>NC_138736.1:818934-823934 GCF_965113295.1 Leuciscus leuciscus
TGTGTGTGTGTGTGTGTGTGTGTGTGTGTGTGTGTGTGTGTTGTGTGTGTGTGTGTGTCAGCTCTCACTGCAATCTCACACACTCGCCAGAGGCACACGACCCGAACAGAAGAGAACGAGCGGATCCCAAACACCCGTGGAGAAAGGAGAGCAATAATGTGTCCGAGGCCATCAGAGAGTGAAACGACATGAGATTAACCTGAGGGGGAGAGGTGTATCACACACACACACACACACACACACACACACACACCGCAGCATCTGCTGAATGTCAAAGCCAGCAGAAACACATCGAGGGCAGAAGATGTTGGAGGGAAAGTAGGAGCTGGAGGGAATAAAGATGCAGAGAGCCACATCAAAAAGAACGAGCTGAAGAAAGGGATGACAAACGTGCAGAAAGACAGTGTTTTAACAGCAGGACACTCGTCCCTCACAGCGGTGCGTTCGTGGCAGTCTCTCTCTCTGATACGAGTGTGTGTGAGCGACTCTGAACACACATCAAACACCTCTTTTACAGAGACGTCCAAACACTCAAAGCCGGCCCGTTCTCTCAGTGGGGACTCCAGACACACACGATCTGTTGCTCCACACTCTTCTGCTCCTCATCCCTCTTTTCTCAGAGTTTTTCCATTTGCTGACCCTGATCTGTCCATCCTCCTCTGATTGGTGATCGAGCTGCTTCGACTCCGGGAGACGTGACACTGGGATCAGGGTCTGAGACACACACAGTCTCTCAGTTTGAGACACACACACACACACACACACACACACCGGTCCTGTCTGGTGTTCTGCCTGGCTGCTTCTCAGACAAATGAGAGCGGGAGCTTCTGATAACCCCGTCTACACGGAGGAGGAAAACGAGAACACCCACCGGTTCTCATGCGCGCGCACACACACACACACACACACACACACACACACACACACACACACACACACACACACACACACACACACACACACCTCATGCATTTAAGGGGTCGCATCATGGAAAACATTTGATCTTGCTCTTGTCTTTTAGGGTATTCATCATCTTTCTCAATATTACTGTTATCATTGTTTCCTCGTATAAATGCATTGCATTAAATTAAAATTAAATAAAAAATAAATAAAAAATTGCATTAAATTACATTTTAAAAGTGCATTCAATTACATTTAGAAAAATGCATTAATTAGATAAAAAGTGTATTTAATTATATAAAAAATTCATTAATTTAAATTATATTATTATTACTACTACATCAACTAAAAAATCATTTAACAAAAAAAGTGCATTTCATTAAATAAAAAAATATGCATTAAATTATTATTATTATTACATTAATTAAAATGCACAAAAAATTGCATTTAATTAAATAAGAAATTGCATTAAATTAACTTACTACTTGCATTAAAATACATTTAAAATAAAATTAAATAACATTTAGAAATTTGCATTTATATTATTATATTTAAATAATAAAAATTATTATTATTATCATTTACGATGCAAAACTTCTCTCTGGTTTACTCTGAACATTTATCAAAGCCAAACATTAATAATAATGTAATAGTAACAACATTTTCCAGAACTCCAACCCTTGCCCCATTATATCCAGTATATGGACTGATGTCATGTTATTAATATTCATGACGAGAGCTTACAAGTTTTATATTGTGCCAAACCCACTTCTCCAGATCATTCCTCCACCGCTGAACTTTGCATACCGAAGATGGAAGTAGTAAAAGATAAAAAATGGTCATGAAAAACACACATACTATTATATTTAAAATGATGAGCCCGAGAGAAACACTAGAGAAACAGACGAGTAGAGCTTTTGTATTGCCATCGTTTACACTCGTTTTACCTCAATCCCTTTAAAACATGACATTTAGCTTTAACAGCAGGTCATCGTGTTTCTGTCGAGCTCCAGCGAGAGCTTTACTGTCCATCTGAGGATCAATACACATTATCAAACACAGAAACATGCGGCAGAAATATGATCAGGGATCAGCTTTTCCAGGGTCATTATGAGTCTGTGCACTGATCCAGAACCGCAACAGGTTCAGTGTGTGTGTGTGTGTGTGTGTGTGTGTGTGTGTGTGTGTGTGTGTGTGTGTGTGTGTGTGTGTGTGTGTGAGAACAGCGTCTCAGCAGTCAAATATATCAGAAATTATTTATTATTATTATTCCATGTCCTGTATTCAGTATATAGTGTTTCTTGTTGCAACAGGAGCTGTAAAGTAGTGACCTTGAGGAACTATGGGACACAATAGAGCTTTTTTAACATTATTAAATCACTTGAAAACTCTGTTATTATTTAATCACTCATGTGCTTTTAAAGTGTGTTTTGTCATTTATTGAGAGGAAATAAACGTGCATCAGCTTGTCACTGGGACCGAACATCAAACATCTACTACTGTACTGTATCAGCAGCGACGGCTTCATTAATGATGCAAACTGCACTTTTAGGGGAAGATAAAGGTGTGTTTAAGGGTTCTGCACCAGAGACCAGCTGAAGGCTACATTCTGACAGTACGTTAAGATTCTTAAATATTATTTTATCACATAACAATACAGCATACGGGGGTGAAAAATGTTTTCATTTAATTTAATTATTTTTAATTATTATTACTTTTTATTAATCTATAAAATAATTTATAATTTTCTTAATTATCATTTATTCAAATAATTGTATTAAGTTTATAAAATAAAAAAAAGAATAAAATACAAAAAAATATTAAATTAAATGTAAAAAATTTTAAAGTACAAATAAATAATTTTATAATGATTATTTGTAAGGTTTTACAGTACAAGCTTATAAGCACAAGTATGTAAATGCTTAAGTACGGTACTTTACGCATAATATTTTTATCATCCTGTTTATGACATCACTGCTATGAATATATTAAATTATTCAGATATGTCATCCCTAAGAGCCTCATTTTTGTTTGAGTCACATTAAATATGGCATCTAACAAACAAAACTCTGATTTCATGGTTTAACATACAGCACATACTGAAGTAAGAGTGAATCTGCTCTTCCTTTGTGCCGTCGCCCGAACACTCGTCCTACATTAGAGGTGGTTTGAGGCGAATCATTATGTTAAATATTTCTGTTGGCGTGTGTAAACTTTAAAGACCTCCTACTAGAGAGAGAGATGAGCGATCCTGAGAGCTGTCTGATCTCCACTCCATTAGATGTTCTTCAGTCTCTGTTTCTGTGGCCTTTAGAAGATGTTAAACGCCAAGAATCACAACACGCGTGTCCTTTTCATGGTAAACACGGACTGACAAGAAAGTCACCAGACAGACATAATGCTTTTCATGCTTGAACACTTCATAAATGAAAGAGTCGGCCAGCATCAGTGTGTTCTGTAAGTGTGTGTCTTAACACAGCTCGAGGCGACCGTGTCACGTCACAGAAAATACATATTTCCCTTTTTCTGAGGGAATGATTTCAGCTTTAGAAATCCCTCCATCCGGGCCTAATGTGGCTTTCACACACTCATACAACAATACAGCATGCATTAAATATTACACACACACACACACACGAAAAGTCATGAATTAATGATGGTTTACAGTAAGATTTGCAATTTCCATATGTCCACATCTCATATCCTTCTCCCAAAATGGGGCAATAATATAATATAATATAATATAATATAATATAATATAATATAATATAATATAATATAATATATGAATAATAATAAATGAAAAATAAAATAAATAATATAAAATATAAAAATTTTATTAAATATATAATATAATTAAATGTATAATATTAAAAAGTATATAATATAATATAATATAAAAATGAAAACAAAACAAAACAAAATAAAAATATAATAAAATAAATAATTAATATATCATAATAAATGCATACAATATTGAGAAGACACAATAAAACAGTTCTAATTAAAATGAGTGAATTCAAAACAATACTTGTGCATATTCTAGAATTGAGTTATTATGTGACAACACTATAATTTTATTAAATACTAAAAGGGTGTTTAAGAATATTTGTAATTATTTGTATGATTTTAATTTTAACAATATGTATAATTAGGCTATAATAGACATAATTATGAAAAATATATAATTATTCATAAACACTTATTTAGTGTTTTCTATCAGTCAACCCTAAACTTAATTATCAGTCATGTTCTTACATTGTCACACATTAGTGTTTCCAGTAAGAAGAGACAATATAAATGCTTCTTATCTGAGGGTCCGGAATAAGATGCAAATGCGATGTAGACGAAACACAGCTAATGTGTAACAGAGAGAGAGGAGGAGTGTGTAACAGAGACACAGGAGGAGTGTGTAACAGAGACACAGGAGGAGTGTGTAACAGAGAGACAGGAGGAGTGTGTAACAGAGACACAGGAGAGTGTGTAACAGAGAGAGAGAGGAGTGTGTAACAGAGAGAAAGGAGGAGTGTGTAACAGAGAGACAGGAGGAGTGTGTAACAGAGACACAGGAGGAGTGTGTAACAGAGACACAGGAGGAGTGTGTAACAGAGAGAGAGGAGGAGTGTGTAACAGAGAGACAGGAGGAGTGTGTAACAGAGACACAGGAGGAGTGTGTAACAGAGAGAGAGGAGGAGTGTGTAACAGAGAGAGAGGAGGAGTGTGTAACAGAGAGAGAGGAGGAGTGTGTAACAGAGAGACAGGAGGAGTGTGTAACAGAGAGAGAGGAGGAGTGTGTAACAGAGAGAGAGGAGGAGTGTGTAACAGAGAGAGAGGAGGAGTGTGTAACAGAGAGACAGGAGGAGTGTGTAACAGAGAGACAGAAGGAGTGTGTAACAGAGAGAGAGGAGGAGTGTGTAACAGAGAGAGAGGAGGAGTGTGTAACAGAGAGAGAGGAGGAGTGTGTAACAGAGAGACAGGAGGAGTGTGTAACAGAGAGAGAGGAGGAGTGTGTAACAGAGAAAGGAGGAGTGTGTAACAGAGAGACAGGAGGAGTGTGTAACAGAGAGACAGGAGGAGTGTGTAACAGAGACAGAGGAGGA
>NC_138736.1:826434-856434 GCF_965113295.1 Leuciscus leuciscus
GGAGACTTTTAAAATAGCATAATAGGGCACTTTAACATCTTGGGCCTTATTTTAACGATCTAAGCGCATGTTTTAAAGCACACGGCGCAAGTTCACTTAGTACGTATCTGAATCCACTTTTGCTAGTTGAACGACGTGAAAAATGGTCGGCGCTCCCGGCGCATGGTCTAAAAGGGTCGTCCCTATTCTCTTAATGAGTAATGGGTGTGTTTTGGGCGTAACGTGAAATAAACCAATCAGAGCATCGTCTCCCATTCCCTTTAAATGCCAGTTGCATGGCGGATTCGCTATTTACATGACGGAATTTTCAAGCAGTAAGACCGAACGCGTCTCCAGAGAGTAAACGGAACTGCTCGTGCGCGAGGTTTGAAGCTGTGTGTGTGTGTGTGTGTGTGAGAGAGAGGTTAAAGCTCAAGCAGACCATCTACAGAACAAGCCGGATTCACCATATCTTTATGTACACAATATTAATCTTTTAATTTTTTATTTTAAATATTTGGCATGTGTGTGTGCTGCTGTGCGTCCCTGTGTGAGTAATAAGCAGAGTGTACGCGCGTTGTGGACCCGCCTATAGGCGCACATTGGCTCAGTCTATTTCTGTTCCTCAAAATAGCAATGCTCCAACAATGCGCCAGAACACACACTCGTTCTCAGACCAGCAGCCATGCATTTGCTATTTAAACAGCGTGTCGCAGGACGTGAAAATGAAAACTGTGTCGGGCTGAAACTAGCAAAACACACTTGTGTCGCGCTTGGCGCTGCATTGCACCGGGTGTAAGATAGGGCCCTGTGTTTTCTTGCAGACGCCACGGCCTTAAGATATCAAGCAATATTGCATCTTCTATGGGAGTTTCCTGTCATACACTGATAAGATGGGATCACGTTCTGTTATATTTTTAATTAAATTCCTAGCCCTTTAAAATCACAATTTATAAAATTCCTTGAAATTTTATGGTAGTCATATACTTTAAAAGATTTTTAAGGATTTTTCTTCATTACTCAAACTTGTATGCAGCAGAAATTCCCACATCATAAGTCAGAATTCATTTCCATCAACTTTACAAACGTTCCAATCACATTCAAGACAGCGCCTTCTTTAGTTTCACCTCAATCCTATTAGAGGAAGACGAGCGGAATCACATCTCCAGCAGGTGAGGAAGAGAGAGAGAGAGAGAGAGGGAGAGAGAGAGGGAGAGAGGGGGGGAGAGAGAGAGAGAGAGAGAGAGAGAGAGAGGGAGGGAGAGAGAGAGAGAGAGAGAGAGAGAGAGAGAGAGAGAGAGAGAGAGAGAGAGAGAGAGAGGGAGGGAGAGAGAGAGAGAGAGAGAGAGGGGGAGAGAGAGAGAGAGAGAGAGAGAGAGAGAGAGAGAGAGAGAGAGAGAGAGAAACAGTGCAAAATCACATTTCAATAAAAACCACCTTCTCAATAGGGATCAGCTCATCCCAAAACTCATTCCAAAGCCAGACTCCGGCATTCAAAGGGACAACAAAGCCTGAGCGTGTGCGAGTGTGTGTGTGTGTGTGTGTGTGTGTGTGTGTGTCTCCGCACGCGTGTGTGTGTGTGTGTGTGTGTGTGTGTGAGATAACCGCATTACTGCACTAATCTGCATACAGCATCTATCCAGGAATTGGAAATGAGCTGGAGATGTTTTGGGGGTTCGGAGACGTCTCAACTCCAGACAACACACACACACACACACACACACCTTTTCCTCCTGATAATATGCAAATGCCTCCACCTGAAGGTCACAGATTAAACGTGTTCCCGTTCCTGACCCTTATCGCCGGAGTCACGCTGAATTTATTCCTCACCTCCTGGTGTCACGGTAAACTCCTTCCCCTGTCCATCTCTCTCACAGAACGAGAGGGTTTACGGGACCGAGGTTCTTAGAGAGACGTTTATCTGAATGTTAAATGGAGTTATTGCACACTAGCGAGCTCTAGTGTGAGAACGAGCGTGTGTGAGCGAGCTCTAGTGTAAGAACGAGCATGTGTGAGCGAGCTCTAGTGTGAGAACGAGCATGTGTGAGCGAGCTCTAGTGTCAGAACGGGCGTGTGTGAGCGAGCTCTAGTGTGAGAACGAGCGTGTGTGAGAGAGCTCTAGTGTGAGAACGAGCGTGTGTGAGCGAGCTCTAGTGTGAGAACGAGCATGTGTGAGCGAGCTCTAGTGTGTAAGAACGAGCATGTGTGAGCGAGCTCTAGTGTGTAAGAACGAGCATGTGTGAGCGAGCTCTAGTGTCAGAACGGGCATGTGTGAGCGAGCTCTAGTGTAAGAACGAGCATGTGTGAGCGAGCTCTAGTTTTAGAACGAGCATGTGTGAGCGAGCTCTAGTGTGAGAACGAGCATGTGTGAGCGAGCTCTAGTGTAAGAGCGTGCATGTGTGAGCGAGCTCTAGTGTGAGAACGAGCATGTGTGAGCGAGCTCTAGTGTGAGAACGAGCATGTGTGAGCGAGCTCTAGTGTAAGAGCGAGCATGTGTGAGCGCGCTCTAGTGTAAGAACGAGCATGTGTGAGCGAGCTCTAGTGTAAGAACGAGCATGTGTGAGCGAGCTCTAGTGTAAGAACGAGCATGTGTGAGCGAGCTCTAGTGTAAGAACGAGCATGTGTGAGCGAGCTCTAGTGTAAGAACGAGCATGTGTGAGCAAGCTCTAGTGTGTAAGAACGAGCATGTGTAAGCGAGCTCTAGTGTAAGAACGAGCATGTGTGAGCGAGCTCTAGTGTGAGAACGAGCATGAGTGAGCGAGCTCTAGTGTGAGAACGAGCATGTGTGAGCGAGCTCTAGTGTAAGAACGAGCATGTGTGAGCGAGCTCTAGTGTGTAAGAACGAACATGTGTGAGCGAGCTCTAGTGTCAGAACGAGCATGTGTGAGCGAGCTCTAGTGTGAGAACGAGCATGTGTGAACGAGCTCTAGTGTGAGAACGAGCATGTGTGAGCGAGCTCTAGTGTAAGAACGAGCATGTGTGAGCGAGCTCTAGTGTGTAAGAACGAGCATGTGTGAGCGAGCTCTAGTGTGAGAACGAGCATGTGTGAGCGAGCTCTAGTGTAAGAGCGAGCATGTGTGAGCGAGCTCTAGTGTAAGAGCGTGCATGTGTGAGCGAGCTCTAGTGTGAGAACGAGCATGTGTGAGCGAGCTCTAGTGTAAGAGCGAGCTCTAGTGTAAGAGCGTGCATGAGTGAGCGAGCTCTAGTGTAAGAGCGAGCATGTGTGAGCGAGCTCTAGTGTAAGAGCGTGCATGTGTGAGCGAGCTCTAGTGTAAGAGCGAGCATGTGTGAGCGAGCTCTAGTGTAAGAGCGTGCATGTGTGAGCGAGCTCTAGTGTAAGAGCGAGCATGTGTGAGCGAGCTCTAGTGTGAGAACGAGCATGTGTGAGCGAGCTCTAGTGTAAGAGCGAGCATGTGTGAGCGAGCTCTAGTGTAAGAACGAGCATGTGTGAGCGAGCTATAGTGTGTAAGAACGAGCATGTGTGAGCGAGCTCTAGTGTGAGAACGAGCATGTGTGAGCGAGCTCTAGTGTGTAAGAACGAGCATGTGTGAGCGAGCTCTAGTGTAAGAACGAGCATGTGTGAGCGAGCTCTAGTGTCAGAACGAGCATGTGTGAGCGAGCTCTAGTGTGAGAACGAGCATGTGTGAGCGAGCTCTAGTGTAAGAACGAGCATGTGTGAGCGAGCTCTAGTGTAAGAACGAGCATGTGTGAGCGAGCTCTAGTGTGTAAGAACGAGCATGTGTGAGCGAGCTCTAGTGTAAGAACGAGCATGTGTGAGCGAGCTCTAGTGTGTAAGAACGAGCATGTGTGAGCGAGCTCTAGTGTAAGAACGAGCATGTGTGAGCGAGCTCTAGTGTGAGAACGAGCATGTGTGAGCGAGCTCTAGTGTAAGAACGAGCATGAGTGAGCGAGCTCTAGTGTAAGAGTGTGCATGAGTGAGCGAGCTCTAGTGTGAGAACGAGCATGTGTGAGCGAGCTCTAGTGTAAGAACGAGCATGTGTGAGCGAGCTCTAGTGTCAGAACGAGCATGTGTGAGCGAGCTCTAGTGTGAGAACGAGCATGTGTGAGCGAGCTCTAGTGTGTAAGAACGAGCATGTGTGAGCGAGCTCTAGTGTCAGAACGAGCATGTGTGAGCGAGCTCTAGTGTCAGAACGAGCATGTGTGAGCGAGCTCTAGTGTGAGAACGAGCATGTGTGAGCGAGCTCTAGTGTAAGAACGAGCATGTGTGAGCGAGCTCTAGTGTCAGAACGAGCATGTGTGAGCGAGCTCTAGTGTCAGAACGAGCATGTGTGAGCGAGCTCTAGTGTGAGAACGAGCATGTGTGAGCGAGCTCTAGTGTCAGAACGAGCATGTGTGAGCGAGCTCTAGTGTGAGAACGAGCATGTGTGAGCGAGCTCTAGTGTAAGAGCGAGCATGTGTGAGCGAGCTCTAGTGTAAGAACGAGCATGTGTGAGTGAGCTCTAGTGTGTAAGAACGAGCATGTGTGAGCGAGCTCTAGTGTGAGAACGAGCATGTGTGAGCGAGCTCTAGTGTAAGAGCGAGCATGTGTGAGCGAGCTCTAGTGTGAGAGCGAGCATGTGTGAGCGAGCTCTAGTGTAAGAACGAGCATGTGTGAGCGAGCTCTAGTGTAAGAACGAGCATGTGTGAGCGAGCTCTAGTGTAAGAACGAGCATGTGTGAGCGAGCTCTAGTGTGAGAACGAGCATGAGTGAGCGAGCTCTAGTGTGAGAACGAGCATGTGTGAGCGAGCTCTAGTGTGAGAACGAGCATGTGTGAGCGAGCTCTAGTGTAAGAGCGAGCATGTGTGAGCGAGCTCTAGTGTAAGAGCGAGCATGTGTGAGCGAGCTCTAGTGTGAGAACGAGCATGTGTGAGCGAGCTCTAGTGTAAGAGCGAGCATGTGTGAGCGAGCTCTAGTGTAAGAGCGTGCATGTGTGAGCGAGCTCTAGTGTGAGAACGAGCATGTGTGAGCGAGCTCTAGTGTGAGAACGAGTATGTGTGAGCGAGCTCTAGTGTAAGAGCGAGCATGTGTGAGCGAGCTCTAGTGTAAGAACGAGCATGTGTGAGCAAGCTCTAGTGTGTAAGAACGAGCATGTGTAAGCGAGCTCTAGTGTAAGAACGAGCATGTGTGAGCGAGCTCTAGTGTGAGAACGAGCATGAGTGAGCGAGCTCTAGTGTGAGAACGAGCATGTGTGAGCGAGCTCTAGTGTGAGAACGAGCATGTGTGAGCGAGCTCTAGTGTGAGAACGAGCATGTGTGAGCGAGCTCTAGTGTGAGAACGAGCATGTGTGAGCGAGCTCTAGTGTAAGAACGAGCATGTGTGAGCGAGCTCTAGTGTAAGAACGAGCATGTGTGAGCGAGCTCTAGTGTAAGAACGAGCATGTGTGAGCGAGCTCTAGTGTGAGAACGAGCATGTGTGAGCGAGCTCTAGTGTGAGAACGAGCATGTGTGAGCGAGCTCTAGTGTGAGAACGAGCATGTGTGAGTGAGCTCTAGTGTAAGAACGAGCATGTGTGAGCGAGCTCTAGTGTGTAAGAGCTCTAGTGTGTAAGAACGAGCATGTGTGAGCGAGCTGTAGTGTAAGAACGAGCATGTGTTAGCGAGCTCTAGTGTAAGAACGAGCATGTGTGAGCGAGCTCTAGTGTGTAAGAACGAGCATGTGTGAGCGAGCTCTAGTGTAAGAACGAGCATGTGTGAGCGAGCTCTAGTGTGAGAACGAGCATGTGTGAGCGAGCTCTAGTGTGAGAACGAGCATGTGTGAGCGAGCTCTAGTGTAAGAACGAGCATGTGTGAGCGAGCTCTAGTGTAAGAACGAGCATGTGTGAGCGAGCTCTAGTGTAAGAACGAGCATGTGTGAGCGAGCTCTAGTGTGTAAGAACGAGCATGTGTGAGCGAGCTCTAGTGTGAGAACGAGCATGTGTGAGCGAGCTCTAGTGTAAGAACGAGCATGTGTGAGCGAGCTCTAGTGTAAGAACGAGCATGTGTGAGCGAGCTCTAGTGTAAGAACGAGCATGTGTGAGCGAGCTCTAGTGTAAGAACGAGCATGTGTGAGCGAGCTCTAGTGTGAGAACGAGCATGTGTGAGCGAG
The DNA here is from genome assembly GCF_965113295.1 of Leuciscus leuciscus. Classification (NCBI taxonomy): domain Eukaryota; kingdom Metazoa; phylum Chordata; class Actinopteri; order Cypriniformes; family Leuciscidae; genus Leuciscus; species Leuciscus leuciscus. The sequence goes on from NC_138736.1 coordinate 832,498, forward strand.
CTCTAGTGTAAGAACGAGCATGTGTGAGCGAGCTCTAGTGTAAGAACGAGCATGTGTGAGCGAGCTCTAGTGTGTAAGAACGAGCATGTGTGAGCGAGCTCTAGTGTGTAAGAACGAGCATGTGTGAGCGAGCTCTAGTGTAAGAACGAGCATGTGTGAGCGAGCTCTAGTGTAAGAACGAGCATGTGTGAGCGAGCTCTAGTGTAAGAACGAGCATGTGTGAGCGAGCTCTAGAGTGTAAGAACGAGCATGTGTGAGCGAGCTCTAGTGTAAGAACGAGCATGTGTGAGCGAGCTCTAGTGTAAGAACGAGCATGTGTGAGCGAGCTCTAGTGTGAGAACGAGCATGTGTGAGCGAGCTCTAGTGTGAGAACGAGCATGTGTGAGCGAGCTCTAGTGTGAGAACGAGCATGAGTGAGCGAGCTCTAGTGTGAGAACGAGCATGTGTGAGCGAGCTCTAGTGTGAGAACGAGCATGTGTGAGCGAGCTCTAGTGTAAGAACGAGCATGTGTGAGCGAGCTCTAGTGTGAGCGAGCTCTAGTGTGAGAACGAGCATGTGTGAGCGAGCTCTAGTGTAAGAACGAGCATGTGTGAGCGAGCTCTAGTGTGAGAACGAGCATGTGTGAGCGAGCTCTAGTGTAAGAACGAGCATGTGTGAGCGAGCTCTAGTGTGAGAACGAGCATGTGTGAGCGAGCTCTAGTGTAAGAACGAGCATGTGTGAGCGAGCTCTAGTGTGAGCGAGCTCTAGTGTGAGAACGAGCATGTGTGAGCGAGCTCTAGTGTGAGAACGAGCATGTTTGAGCGAGCTCTAGTGTGTAAGAACGAGCATGTGTGAGCGAGCTCTAGTGTAAGAACGAGCATGTGTGAGCGAGCTCTAGTGTGAGCGAGCTCTAGTGTGAGAACGAGCATGTGTGAGCGAGCTCTAGTGTGAGAACGAGCATGTTTGAGCGAGCTCTAGTGTGTAAGAACGAGCATGTGTGAGCGAGCTCTAGTGTGAGAACGAGCATGTTTGAGCGAGCTCTAGTGTGTAAGAACGAGCATGTGTGAGCGAGCTCTAGTGTAAGAACGAGTCTATGAGTGAATCTGGAAATAAAGCAAAATAACTGAGAAAAATTTGAAATAGTCCTCAGATGACATGTCTGTAATTTATAGCAAAACATCAAGTATTAATTCTCAAACAAATTCATTAAAATAAGTTATTACTCCAACACCTGCGTGACATCTTTAACCAACGTGGTTGAACGACCAATTTGCGACAAAATGGTTTCGGAAAACAGTCAGGAAGTGCCAGGAAGGGTTTTTCACAGCGATGCCATAGAACCATTTTTGGTTCCCAGAAGAACCGGACATATTTCTCATCTAATCAGAGGAACAGACACAGCCCTCGTTAAAACTTTAATTGCAGGTTCATCTGCATCTCTGGTGGCCCGAACGCACTCGCTGCATCATTACCAACTCACTGGTTTCCAGTGAGTCTGTCAAAGGAAAACCAGTGAGTCTGTCAGAGGGAAACCAGTGAGTCTGTCAGAGGGAAACCAGTGAGTCTGTCTGAGGGAAACCAAACCAGTGAGTCTGTCAGAGGGAAACCAGTGAGTCTGTCAGAGGGAAACCAGTGAGTCCGTCAGAGGGAAACCAGTGAGTCTGTCAGAGGGAAACCAGTGAGTCTGTCAGAGGGAAACCAGTGAGTCTGTCAGAGGGAAACCAGTGAGTCTGTCAGAGGGAAACCAGTGAGTCTGTCAGAGGGAAACCAGTGAGTCTGTCAGAGGGAAACCAGTGAGTCCATCAGAGGGAAACCAGTGAGTCTGTCTGAGGGAAACCAAACCAGTGAGCCTGTCAGAGGGAAACCAGAGATTCGGTCAGAGGGAAACCAAACCAGTGAGTCTGTCAGAGGGAAACCAGTGAGTCTGTCAGAGGGACACCAGTGAGTCTGTCAGAGGGAAACCAGTGAGTCCGTCTGAGGGAAACCAGTGAGTCTGTCAGAGGGAAACCAGTGAGTCTGTCAGAGGGAAACCAGTGAGTCCGTCAGAGGGAAACCAGTGAGTCCGTCTGAGGGAAACCAGTGAGTCTGTCAGAGGGAAACCAGTGAGTCTGTCAGAGGGAAACCAGTGAGTCTGTCTGAGGGAAACCAGTGAGTCTGTCTGAGGGAAACCAGTGAGTCTGTCAGAGGGAAACCAGTGAGTCTGTCAGAGGGAAACCAGTGAGTCCGTCTGAGGGAAACCAGTGAGTCTGTCTGAGGGAAACCAAACCAGTGAGTCTGTCTGAGGGAAACCAAACCAGTGAGTCTGTCAGAGGGAAACCAGTGAGTCTGTCAGAGGGAAACCAGTGAGTCCGTCTGAGGGAAACCAAACCAGTGTGTCTGTCAGAGGGAAACCAAACCAGTGAGTCTGTCAGAGGGAAACCAGTGAGTCTGTCAGAGGGAAACCAAACCAGTGAGTCTGTCAGAGGGAAACCAGTGAGTCTGTCTGAGGGAAACCAGTGAGTCTGTCAGAGGGAAACCAGTGAGTCTGTCAGATGGAAACCAGTGAGTCTGTCTGAGGGAAACCAAACCAGTGTGTCTGTCAGAGGGAAACCAAACCAGTGAGTCTGTCAGAGGGAAACCAAACCAGTGAGTCTGTCAGAGGGACACCAGTGAGTCTATCAGAGGGAAACCAGTGAGTCTGTCAGAGGGAAACCAGTGAGTCTGTCAGAGGGAAACCAGTGAGTCTATTAAAAGGGAAACCAGTGAGTCTGTCAGAGGGAAACCAGTGAGTCCGTCAGAGGGAAACCAGTGAGGGAAACCAGTGAGTCTGTCTGAGGGAAACCAAACCAGTGAGTCTGTCAGAGGGAAACCAGTGAGTCGGTCAGAGGGAAACCAAACCAGTGAGTCTGTCAGAGGGAAACCAGTGAGTCCGTCTGAGGGAAACCAGTGAGTCTGTCAGAGGGAAACCAGTGAGTCGGTCAGAGGGAAACCAGTGAGTCTGTCAGAGGGAAACCAGTGAGTCTGTCTGAGGGAAACCAGTGAGTCTGTCAGAGGGAAACCAGTGAGTCTGTCAGAGGGAAACCAGTGAGTCCGTCTGAGGGAAACCAGTGAGTCTGTCTGAGGGAAACCAAATCAGTGAGTCTGTCTGAGGGAAACCAAACCAGTGAGTCTGTCAGAGGGAAACCAGTGAGTCTGTCAGAGGGAAACCAGTGAGTCCGTCTGAGGGAAACCAAACCAGTGTGTCTGTCAGAGGGAAACCAAACCAGTGAGTCTGTCAGAGGGAAACCAGTGAGTCTGTCAGAGGGAAACCAAACCAGTGAGTCTGTCAGAGGGAAACCAGTGAGTCTGTCTGAGGGAAACCAGTGAGTCTGTCAGAGGGAAACCAGTGAGTCTGTCAGATGGAAACCAGTGAGTCTGTCTGAGGGAAACCAAACCAGTGTGTCTGTCAGAGGGAAACCAAACCAGTGAGTCTGTCAGAGGGAAACCAAACCAGTGAGTCTGTCAGAGGGACACCAGTGAGTCTATCAGAGGGAAACCAGTGAGTCTGTCAGAGGGAAACCAGTGAGTCTGTCAGAGGGAAACCAGTGAGTCTATTAAAAGGGAAACCAGTGAGTCTGTCAGAGGGAAACCAGTGAGTCCGTCAGAGGGAAACCAGTGAGGGAAACCAGTGAGTCTGTCTGAGGGAAACCAAACCAGTGAGTCTGTCAGAGGGAAACCAGTGAGTCGGTCAGAGGGAAACCAAACCAGTGAGTCTGTCAGAGGGAAACCAGTGAGTCCGTCTGAGGGAAACCAGTGAGTCTGTCAGAGGGAAACCAGTGAGTCGGTCAGAGGGAAACCAGTGAGTCTGTCAGAGGGAAACCAGTGAGTCCGTCTGAGGGAAACCAGTGAGTCCGTCAGAGGGAAACCAGTGAGTCCGTCTGAGGGAAACCAGTGAGTCTGTCAGAGGGAAACCAGTGAGTCTGTCTGAGGGAAACCAGTGAGTCTGTCTGAGGGAAACCAGTGAGTCTGTCTGAGGGAAACCAAACCAGTGAGTCTGTCAGAGGGAAACCAGTGAGTCTGTCAGATGGAAACCAGTGAGTCTGTCTGAGGGAAACCAAACCAGTGAGTCTGTCAGAGGGAAACCAAACCAGTGAGTCTGTCAGAGGGAAACCAGTGAGTCTGTCAGAGGGAAACCAAACCATTGAGTCTGTCAGAGGGAAACCAGTGAGTCTATTAAAAGGGAAACCAGTGAGTCTGTCAGAGGGAAACCAGTGAGTCTGTCAGAGGGAAACCAGTGAGTCTATTAAAAGGGAAACCAGTGAGTCTGTCAGAGGGAAACCAGTGAGTCCGTCAGAGGGAAACCAGTGAGGGAAACCAGTGAGTCTGTCTGAGGGAAACCAAACCAGTGAGTCTGTCAGAGGGAAACCAGTGAGTCGGTCAGAGGGAAACCAAACCAGTGAGTCTGTCAGAGGGAAACCAGTGAGTCCGTCTGAGGGAAACCAGTGAGTCCGTCAGAGGGAAACCAGTGAGTCCGTCTGAGGGAAACCAGTGAGTCTGTCAGAGGGAAACCAGTGAGTCTGTCTGAGGGAAACCAGTGAGTCTGTCTGAGGGAAACCAGTAAGTCTGTCTGAGGGAAACCAAACCAGTGAGTCTGTCAGAGGGAAACCAGTGAGTCTGTCAGATGGAAACCAGTGAGTCTGTCTGAGGGAAACCAAACCAGTGAGTCTGTCAGAGGGAAACCAAACCAGTGAGTCTGTCAGAGGGAAACCAGTGAGTCTGTCAGAGGGAAACCAAACCAGTGAGTCTGTCAGAGGGAAACCAGTGAGTCTATTAAAAGGGAAACCAGTGAGTCTGTCTGAGGGAAACCAGTGAGTCTGTCAGAGGGAAACCAGTGTGTCTGTCAGAGGGAAACCAGTGAGTCTGTCTGAGGGAAACCAGTGAGTCTGTCAGAGGGACACCAGTGAGTCTGTCAGAGGGAAACCAGTGGAAACCAGAGAGAGGAGATCGGAGGGGAAAAAGAGGTAATTGATTCCTACTGTACACATACAAGATGCAATATTACATATGGTTAATATATATTTATATTTATAGTTTGTAATATTGTATAGTATAGTATGTAATCCAAATATTTTTAATAAGTGTTAATATTCAATAATAATATTTATTGTATATAATTGTAAGTATAAACTATTTATATATAAATAAATGAAATATAAATGTACATTTACATTACCTCTACACCCAAACGCCCAAGGGAGAAATGACTTTAATCCGGCACTAGAACAACAGAACAGACTGAGAGGAGAATAATAATGTAGAGAAGCAGGAAAACACAACAGGCCGACGAGCGAATGATACAGGGTAACGGAGGACGAGGGCTGAACAGTCCCATGATTCACTGCAAATGAGATGTCAGTCCGACAGTCATAACGTTCTCTCCAATCCCTGCAGCGTAATCGAGTTCTGCTCACACACTCGGCCCAGACGCTGTTCTGATAGTTATTAATGCTGGTGTTTATGGAGGAAAGCCTCCGATGACCTATCAGAGCATCCGCAGCCCTCGAGGGCCCTATCGTACACCTCACACACACACACACACAACAAACATGAGCACATCAACACCACCGCAATCCTTCAGACTGACAGAACACATTACAAAATAATATGCATTTAAATATGGTGGGAGATTTTTAAATCCAAAGAAGAGTTTAACGTCTAACAGAAAGCAACAAATAAAACAGGCAGTCTTACATCTCACAGTGCTTCACTGGTATAAAACACATACTGTACACATGCATACTGTACACACACATACTGTACCCGCACATACTGTACCCGTGCATATTGTACACATGCATACTGTACATGTGCACTGTACACATACTGAACACACTTATACTGTACACACTTACACTGTTCACACTGTACACATGCATACTGTACACTGTACACACATATACTGTACACACACTGTACATGTGCACTGTACACACATACTGTACACTGTACACATACTGTAAACTGTACATGCATACTGTGCACACACACGACACCAGTGTGTTCCCAGCAGTGCTCCGGTCTCTTTTCCCATGGCGAAGCATTGAGGTCCGATTCCCTCAGGATTCATTCCCACTGGTATTCAGAGCTCATGGTATTTTTACCACTGATCCAGGAACAGGCTTTAACACTAAACACAACATGAACTTTAATGACATGCCATTCTTAATCCGTAGGGTTTAATATGTAGCTGGCCACACTTTGCAGCTATAACAGCTTCAACTCTTCTGGGAAGGCTTTCCACAAGGTTTAGGAGTGTGCTTATGGGAATTTTTGAGCATTCTTCTAGAAGTGCATTTGTGAGGTCAGGCACTGATGTTGGAGGAGAAGGCCTGGCTCTCAGTCACCGCTGTAATTCATCCCAAAGGTGTTATATCGGGTTGAGCTCAGTTCCTCCACACCAAACTCCTTATCCATGTGTTTATGGTCCTGCTTTGTGCACTGGAGTGCAGTCATGCTGGAACAGGAACATCCCCAAACTCTTCCCACAAAGTTGGGAGCATGAAATTGTCCAAAATGTCTTGGTATGGTGAAGCATTAAGAGTTCCTTTCACTGGAACTGAGAGGCCGAGCCCTGAAAAACACCCCCACACCATCACCCTTTAACCTTTGGCCTTTAACCTCTCAGGGCCCTATCTTACACCCGGCGCAATGCGGCGCCAAGCACGATGCAAGTGTGTTTTGCTAGATTCAGCCCGACGCAGTTATTATTTTCATGTCCTGCGCCATGTTGTTTGAATAGCAAATACATTTGCGCCCATTTGTGCGCCCATGAGCTGCTGGTCTGAGAACGAGTGTGTGTTCTGGCGCATTGTTGGAGCGTTGCTATTTTGAGGAACAGATATAGACTGAGACATTGACCAACTGAAACCTGGTCTAAAGTCAATGGCACAATATTTTTTTTGTTATTTAAAGAGCTAGTAATGTGCGCCTATAGACGGGTCCACAATGCGCGTACACTCTGCTTTTTACACACACAGGGACGCGCAGCAGCATACACGCCAAATATTTCAAATAAAAGGATTACAATGTAAAAGATTCTTATTGTGTACATAAAGATATGGTGAATCCGGCTTGTCCCGTAAATGTTCTGCTTGCGCACTTTTACCTCGCGCACGAGCAGATCCGTTTGCACTCTGGAGACGCGTTCGGTCTTTCCACTATCAAATTCCGTCATGTAAATAGTGAATCCGCCATGGGGGAGTGCAACTGCCATTTAAAGGGAATGGGAGATGAAACTCTAATTGGTTTAACGCACGTAAATCCCAAAACACACCCATTACTCATTAAGAGAATAGGGACGACCCTTTTAGACCAGCGCCGGGAGCGCCGACCATTTTCCCTGTCGTTAAACTAGCAAAAGTGGATTCAGACACGCACTAAGTGCACTTGCGCCCTGCGCTTTAGACCATGTGCTTAGATCGTTAAAATAGGGCCCTCAGTGTTTCTGCAGTCGGAGCACGAGGATCCAGTCAGACACTGATATCACATCAGTGCTCGACTCTGAATGCAATACTGAACACACGGTCAAAGCAAAAGAATTCCAAATCTAAGGTCAAGTGTAAAATTGAAGAGAGCTCGTGTATAGTCTGGGGAAAGCGCAGATCTCAGTTGTGTGTAATTAAACTTTAAGAGCCGAGAGTGGAACAGAGGTGTGTGTTCAGCCTGGTTACTTTAACAGGCCGAGGGATGATTGGGCTCCTCATAAAACCAGAGAGATTCAGCCTCACCGAGGGAGTCGTGAAGATCATGAGTCCCCAGAGAAAGCAGTCATCCATCAAATCAACACACACACTGGACATCCACACACACACACACACACTGGACATCAACACACACACTGGACACACACACTTGACAACACACACTGGACATCAACACACACACTTGACATCAACACACACACTGGACATCAACACACACACTGGACATCAACACACACGTCTGGGACCATATTATCTTTACCATCCCAGAATGGTTAATGAGAGTGAGTGAGTGAGTGAGTGAGTGAGTGAGTGAGTGAGTGAGTGAGTGAGTGAGTGAGTGAGTGAGTGAGTGAGTGTGTGTGTACAACATCACGTTTGTGTTTGTGGCAAATCAATTAAACCCATCATCTGTTTCACTATTCATTATATCACAAAAAACTATTTTCTCTTGCTCTGTCGTGAATAAAAGAGTTTGATGAATTATACAGATATGTCCGCTAACATTCATAATGCAAATATATACTGTATCACAGTCTATCCAGATCATTAAGTTAAATGCTAAATCTTACAGTGGTTATGCTTAATAACCCAACCTTCACACCTTAAAATGGTTTATATCCATCGATGTTATGACTTTTATATATTTGAGAACTGTTCAGCAGATTGACTCTCCATGATGAGCAACTGTGAAGGTCATTTACATATGAAACTAGAGCATGTAAAATGTCACGTCAGACTAACTTAGTATAGGTTTTAGGGAAAGAAACATGTAAAACATCATGATTTAAAAAGGCCATAACCACCAAAAACCTCGAGCAGCAGAATAATTGCTTCCATCCTTGATTACTAACATTATAAGCTGACCTCAGGGAAAAATTAAATGCTACAAATACGTGCAAAGCTGGTGGGTCACAAGTGAAATAACATATATATGTAAGGTTAGGACAATAAAATTAGTTTTTACTAGTGAATTAGTAATAGTAAATAATTTAATAAATAAAAAAACAACAACAACAAAAAACGTGTAATTACAGCTGTTAAAGACACCTAATATAAAGTTTGACCAATAAAAAAATACAAATAAAAATTCTTTCATTAATTCACCCTTGTATCATTTCAAACCTTTCTTTTGTGGAACACAAAAGGTGAATTTTGAAGCATCTTCACACAGCTGGTGCGTTTGAGCAAATACAATGACAGAATTTTCATTTCTTTGACAGTCTATTACTTTAAAACAATCATAACTTCACAGTTTAAACTCAAATATGATCGAACAAAACATAAAAACATTTTATTCAAAATATGAATCTGGCTTTATGGATAGCTACTCAAAAGTGTGAAATGAAGACAGAAAGTGACAAATTACGATGAAAGGATAGAGCAAGTGAAAACAGAGAGAGACAGAGCAACTGTTCCTTCCATTACTTCTGGGTATTATGTGTGTGTGAGTGGGCAGACGCAAGTGTGAGCACATATGGGCTCGCATGAGAGAGAGTGTGTGTGTGTGTGTGTGTGTGTGTGTGTGTGTGTGTGTGTGTGTGTGTGTGTGTGTGTGTTAGAGAGAGAGCGAGCAGCACCAAAAATACTTTTGAGGGACGCAGGTGCTGTTGGAAATGTCAGTTCGGAGGAGGAGGGTTTGACATGCAGCAAACGACTACAAAACACAAAGGCAAGCGAGTGCCAGGAAAACTGCCAGTCCCTGCAGTCCCTCAACACAGAGAACAAGACAAACCTATCCGGACTGCGGGATAAGATAAACCTATCCGGACTGCGGCATAAGACAAACCTATCCGGACACTCGGGATAAGACAAACCTGTCCTGATAATCGGGATAAGACAAACCTGTCCTGACAATCGGGATAAGACAAACCTGTCCTGACACTCGGGATAAGACAAACCGTTCCTGACAATCGGGATAAGACAAACCTGTCCTGACACTCGGGATAAGACAAACCTGTCCTGACACTCGGGATAAGACAAACCTGTCCTGACACTAGGGATAAGACAAACCTGTCCTGACACTAGGGATAAGACAAACCTGTCCTGACACTAGGGATAAGACAAACCTGTCCTGACACTCGGGATAAGACAAACCGTTCCTGACAATCGGGATAAGACAAACCTGTCCTGACACTCGGGATAAGACAAACCTGTCCTGACACTCGGGATAAGACAAACCTGTCCTGACACTAGGGATAAGACAAACCTGTCCTGACACTAGGGATAAGACAAACCTGTCCTGACACTAGGGATAAGACAAACCTGTCCTGACACTCGGGATAAGACAAACCGTTCCTGACAATCGGGATAAGACAAACCTGTCCTGACACTCGGGATAAGACAAACCTGTCCTGACACTCGGGATAAGACAAACCTGTCCTGACACTCGGGATAAGACAAACCGTTCCTGACAATCGGGATAAGACAAACCTGTCCTGACACTCGGGATAAGACAAACCTGTCCTGACACTCGGGATAAGACAAACCGTTCCTGACAATCGGGATAAGACAAACCTGTCCTGACACTCGGGATAAGACAAACCTGTCCTGACACTCGGGATAAGACAAACCTGTCCTGACACTAGGGATAAGACAAACCTGTCCTGACACTAGGGATAAGACAAACCTGTCCTGACACTAGGGATAAGACAAACCTGTCCTGACACTCGGGATAAGACAAACCTGTCCTGACACTCGGGATAAGACAAACCTGTCCTGACACTCGGGATAAGACAAACCTGTCCTGACACTAGGGATAAGACAAACCTGTCCTGACTCTCGGGATAAGACAAACATAAGACAAACCTGTCCTGACACCAGGGATAAGACAAACCTATCCTGACACTAGGGATAAGACAAACCTGTCCTGACACTCTGGATAAGACAAACATAAGACAAACCTGTCCTGACACTCGGGATAAGACAAACCTGTCCTGACACTCGGGATAAGACAAACCTGTCCTGACACTAGGGATAAGACAAACCTGTCCTGACACTAGGGATAAGACAAACCTGTCCTGGCACTAGGGATAAGACAAACCTGTCCTGACACTCGGGATAAGACAAACCTGTCCTGACACTCGGGATAAGACAAACCTGTCCTGACACTAGGGATAAGACAAACCTGTCCTGACTCTCGGGATAAGACAAACATAAGACAAACCTGTCCTGACACCAGGGATAAGACAAACCTATCCTGACACTAGGGATAAGACAAACCTGTCCTGACACTCTGGATAAGACAAACATAAGACAAACCTGTCCTGACACTCGGGATAAGACAAACCTGTCCTGACACTCGGGATAAGACAAACCTGTCCTGACACTAGGGATAAGACAAACCTGTCCTGACACTCGGGATAAGACAAACCTGTCCTGACACTCGGGATAAGACAAACCTGTCCTGACACTAGGGATAAGACAAACCTGTCCTGACACTCGGGATAAGACAAACCTGTCCTGACACTAGGGATAAGACAAACCTGTCCTGACACTAGGGATAAGACAAACCTGTCTTGACACTCGGGATAAGACAAACCTGTCCTGACACCCGGGATAAGACAAACCTGTCCTGACACTAGGGATAAGACAAACCTGTCCTGACTCTCGGGATAAGACAAACATAAGACAAACCTGTCCTGACACCAGGGATAAGACAAACCTATCCTGACACTAGGGATAAGACAAACCTGTCCTGACACTCTGGATAAGACAAACATAAGACAAACCTGTCCTGACACTCGGGATAAGACAAACCTGTCCTGACACTCGGGATAAGACAAACCTGTCCTGACACTAGGGATAAGACAAACCTGTCCTGACACTAGGGATAAGACAAACCTGTCCTGGCACTAGGGATAAGACAAACCTGTCCTGACACTCGGGATAAGACAAACCTGTCCTGACACTCGGGATAAGACAAACCTGTCCTGACACTAGGGATAAGACAAACCTGTCCTGACTCTCGGGATAAGACAAACATAAGACAAACCTGTCCTGACACCAGGGATAAGACAAACCTATCCTGACACTAGGGATAAGACAAACCTGTCCTGACACTCTGGATAAGACAAACATAAGACAAACCTGTCCTGACACTCGGGATAAGACAAACCTGTCCTGACACTCGGGATAAGACAAACCTGTCCTGACACTAGGGATAAGACAAACCTGTCCTGACACTCGGGATAAGACAAACCTGTCCTGACACTCGGGATAAGACAAACCTGTCCTGACACTAGGGATAAGACAAACCTGTCCTGACACTCGGGATAAGACAAACCTGTCCTGACACTAGGGATAAGACAAACCTGTCCTGACACTAGGGATAAGACAAACCTGTCTTGACACTCGGGATAAGACAAACCTGTCCTGACACCCGGGATAAGACAAACCTATCCTGACACTCGGGATAAGGCTTCAGGGTCAGACTCTCGCCGGCACAGATGGCAGATCCGCACACACACTCAATGCTGTGGTGTGAAACCTGAGACTCAGACCTGTTGAATGACATCATTACACCGTGTCCTAACCAGACAAGATGTGATCAGATTCCAGAGACAAGCAGTTTATCTGTCCATACAGATTGACATGACTAAATCAATCCAAAATCACAGCCAATCAGAAGTGTGTGTGGGCGGAGTCTCTGCGAGCGCAAGTCACTCGCAACCAAATCAATCTAAAGTCACAGCCAATCAGAAGAGCATGTGGGCGGAGTCAGTATTCACAATGAGTGACTGAAACAATCTTTGTCATAAAATACACTTGTTTGTTCATAGTTTAGACATTCTTGGTTCCTTTTTATTTATTTTCAGGATCTGATGTTAATTATCCATTGTCTCATTTTAGCATGATGATATCAAATAATAATGATATTCAAATGATATTCAATGAATCATATATTGTCATCCTGTGTACAGAATGTTGTTGTTCCAGCCGAGACGTTGTGGAAACAGAAATCGTTTCTAAAATAGAATCGTCAAGCATCGCTGTTGCAGCTCGTTAGGACAAAACTTGGATTAACATGGAAAATATGCCTTTTATTGTGGCGTCGTGTCTGGTCTAGTACTGTGTGACCCTAGAACAAAACCAGAACAAAACCAGACTCATCTAAGACTCAGACCTAGACAAGAACCAGACACTTGGCATATTGGGCCGGCGCTTGCGTTCTTGCATTCGCTGATATTGTTTTTGTGCCATTCAAACTTAAACATTTGGCTTTCTGTGGTATTTTTGAATGTTGCTTTGCAAATTCTGCTTATGTAAGTCATGAATGTCACTGCAATAACATGATCTAGCTGGCTAACGTAAATGGGGTTCTGTTGAAAATGTGACCGTCTCGGAAACCTCAGTAACAAATGGGTTGAAAATGCTAAACAAATCAATAATTTTGCATATCATATGGCATCTGCATCCAGAACAAAATGTTTATAAAAGTGTACAGCCATTATGGAATTATAATAAAGCTGTAAACATTCCAGTTATTAAGGCAAATTAAAAACAATGAATTACTTGCTGTCTTTGATTGTGGAGAGATTTTTATTTAAAAGAAAAAAATAATTCTCTATGCATTTTTGTGACATAAATATGTTGCCAAAAATGTGTATGTTTAAAACATTGAAAATAAAGTGAGGGCTTCGTTAAGTTTTTCCAAAAGCAGAAATTCCACGCAGCATAAAGAAAAACTATTACATTATGGGTAACACTTGATAATAAGGTTTGTTATTTAACATTAGTTAACTACCTTAGTTAACATGAACTAAGAATGAACAATACTTCAGCATTTATGAATCATAGTTAATATTAATTTCAACATTTACTAATACGTCATTAAAATCTGTATTTTTATTAACTAACATTAACAAAGATTAATAAATACTGTAACAAATGTATTGCTCGTGGTTAGTTCATGTCAGTTTATACCTTAACTAATGTAAACTAATGGACCACATTTTCATTAGGTCAAGGTCAAGGTCAAAGTTTATTTATAAAGCACATTTACAAGCAGTCACTACTGCCCCAAAGTGCTGTACAGATACAGGGTACAGAACAGCAAAAGATAAAACATGACAATTAACCAAAAACGTACAAAAGCAGAGTAGGCCAAAAATAATTTAAAAACGGACAACAAATAAACTATGCATAAAATAATGTTAAAAATGTCACAGCTCAGCTTCCGTTAAAAGCCAGAGCAAAAAGATGAGTTTTTAAAAGTGATTTAAAATTCTCAATAGAGGTAGCTGCTCTGATATTGAAAGGAAGAGAATTCCAGAGCTTAGGACCTGCTACAGAAAAAGCTCTGTCCCCTCTAGTTTTTCGTTTGGATCTTGGACCGTCTAAAAGCAGTTGGTCAGTAGACCTAAGTGCTCTGACTGGGGTATGCACAGTCAGCATATCAGATAGATATGATGGTGCCAATCCATTCAAAGATTTAAAGACAAATAATAAGATCTTAAAATGGATTCTAAAAGCGACAGGCAACCAGTGGAGAGACGACAGTACAGGGGTGATGTGGTCACTGCGTTTTGTTTTTGTCAGCAGGCGTGCAGCTGCATTTTGAACCAGTTGCAATCGGTGAACTGAAGACTGATCAAGGCCATAGTACAAAGAGTTACAATAGTCCAAGCGATTTGTAATCAGGGCATGCACAACTCTTTCCAGTTGATTATGGGGTAGGTAAGGCTTAACTTTCCCAAGAAGTCTGAGCTGAAAGAAACAGTTTTTTACCACTGAGCTAATCTGTTTATCGAGTTTAAAAGAACTATCAATAAAAACACCAAGACTTTTTATACACGGGCTACAGTTTGATGATAGTGGGCCAAGAGCACTGTTCAAACCAAAGACATCGGGCTCCCCAAAAATTACAACTTCAGTTTTTTGGTCATTTAAGTGTAAAAAATTTAGTGACAACCAATCTTTTACTTCAAGTAGGCATTTTCTCAGTGTTTCAACTGAGTTTGTTTCAGTATTCAGAGGTAAATAAATTTGGACGTCATCTGCAAAGCAGTGAAATGAAATGTTGTATTTTTGGAAGATTGATCCCATGGGCAGCATATACAGCGAGAACAAGACTGGGCCTAAAATTGATCCTTGAGGCACCCCGCTGTTAATCGGGGCTTTATTTGAGTAAAAAGGCCCAAGGTTTACAGAAAAGGACCTGTCTGTCAGATATGACTGAAACCACTTCAGAGCTGTGCCTTTAATACCTGCACAGGACTCGAGTCTTGACAATAAAATCTTGTGGTCAACCGTATCGAACGCTGCAGTCAGATCTAAAAGCACTAGCACAGCAGAGCTACCAGAATCAGAAATTAAAAGGAGATCATTAAAAACTTTTAAAAGAGCAGTTTCCGTACTGTGACAAGATTTAAAACCAGACTGAAATTTTTCAAAGATGTTGTTGGAGTTAAGGTGCAATAAAAGTTGGGCATATACCACTTTTTCTAGAACCTTAGATAAAAAAGGCAGCTTAGAAACTGGCCTGTAGTTTAGGCTCCAAATTGTGCTTTTTTAGGAGGGGTTGTACAATGGCCTTTTTTAAAGCTGCCGGAACAGACCCAGTTGAAAGAGACCTATTTATCAGATTTAAAATACAAGGTCCAACAGAGTCAAAAACATCTTTAAAAAGCTTAGCTGGAAAGCTGTCCAATGAGCAGACCGAAGGTCTTAGACATTGGACCGTCTTTAACAAATCAGAAAAAGGTATTGGCGTAAAATCTTCAAAAACAGCTGAACATAAGGATATGATACTGGGATCTGGCGCAACACAAATGGTTAATGCCCGGATACTGGACACCTTATCAGTGAAGAATTTACAAAATCTGTCACACAGAAGGGCACTAGGAATAATGCCAGTATGTTCAGGAGGATTGATTATCCTATTTAAAACATTAAAAAGGACATGAGGTTTGTGACAGTTGTTTTGCACAAGATTTGACATATACTGAGTCTTTGCAGCTTTTACAGCGTCCTGGTAGTTAGACAAACAGTCTCTTAAAATTCCCAGAGATATATGAAGCTTGTCTTTTTTCCATTTTCTCTCAGCACGTCGACATTCCCTTCTAAAAACACGAGTAGTGACATTGTGCCATGGCTCTCCATTTGACTTAGAGCTCCTGTGCGTAAACGGTGCTATTGAGTCAAGGATTTCAGTGCACGTGGAGTCAAATAAAGCAACCAGCTCATCAATGTCCAGATTTGAAGAGGAAACATCTAAGGACATTAAAGAAGAGGTGTCGAACGCTGCAGCAAATAGTGAAGCCGTAGATGAATTAACTGTGCGCCGCTGGCACATGGGGAAACACGTTTTGCTTTGAGAGCACGGCAAAGAAACAGAAAACAGAACTGGCATATGGTCAGAAATACCTGCATCAGAGATGTCCTTTATAGATAGATTTAGGCCATGTGACAGGACCAGGTCCAAAAAATGTCCCTTGTTATGGGTCGGGCAGTTCACAGACTGAGTGAGGTTAAAAGAGTCTAAAATATATAAAAAGTCCTTAACCAAAGGCTTAGAAACACAGCAAACATGAATGTTAAAATCACCAACGATTAAAAAATGATTATACTTGAGAGCGATGCCAGCCATGAACGCCGAAAAGTCCTTAATAAAATCCTTGTTAAATTTAGGAGGGCGGTAAATGAGTGCACATACCACTTTTAAGTTGAAGTTAAGTTCGAAAAGTTGCAGCTCAAAGCTCTTGTATTGTTCACATGGGGTTTTTTTACAGTTAAGACTGGTTTTAAAAACTGTCGCAAGGCCTCCACCTTTTCCCGTGGTTTGAGGAGAGCTAAAGAAAGAGCATGCCGGAGGAAGAAGCTCTGAGAAGGGGAAGCACTCACCGGGTTGAACCCACGTGTCTGAAAGAAGCATGCAGTCAAGCCCCCGGGATAAAAAAAAGTCATTTAACATAAAAGTCTTGTTAGTCAGAGAGCTAACATTGATCAATGCCAACTGAAGAACATTATCCTCCGTGCGCGGAGATTTGGCTCGAGCCAGTGATCGAAGATTCATTGGATCCACGCCGCGCTTGGCCACTCGAGGACGCCGGGGAACATACTCCTCCGCCGGAGCACGGTCCACAGCGATAACAGCTCCAGGTTGGATCGGAAGAAGCCACCGCTTCCTGGAGTCCGGTGGAGAAAGGACAACCATTGAGGGACAGCCGCGTTGAAACCCCGGGCCATTCCTCCGTGTAGACTGCAGGTATGCTCTCAGTCTTACAACCACACCACCTCGCTTTCTCCGTCTTCTGGGGCGTTTCCTCCGTGGAGCAGCACTAGGTGTGCGTTGCAGGTACGCCGGCAGAGCTGAGAGTAGAGGAGGAGGTACATCCGAGGACTGATTCCCATAAAATACACTCTTTAAAAATAGAGCATGTTGATCACGAACAGAAAAAAGTGTCTGGCGATCATACACAAACAGAGCTGAGACATTTTGAAAACTCAAACTAATAATAAGAACAAACAATAGCCCAAACAGAATAGGGAGACGCTGCGCCATGCACACTGCTGGCGCCATCTTCCTGATTCCTGCATTAAATGAATCAAGACCATAAGAGACGACAATGATTCAGAGCAAGATCACGTTGTACACAAGACCAAGACTCGAACGCCACCGGTCTGAGATAAACACCAGTTCACACCAGTTCAACAGCAGTTCACACCAGTTCAACACCAGTTCCCACCAGTTCATACCAGTTCAACACCAGTTCAACACCAGTTCAACACCAGATCAACACCAGTTCAACACCAGTTCCCACCAGTTCATACCAGTTCAACACCAGTTCAACACCAGTTCAACACCAGATCAACACCAGTTCAACACCAGATCAACACCAGATCAACACCAGATCAACACCAGATCAACACCAGTTCACACCAGTTTAACTGAGAGATCAGTGATGGAGCAGATCAGGACAAAGCACTTGGATTATGCAGAAACACTCACACACACTCACGTTCTCACACTCCAGGTTCACAGGTTAAAAGCCACAGCAAGCTGATAAACAAATGAGAGATTAACAGGGTCTGATCCTGAAACAGCTGAGAGCGTTCCTCCCGTTTCTCCATCCGTGAGGAGCACTGAAAGCCTCTGCTTCACATCTCATCAGATGAACACGGGATCATTTCTGGAAACCTTAACTGAACTGAACCCGTGTGGATCCCATGGGAAAACTCTCAAAAACCGCTGACGAGGAGTTTCAGGAGGAGCAGGAACATCTTCATTAACTGAGGGAATCTGAGAACACACTGTCCCCTCACACAGACTCACTCACCGTGAGCAGAATGCTTATGAAACAGGTGGACAGATGCCACTAATGCTAATCCTGACGGTGTTCGGTCCAAACGCCAGCTAAACTGGGAGCATTTCAGGACATCGTATGTGAAGGCTTATAATGCTTTGGTTATAATGCTGTCTTCTAAGAGGAGTTTAAATGCAGCATCGCTGTGCAATCCCAGAATGCAATGCAACGAGCCGAGTGAAAACAGATCCAGGTGGCAGAAGAAACGAGAGCACTATTTCATTCAGAATCACAAGATTTATCGCCAAGTATGTTTGTGCACAAAAGGAATTTGTCTTATTTATGAATATATTGTGCAAAAACATACTTGATAAAAAATATTTGACGTGCAAGAAATATATACTACACTATATTAAAAGATAAGTGAATATATTTCTTGCACATCAAGAAAGTAAAGTCGAGCTTCCATATACCATATTTGATGTGTGTGTGTTGAGGAATGTTTTTACATCAATAAAAGCATAAATTACATTTGTTCATCACATACAGTGAATGCGTCTCTTCAGAAACCTTTGATTAAATTGCTCAATTCATATTTTTCATCACACAATTCATGTGTTTATGAGCATCAATGTTTTAATCTCTGCAAGCGCACTGCACTCACAACCAAATCAATCCAAATTCACAGCCAATCAGAAGAGTGTGTGGGCGGAGCCTAGGGCTGGGCGATATAGCCTCAAAATTATTTCACGATATTTCAAGAATATTTGCGATAATGATATTTATGACGATATAAAAAAAAATTTGTTATTACATTTATCTCACCTAAATGTTTGCTCACTCATTGTGTTTTTACAATTGGGTAATGTTGTTTTTAAGAGTTTACACAACACAAGGAAGTTTGATTTCAGTCTTTGAATTAAATTGAAAAAAGTAGCAAAAGATCTATACAAAATAATAAAGATACAAATAAAGAGAAAAGTTTTTGGGTAGGTCTAACACTATTCAGAAATACTACAGAAACTGAATAAGGTAATCAAATGTAAAATAACACTAGTCCTGAGTCCTGACTAAATTAAATACATAGGCTAATAATTCTGATTCCTTACAATGAAAGCTATCTTTTGTTGTTTTGACGACAACATTAATGACAGACACACATGGCTGCTGTCACTTATAGAGCCCGGATCCATTACCCGGATCCATTACTGTCTGTCACACTGTCACGCGCGTTTTATGCTTATTTCAGACATAACCGACTGTTTACGAATATACTGACCATGACCGGAATTTTTACACAATTTTGCGTGTTTTTTCCCCCGTTAAAGCGATATAATCCGCGAAAAAGAACTTTTGTTACTCGCGAGCTGTTCATGAGACGGCTTTACTGTATGTGTGCACGCAGAGTAAACATCTCTCAGAGAGCGCGCGAAAGTACTGAATAGTTTAAAATCGCAAATGTTTAAACTGATAAGACTTAAAAAGAAGTGAAAATGATCAACTTTAGTTACGATGCAAGTGATAAAAGACAATTCCGTCATGTCCTGACTGCTAAACACAAGAGTGTGGTATCGACGCTTGACTTGTGCAACCCATTTTGAGAGCGAGAGAGAGAAGACGCGGCACCGCTGAACACTCACGCCGTTGGTAAAATCAATGTTTGCGGGGGAATTTCCCGCATTATAAGTGGTAGACCTGCGGGAATTATTAAAATACTATTGAAGTAGCTCCTTTTTAGGTACTAAATCATCATTGGAGGCTGACTTGCTGCTCTCACGCTCAGACAGGTGTTGTTATTGTGCGTGCTAAGGAACATAATGGGCCATACATCATTGCGTCGCTATATCAGTGATATCGCGATATGACACTTTTTTATCATTTAAAAATGTATACCGGTATTATCGTGGACGGTATGATATGGCACACCCCTAGCGGAGCCTCTCTGCAAGCGCACTGCACTCACAACCAAATCAATCCCAAAATCACAGCCAATCAGAAGAGTGTGTGGGCGGAGCCTCTCTGCAAGCTCACTGCACTCACAACCAAATCAATCCAAATTCACAGCCAATCAGAAGAGAGTGTGGGCGGAGCCTCTCTGCAAGCGCACTGCACTCACAGCCAAATCAATCCAAATTCACAGCCAATCAGAAGAGAGTGTGGGCGGAGCCTCTCTGCAAGCTCACTGCACTCACAACCAAATCAATCCAAATTCACAACCAATCAGAAGAGAGTGTGGGCGGAGCCTCTCTTTAAGCGCACTGCACTCACAACCAAATCAATCCAAATTCACAGCCAATCAGAAGAGAGTGTGGGTGGAGCCTCTCTGCAACCAAATCAATCCAAATTCACAGCCAATCAGAAGAGAGTGTGGGCGGAGCCTCTCTGCAAGCTCACTGCACTCACAACCAAATCAATCCAAATTCACAGTCGGGATGCTGCCTTGGAAGCGTGTAGTGCGTAGGCAGCGAGGAGGCTCACTGTGTTTTGGAGCAGAGATAATGTGTGTAATTTATGTATGACACTCTTCTGTGGATCCTGTCACAGTTTAGAAGCTCTGTGGAGAACTGAACATGTGAGATGTTTTTCCCCTCAGTGAGCGAGTGTGTGTTAAAGAGAGAGCACTGGATAGGCAGTGGAGGGTGAAGGTGACCCTGTGGCACAGATCCAGTTCTGTTCGACCCCAGACACCTGCAGAAACCCCCTCACACACACACACACACACACACACACACACACTAACCCTACCCCTACCCCTAAACCAACCCATCACACACACACACACACACACACACACACACACACACACACACTAACCCAACCCCTACCCCTAAACCAACCCATCACACACACACACACACACACACACACACACACACACACACACTAACCCAACCCCTACCCCTAAACCAACCCATCACACACACACACACACACACACACACACTAACCCAACCCCTACCCCTAAACCTACCCATCACACACACACACACACACACACACACATCACCACATGCCAGGAGACAAACGGCTCCAACAGCCCATGTTTTGCATGCGGTCGTACAGTCAGTGTGTGTGCGTGTGTGTGCGTGTGTGTGTGTGTGTGTGTGTGTGTGTGTGTGTGCGCGCGCTAACTGTACGTGGTTGTCCATGATCATCAGTCTCTCAGGCGAGTGTGTGAGTTTTAAAGCTACAGCTCTAGAGATGATGAACACTAGTGAGTGTCCAGGGAAGAATCACAGACTGGACCAGATGGGCATCGGTGGCATCATGCCAACCAGAACAAAGACTGAGCCAAGCCACAAATGACTGGCTGTCTTCCCTACACACACACACACACACACACACACGCACACACGCACACACGCACACACACGCACACACGCACACACGCACACGCACACACACGCACACACACACACACGCACACACGCACACGCACACACGCACGCACACACACGCACACACGCGCACACGCGCACACACGCACACACACGCACACACGCGCACACGCACACACACACACACGCACACACGCACACACGCACACACGTATGCTCGCACATGCTCACACACACACACACACACACACACACACACACACACACACACACACACGCACACACGCACACAGTAATCTACCCATCACACTGCAAAGCAGCCGGCGACTGAGAGGGACAAACTGATATGAGAGACTGAAGGAATTAATAAATAAAAAATACACAAAAAAAAACAGAAAGAAAGAAAGAAAGAAAGAAAGAAAGAAAGAAAGAAAGAAAGAAAGAAAGAAAGAAAGAAAGAAAGAAAGAAAGAAAGAAAGAAAGAAAGAAAGAAAGAAAGAAAGAAAGAAAGAAAGAAAGAAAGAAAGAAAGAAAAGTACAAAAAAGGAACATGCACGAATGATCAAACAAATAAAATAACAAACAAAAAAACAAATTTGAGGAACAAATAAAAAAACATAAAAAAGAACGAACTAAAAGAAGATTAATTTCTTTCGAAGGAAGGAAATTGCACGGCTGTGTGTGAGCGTGAGCAAGCATACGTGTGTGTGTGTGTGTGTGTGTGTGTGTGTGTGTGTGTGTGTGTGAGCATGTGCGAGCATACGTGTGTGTGTGTGTGTGTGTGTGTGTGTGTGTGTGTGTGTGTGTGTGTGTGTGTGTGTGTGTGTGTGTGTGAGAGAGCATGTGTGTGAGCATACGTGTGTGTGTGTGTGTGTGTGAGAGAGCATGTGTGTGAGCATACGTGTGTGTGTGTGTGTGTGTGTGTGTGTGTGTGTCTGTGTGTGTGTATGTGAGCGTGTGCGAGCGTGCGTGCGTGCGTGCGTGCGTGCGTGCGTGCGTGTGTGTGTGTGTGTGTGTGTGTGTAAATATGGCAGACGTTGGTGTGAGTCTCACACAGAAAGATCTCAGCAGCTGCTGCAGGCTTAAGACTTTTATAATTATACATCTGTGAGTTACAACAGCACCTTTAATTAAACTACACACACACACACACACACACACACACACACACACACACACACACACTGCTTCCCATGCTTACATGTCTAATTACGTTTTCTCCAGTCTTTCTCCCTGTCATCTGTTCTTCTCTATCCCTCATTTGTGCATCTCTGTAATTACCAGTCCAGATATAAATGACTCTGTCCGTTACACTGAAATGGACTGTTTTTGCTACTGTACCTTTAAGACATCTATATGTTAATGATCTCTTATGATTAGCCAACCAACTGGCTTGAAGAGGACCGATGATGTTTCTTCCCCATCTTCATCTTCAGTGTGTAGTGTTGCTGTTTGAGGATGAATAATCTCCAGTTCTTCTCTATATCAGAGTCAGTGTTCCTGAACTCCTGAAACGCCTCCATTGTAGTCTTGAGTTTCTTCCGGGAACGAACACGTCACAATATTCCTCATTATAATAATTCATGCGCAGAATAAAGGGGCGGGGCCTGGTTGAGTTAGTTAGTGGTGTGTTAAACTGGCGGTTATGGAAAGGGGCGGGGCATTTCCCAAACACACTCGAAGCGCTCGACCAATCACAACACACTGCTCCAGCCGACCAATCAGAGCACAGTGTGCTTTTCAGAAGGAGGGGCTTCATAGAGACAGGAAGTAAACAGAGCGTTACTGACAGACTGGGAAGAGAGGAGCCGCAACAATGGAGAATATGAGGAAAATAATCAACATTCAAGCAGGAAAACCTGTTCTAGTAGAGCCTGAAAACATCATCACGACTGTGTAAAAAGGCAGAATATGCTCTCAGATTTCAGACTTATGAATGCGCTGAATGGAAAACTCAGAAGTGATGACATGAAGTGACATAAACTTGAACTTTAAAATGAAAACACACAATGGGTGTGTTAAAGTAACATGGTCTCTGTGGAGCTAAACCTGCTGGTACATCACATTACATCAGGTCACCTGCTCTCTGACACACACACACACACACACACACACACACACGCACAGCATTTCACCACTTTGTTCTCAAATTAAGCTTCCACTCACACAGTCCGTGAGAGACAGATGAAGAAAGACAAGCTCTTCTCGTCTGATTCGTTTCACTGAAAGCTTTGTGTTCGCTCTGAAACACTGATCTCAGACCATCATACGGGCTTTAACACAAACCTGTCTTCACGGCTTCTGTTCTGTCCTTACAAAACGTGACATTCCAGACAAAGCCCATGTAGTTCACACCAGGAACAACAACTATAACAATAACTACATGATCATATAATAATCAGAACGCTATCATGAGTTGGTGTGGAATAAGCACACAATGCAGTTTTGTCATCTGCAACTTTAAATGCTCAAGCTTTTTTAATCATTAATCATCTGAACATCTTCTGGAAGTCATTCAGACAGCATTCCTCTGCCATTACTGTTATAGCTGTGCAGAGGACAGAACGGACTGTGAAACTTTATAGATATAGTTATAGTTATTATCCTCAGTGTGAACATCCCTGAACACAGGATTATTAAATGAGAATAAAAGG
>NC_138736.1:858934-928934 GCF_965113295.1 Leuciscus leuciscus
AATAAAGACACAATGCCGGGTCTGTTGTAACAGCCTGTCGCTGTACGTGTGAACCGACTGCCACTCACACACTCCTTCAAGATGTCCTGTGAAATATCACACTGACACACACACACACACAGCTGTAGTGGGAGGAGAGATCAGTGACAGACAGAAGTTTCGAGAGCGTGACGTTCCTCTGACCTGAAACTGAACGAGTCTCGACCCGCGTCACACTAACAGCTGTGAGCTTCTCCAACATCATGTGACGCGTCTCGACACGCAATCCCACCAAATCATCCCTCGCTTCGGTCTACACCCGTACCACTTCATTACAGGAAAAGCAAAAGAATTTCAAAGAATATCCTGGCAACTTCTTTCAAATATATAAAGAAAATGAATGGGACTGTCAAGCTACTAAAAAGAAAAGAAAAAATCAAAAAGGACATTAAAAAAGGCTCATATATCATTTTCTGATAGATTTGTGCAAGTTTTTAAATGAGTCCAGTTCTCCAAACTGGTGAGAATGATTCATTTACTAACAAGACTGATCTGGTTCAGTTATTCATTTCTATAGTTAACAGATTTATAAATCTAATCTTTATTGTAGCTTTTGCATGATTATCTTAGTTTTGTTTACAGAATATATGAATATTTGCATGTTCATTCATTTATTAATTTTTGTTCTATTGTTTTTTATTCTTCTATTGCTTGTTTTTGCATAAAGCGCCTTGAGAAGACACTATATAGTTTATTATTATTATAAATGTATTATTTGTTTATTAAACAAAGCTATCGTCACAGAAAAAGACTATAGAATATTCATAAGGATCACTTTTATGATATTTTTTAGTGTCCAGTCTCTATTGATTGTTCAACTTTTGTGTTCCACTGAATAAAACAGTCATACAGATTTAAAGTTAATGATGAGTAACTAATGACAATTTGCATTTTTGGATGAACTATAACTTTAATGAACAGACCAAACCGTTTATTATCTGGCACTAACAATAAAACACTGATAACCTGCATAAATCACTGCTTTGATTTGACCACGGTGACTTTGTTACTTCACAGTCTTGAGTTTCTTCCGGGAACGAACACGTCACAATATTCCTCATTATAATAATTAATGCGCAGAATAAAGGGGCGGGGCCTGGTTGAGTTAGTTAGTAGTGTGTTAAACTGGCGGTTATGGTAAGGGGCGGGACATTTCCCAAACACACTCGAAGCGCTCGACCAATCACAACACACTGCTCCAGCCGACCAATCAGAGAGCACAGTGTGCTTTTCAGAAGGAGGGGCTTCATAGAGACAGGAAGTAAACAGAGCGTTACTGACAGACTGGGAAGAGAGGAGCCGCAACAATGGAGAATATGAGGAGAATAATCAACATTCAAGCAGGAAAACCTGTTCTAGTAGAGCCTGAAAACATCATCACGACTGTAAGAGTGTCTTACCCTCACAGCTGCTGTGTCCCTCCTCATATCCCGCGCTGCAACTGCATTTCCCGATCGGCACCAGCCATTCCCCTTCAGCACTGCAATGCATTCTGGGAGGACTGTCGGTGTCCACCTCAGAGTTGTTCACACACGAGCCTCTGACCTCCACTAGAGTCGCGAACGCAGCTTCGGCCACCGTATCCGGGAACACGGCTAAATTCTGCACCGTCGACAAGCATCGTTTATAATACACTCTCACGGAAACCAGCGCGACGCACGCGCCGACGTCCTGGAACGCCAGATGAAACCCTTTCCGGTTCAGGTGCCCGATCTCACGGACCTCAGTGTTCAGTTTCATCTTGCGCTCTCCCAGATCTCCCTGCGTGAAGCTCTCGTCCGCAGCGATGGTGTCGATCTTGCTGTATCGGTCCTCTCGGGTCACGCGGCCCAGGTCCCAGTCGGACTCGGCGTACAGGAGGTTAAAGGTCTCCTTGCAGCTTCCGGAAACCCCTGGGATGCTGTTGCAGTCTCGAAGCGTGAACTGAAGCTCGATGAAGATCCGCTGGCCGCCCTGACGCCAGATCCAGCCCGTCTGGAGCCAGTTGTTCTGACTCGGCTCCATCACGTTACACACCTGATACGTGCGGATCGGCTTGTATTTCTCATCCACGCCGCTGATTTCCTCCCACTGGAAGGAGAAGAGTGAGAGAGAGAGAAAGATCTGGTTAAAAGCCAAGGTGATATTCATTGCAAATCTTTCTTTTGTTTGCAACTTGTCCATTAGAGCTGGTTAAATGCCAATGGATTAAAGCGAACCAAAGTTACAAAATAACTACACTTTTCATGGGTTGTACAAACTTTTTCACTGTGCTTTAAGAATCAAGGTCTCTATGATCAAAATATTCATTGCAAAAAAAAAAAAAAAAAAAAGCAAACATTTTCATTGGGTTTTCCCACATTTTCATAGCCTTGTTAAAACCAGACCATTCTCAGTAGTAACTGAGTTATGGTCTGGCAAAGCTTCATTAATAACTCATTTCCAAAGGGGCGTCACCAACGGACGTCGCTCAAATGCCTCTGGGTGCAATTGGATAGACCTAAAACCAATCAGAGAGATCGTCATCGTGTAAAGCCGTATGCTGCGTCCCTAAGTTACACTACGCCATAAAAGTATGTACTCTTTTTGTGAAGAAAAGGTATTGACTTTTGAATGTGTAGCAAAAAAGTAGGCAAGGTTTGGGACATACTACTTCGTCATCTTTATCGGACGGATCTGTCGCGTGCGTCCTGTCACGTAAACTGCCCTGTCAATCATCTCGTCACAGTTAAAATCCTCTATTAAATCTAATTTAATTTCCTACCGTTTCGGAGAGAAATGTAGCAGCACGTTCATCTGCCAGTGGGTCCTTCATGGAGACTGTCCTCATGTGTTTGCAATTTGAATATAATAATGCATTTAAAAGTTGGTGCGCTTCACCAACGGACGTCGCTCAAATGCCTCTGGGCGCAATTGGATAGACCTAAAACCAATCAGAGCGATCGTCATCGTGTAAAGCCCGCCCCAACGTTTCTGATTGGTGCCTCGATTTCGACGGATTAGAAATGGGCTTGAATGAGCTCTTTGCCAGACTACTTGCAGAGCAAATCTAAATTTGCAGAAGTTTGTCTGGGTTTTCCCAGGCTAACATTTTCACTGAGCATCCCAACAATATTAACAGGCTGAAGTGTAATACTTATATAAACAGATCAAATCCAGTACTAATTAATCTTCAAGTGTTTCCTTTGTTGAATCAAATCCCTAAAAAGGTGGTATATTTGAGTAGATATGCATAGGGTGGTGGTGGCGCAATGGATAAGACACATGCCTTTGGTGTGAGAGACCCGGGTTCGAATCCACTGTGAGACACCGATGTGTCCCTGAGCAAGACACTTAACCCCTAGTTGCTCCAGAGGCGTGCGACCTCTGACATATATAGCAATTGTAAGTCGCTTTGTATAAAAGCGTCAGCTAAATGAATAAATGTAAATGTAAATGTAAATATGCATCTATGTACATTACCAAATCTCTGTAGACATGTGTCCAACACTGTCCATGTCGATAAGTGCATCACATGTTGGTATTGATATTTCTAAGGCGTGCAGTTCAATCAATCTGTATAAAGATTAGCGGCAAATCAGCTACAGTATATCAAACACACAATATCTGAAGACTAAAGCATCTTCAATCAGCACCATAAACAAGCTCATTGTCTGGTAGAGAGATTCTAATGAGCCTCTGAAGACGAACACTCTCAGTGTTTTCACAATTAATTGCAGTGTAATGAAGATCCTTCGTTTCTGAGGGAATTGAGCAGTTTGGCGGAGACTCTCCACTGATATGAGAATGAGTGGCAGAGAATTTCAACACACCCTGTTGAAAACCACAGAGATATGTGTGTGTGTGTGTGTGTGTGTGTGTGTGTGTGTGTGTGTGTGTGACCACACAGCTGTGGTGGGAGCAGGAGACAGAGGATTTAATCGCTGTCAGGTCCAGAATTAACAAGCTAAACAAATAACAGCTTGCACCGAGTCCCCAGCATGCAGCATTTCTCCTCACAGATAACGTTACGAATGACAAAACGTGTCGTCCTGAGCTAAAACGTCCTCCGTCAGGCTTACTGCGCATCTCAGCGATGAATCAAACTATGCATGTAATCTTCAGCACGTGCTTTAGCATTGAGACAGAGAGAAGCGGATGCAAGATGGGAACCAGGACACAGAAATGACAAATGGGTTTATCTGGCGAGAGCAAAGCAGTCCACACTGGGAATACAGCAGACATGAGCAAGTTATTCAGTTGGGGAATGGAGACACGGAAATAAACTAGAAATACTTGTAAAGATGGAAAAAATAGGGCATTAAAGATAAAGAGAAAGAAAGAGAAAAAGCCTATTGATCAGTAACTACACGTGTCCGGCGCGCTCAAATCATTTGCGTTAAACATTACGCTTCAGCATCGCTTTGAAGTGCTTCATATAAAGCACTCATATTTTGAGCAGCTTGTTTCATGCACTATATTTCTGCTAATTGCACATGTGTTTTGTTCATAGAAATGCATAATTAACTCTTGTAAAATTACGTTAAACCTGACGCTTTTCATTCATAGTGCGCAGACGTGATTTTATCATTTGTTGCTGCAGCAATGAACTATTATAGTTTCTTCAAAGTCTACAATAATCGAATAAATAATAGACATGAACGTCTTACCCCATTAGAAGGATACGAGGTCCAACCCAGCTCTGCCTGGGACTCCTTAGAATTCAGCAACACAACTGGAGGAAAAAAATAAAGCAAGAGAGAAACAATATAAGAAGGACTCATTAAATTGCAATTATATGTTGTGCAATTTCTTTCTCACTGTCAGAACACATAGAGCTGATGGTGTTTAATAAGAGCGAGCACACATTCAGCTCAAACGAGGACTGACAGACCTGCAGTGCTGCACTTAGTGGACGAACTGCCCCGGTCATCAGATGATAACCACGGACAGCTTTGCAAAGCACAGGAATATTGACCAATTTCAACTGGTCTGCGGCACAATGTGCTGGTTCAACATTTAAACAATAATTATCAAAGGGAAAAGAAATGTTTCACACCACCACCACCACCACAATGCAATAGAGCCCAAGAGGCCTGTGAAGCAAATTCAAGCTGGCATTTGTCATTTCTGCTGCATTTTTACAATTACAAAGCCTTAATATGAACCTCCGCTTACAAACTAGATTAAAATGAGCAGTGCACCAGTGAATGTTGTTATTCAGCGCTTTGAACAAGTACAGGACTGTGTAAACAAACTCGGGCAACATTTTTAAAAAGATGCCCTTGACACAAATAGAGCTTGAGCTCTGAATCAGCACTTGGACAAGGCCTATAATTCAGCACCACAGACAGCGTTTACACTGAGAATCACAGTTTCAGGACCATGGACAGCGGCATGGATGAACATATGGATATTTGAGCACTACAGACAGCGTTTACACTGAGAAACACAGTTTCAGGACCATGGACAGCGGCATGGATGAACATATGGATATTTCAGCACTACAGACAGCATTTACACTGAGAAACACAGTTTCAGGACCATGGACAGCGGCATGGATGAACATATGGATATTTCAGCACTACAGACAGCATTTACACTGAGAAACACAGTTTCAGGACCATGGACAGCGGCATGGATGAACATATGGATATTTCAGCACTACAGACAGCATTTACACTGAGAAACACAGTTTCAGGACCATGGACAGCGGCATGGATGAACATATGGATATTTCAGCACTACAGACAGCATTTACACTGAGAAACACAGTTTCAGGACCATGGACAGCGGCATGGATGAACATATGGATATTTCAGCACTACAGACAGCATTTACACTGAGAAACACAGTTTCAGGACCATGGACAGTGGCACGGATGAACATATGGATATTTCAGCACTACAGACAGCATTTACACTGAGAAACACAGTTTCAGGACCATGGACAGCGGCATGGATGAACATATGGATATTTCAGCACCATGGACAGTGCGAATCGTGCTTTTAATACTCCTAAAACAGTCTAAATCTGCACAAAACAACAAGATGTACATAAATATATTTCTGATGCTAAAATATCCTCACTTTTCCCAACATAATGTGCAGAGACAAATACATCTGCAATGAGTTTAAGCACTATGGTTTTGTCAAACTGTGGTTTGTTTGTTATTAGGTCTGTTTGTTAACGCCTGTTTAAGCTGAAACCAATTTTTTTTTGTCCGATAAAATGGTAGATGGGGATGAAAGAGTTTAAAAACTTCTGCTGAATTTATTTGATCAAAAATACAGCAAAAACAGTGAAATATTAGTAGCTGTTCTCTATGTGAATATACAGTAAAGTGTAATTTATTCCTGTGATCAAAGCTGAATTTTCAGCATCATTACTCCAGTCTTCAGTGTCACATGATCCTTCACAAATCACTCTAATATGATGATTTGATGATCAACAAACATTTATGATTATTATCAGTGTTGAAAACAGTTGTGCTGCTTCATAATTTTGTGGAAACCATGATGCAGTTTATTTTTCATGACTCTTTGATTAATAAAAAGTTCCAAAGTTATTTTAGATAGAAATCTTTTGTAACATTATAAATGTCTTTACTGTTTTGATGAATTTAATGTGTCCCTGCCTATAGTAGAAGTATGAATTTCTAGCAAAAAAACTACTTTTGAATGACACCATGTTTGCCTAATTAGTGTATTAGACTATGCCACATTTCTCCCATCATTTCACCAAACATGGTTGTGTATCAGAAGCTGAAATATTCATAATTAATTGCCATCACAAACGCTTGTTTCTCTTTGCTTGGCTCATGCATTGACAGCGTCAGTCCTCACACAAGCACACGCTCTGACATCACAACACTCGTCTGAACGCTTCATTACAGGCCGGATGAGCACTTCTATCATACAGCGTTTATCATAGATACAGTATCACACAGCGTTTATCATCATAGATACAGCAGGGCTCTAGAGTGCGACCAATTTGGTCGCACATGCGACCAAATTTTGTAAGGGTGCGACTAAAAATGTTCCTAGGTCGCACCGGTGCACCTAACGTCCTCGCATCCGCTGCCTCTCCACGAACTAAGTGTTTGTTCTCCTTTGACGGAACTCACACACTCATGGGAACTCACACTCTTCTCTCACGCTTAATGAGTGATGACGGAGGACAGAATTAAACATTCAAACGTAGCCTGGTTACACTTAAGGTCTGTGATATTAGTCTGATTTTATTTTAGATTTCGGCTTCCAAAGATTATAAAAAATAATATATTGAGGTAAAACCATTAAAAACTATAGCCGCATTCTATCTAGCGCAACTTCTTCCCTTCGCAGCATTACACTGTCATTTCTCCCTAAAACTCAAACCTAACGACAGAATCAGCACGATCGGTGATTGTTGTAAAATGCAGTCTAGCTAGTGTTGCTAACTTGCGAGACGCGTTAAATAATTAAAAGAGCTATTAAAAGCACAAAATCTGCGCAAGAGATGTTGTTCGCAAGGCGGCACGCGCTCCGAAACCGAAACTGAGACAAGCAAATTATAGCCTACTTTGGGTTTAATGTGCGTGTCTAAACGATCAAATGTACACAAAAGTATGTCAAAATGACCGGCTTGGAGATTCACTAAAAACAGTTTATGTCTTAAATGGACGTAGTTATGGAAATAGTTGGGAGAATATGGTGCATCAGATCAGTAGCAGATCTGCACTCGGTCTTAAAGGGGCCGCAGTCTAGTAAACATGCGGAGGATTGCGCCATTACTGCGAATCAAACAACAAGAGAAAAATCACTACAAAGCTCTTGAAAGAATAACTTCAGCTTTATTAAGCATTAATCTATTTATGAAAAATTATGCAGTGTTATTTTACATTTGATTACTTTATTAGATTTCTTTTTAGACTAATATATATATATATATATATATATATATATATATATATATATATATAAAAACAAAAAGAACCGATAAGAATACAGTTAAAGTACCGGATCGATAAGCAGTATCGGTAAGAGTAGGAATACCGTTAAAACCCTTTACTCCCCGGTCAATGCTCCGACAACAGCCCAGACATGAAGCTACTTCAGCCACCATTCTCCCCAGTCCCTGGTAAGATGCCAAGCCCTGGTCTTTCGTCGTAGATGGCATCCGACTCAGAGACGGAGGTAGAGCCTATACCGCGCCTGAGCTAGAGACTCAAAATAGTTTGGCAGCTCAGTGAAGCACTTTACATTTTTTTTTGTATTTTCTTTTTTTTTATTTACCTACACCTTATTCTTGTTTAAAATAATTTACATAATATGAATGTATATAGAGCGTGATAAAAAGGTGACCTTGAAATTGTGGCGTTAAAGGTGACGCGAGCCGAGAAAATTTTTCGGTGCACCCAAATTTTGTGCTGGTGCACCTAAATAAAAAAGTTAGGCGCACCAGTGCAACCAAGGCAAAAAGTTAGTCTGGAGCCCTGTACAGTATCATACAGTGTGTATCATAGATACCGTATCATACAGTGTGTATCATAGATACAGTATCATACAGCTTTTATCATCATAGATACAGTATCATACAGCGTTTATCATAGATACAGTATCATACAGCGTGTATCATAGATACAGTATCATACAGCGTGTATCATACAGCGTGTATATCATATATACAGTATCATACAGCGTGTATCATAGATACAGTATCATACAGCGTTTATCATAGATACAGTATCATACAGCGTTTATCATAGATACAGTATCATACAGCGTTTATCATCATAGATACAGTATCATACAGCGTGTATCATAGATACAGTATCATACAGCGTGTATCATAGATACAGTATCATACAGCGTTTATCATCATAGATACAGTATCATACAGCATTTATCATAGATACAGTATCATACAGCGTTTATCATAGATACAGTATCATACAGCGTTTATCATAGATTCAGTATCATACAGCGTTTATCATAGATACAGTATCATACAGCGTTTATCATAGATACAGTATCATACAGCATTTATCATCATAGATACAGTATCATACAGAGTGTATCATCATAGATCCAGGATCATACAGCGTTTATCATAGATACAGTATCATACAGAGTGTATCATCATAGATACAGTATCATACAGCGTGTATCATAGATACAGTATCATACAGCGTTAGATACAGTATCATACAGCATTTATCATCATAGATACAGTATCATACAGCGTTTATCATAGATACAGTATCATACAACGTTAGATACAGTATCATACAGCGTTAGATACAGTATCATACAGCGTGTATCATAGATACAGTATCATACAGCATTTATCATCATAGATACAGTATCATACAGCGTTTATCATAGATACAGTATCATACAACGTTAGATACAGTATCATACAGTGTTAGATACAGTATCATACAGCGTGTATCATCATAGATACAGTATCATACAACGTTTATCATAGATACAGTATCATACAGCGTTTATCATAGATTCAGTATCATACAGCGTTTATCATAGATTCAGTATCATACAGCGTTTATCATAGATACCGTATCATACAGCGTTTATCATAGATACAGTATCATACAGCGTGTATCATAGATACAGTATCATACAGCGTGTATCATAGATACAGTATCATACAGCGTGTATCATCATAGATACAGTATCATACAGTGTGTATCATAGATACAGTATCATACAGCGTTAGATACAGTATCATACAGCGTTAGATACAGTATCATACAGCGTTTATCATCATAGATACAGTATCATACAGCGTTAGATACAGTATCATACAGCGTGTATCATAGATACTGTATCATACAGCGTTTATCATCATAGATACAGTATCATACAGCGTGTATCATAGATACAGTATCATACAGCGTGTATCATAGATACAGTATCATACAGCGTTAGATACAGTATCATACAGCGTTAGATACAATATCATACAGCGTTAGATACAATATCATACAGCGTGTATCATCATAGATACAGTATCATACAGCGTTTATCATAGATACAGTATCATACAGCGTGTATCATAGATACAGTATCATACAGCGTTTATCATAGATACAGTATCATACAGCGTTTATCATAGATACAGTATCATACAGCGTTTATCATAGGACAGTATCATACAGCGTGTATCATAGATACAGTATCATACAGCGTTTATCATAGGACAGTATCATACAGCGTTTATCATAGATACAGTATCATACAGCGTTTATCATAGATACAGTATCATACAGCGTTTATCATAGGACAGTATCATACAGCGTTTATCATAGATACAGTATCATACAGCGTTTATCATAGATACAGTATCATACAGCGTTTATCATAGGACAGTATCATACAGCGTTTATCATAGATACAGTATCATACAGCGTTTATCATAGGCACAGTATCATACAGCGTGTATCATCATAGATACAGTATCATACAGCGTGTATCATAGATACAGTATCATACAGCGTTTATCATAGATACAGTATCATACAGCGTTTATCATAGATACAGTATCATACAGCGTGTATCATCATAGATACAGTATCATACAGCGTTTATCGTAGATACAGTATCATACAGCGTGTATCATCATAGATACAGTATCATACAGCGTTTATCATAGATACAGTATCATACAGCGTTTATCATAGATACAGTATCATACAGCGTGTATCATCATAGATACAGTATCATACAGCGTTTATCATAGATACAGTATCATACAGCGTTTATCATAGATACAGTATCATACAGCGTGTATCATCATAGATACAGTATCATACAGCGTTTATCATAGATACAGTATCATACAGCGTTTATCATAGATACAGTATCATACAGCGTGTATCATCATAGATACAGTATCATACAGCGTGTATCATCATAGATACAGTATCATACAGCGTTTATCATAGATACAGTATCATACAGCGTTTATCATAGATACAGTATCATACAGCGTGTATCATCATAGATACAGTATCATACAGCGTGTATCATAGATACAGTATCATACAGCGTGTATCATCATAGATACCATATCATACAGCGTTTATCATAGATACAGTATCATACAGCGTTTATCATAGATACAGTATCATACAGCGTGTATCATCATAGATACAGTATCATACAGCGTGACTCCGAGCGTCTCTAGTCTGGGAGACTTGCGGTTACTGCCAAGTCAAATGTACTGAGGTCGAGTATTTTACGTTCCCAAGGTTTTCTGTGGTAAACAAAGACATAAATTTCAGTGTTCTGACTTCACCTCGGTTGGTTTGAGTGATTTTTTTATTTGTTTTTCCAGAACAGCTGTTGCTCGGTCTCTCCACGTTTAGGAGACAAGATGCCATTTGATTTCTGCTGACACGGACCCCTACTGACTCGACCTTGAGGAGACAAACCGAGGCAGAGCCACAGACGAGGTCAAACTACACGAGCAGTCGCTCGAAGGGACTCACGGACATATGTGAGGTCATTCAACGAGACGGAGAAACAGCAGAAACAAGCAGTGTTTAAATCATTTACTCACCATCGTCCTTCCAAACCCAATTGACTTGTGGAACGCAAACGGACATATCTGAAAAGTCTATTTTCTAAGTGCACGTTATTGATCTAATTCTTATTCATATGATTATTTTCCTGTTTATCACTGAAACCATCTGTACTGAATGAAGCACTATAGAAATAAAGGTGACTTGACTTAAAACTATCCTTTTCTTACAATCGACTGCAAACTTGCATTCAGATCAGCCTCTTTCCAATCAACAACCGATTAATAGAACCAAGTCCCGCCTACATTATTTCTTTTCCAAGAACCTCGGATGTTTTTCTCGGATGTACAGTACGTCATGATACGGAAGAAGATATCCTCACGACAAATCACTCTATTGCATGCAATTTCAATTAACATAGAATGTAACGGTTAACCTTCAAAAATGCAAATTCAGCATAAGTGTCATAAAACTCAAGCACTAAATTCCAAGTCGACTGAAGACATGCGATACTATAGCTTTGGGTAATTTAAAATCCACCTGTAGTCAATCATTTTATCCCCTAAAAATGACATATTTAAGTGTTTTTTCCTTGAAAAAAAAAAATATCATGCCTTAAAATATTTAGATTGTAACTCGACACCCTTGCCCCGCCTCCACTCACTCACTCAGCTCAGAGATCCACTGGTTGACGATCACACGTTGATCTGATTGGTTACAAGGTAGTTTATGACGTCAGAAACACCAGTGATTTCAAAGCGTGTTTTTGAGACTGTCTTTGGTTCACTGCAGTTTTAAGGAGGAAATACTCAGCAATGCTGTCGACTTATGAATTTACACATGATTTGTCTTAAAGCAGATTAATAACACCACATAGACACATAAACCACATTAAAAGCTGGATTTTCACCACAAGACTTTAAGTGGTTGTTGACGGAGAATCTTTCTCAACAGTCGTACTCCCCATTCACACTCACCATCTAAAGAAGAGCAGCCGGGACATTCTGCTAAACATTTCATTTTATATTCAACAGATGAAAGAAAATCATACAGGTTTGGAACGACATATTTTCATTTATGCGTGAACTATTCTATAAATTCGAGCCAAAATGAGAAAAAACATCATTCCGGCGTCTTTGATTTCAAAAATACACATTCCATCTCTTTTTAACAAATGTACTCACCGCAAATAACCTTCATTATATTAATCACTATGCTTCCCTCTAGATATTAGCAGAACCTGGGAGCAAAAAAAAACAATTTACCCTCACAAACAAAGACGACGTCTAAGACTGACTGAAGGATGTGCTTGTGTCACAAGGGCACTGATCTCCCTGTCAAACCCAACACACACACACATGTAAATCCCACTGAAAGAATTATAATATGAGAACCATAAAATTCAATAGAAGGGATTAGCCACATGTTGTTAAACTCTCTTCCATGAAGCTTATCTGCATATATACATAAAGCACAGAACGCACCAATCAGAGTCCAGAGACCTGCGGGACACTCATCGGCCAAACATTATCCCTCTAATAAGCACACACAGACACACACACACACACACACACACACTCACGGTACGTGCATACACTCGCTCGTAGCGTTAAAGCCAACAGAATGGCAAAGCGCATTAAGTTGAAGCCCCATACAGACCTTTATGACCTCATTAAACTTTCAGCTCCGCCATCGGGGTGTAAAGAGCGCTTGCTTTTCTCTAGGCTTGTATGGAAATGCTCACACACACACACACACACACACACAGCCGCTGAATCCTAATAACAGCTGTTTGCCTGGGTTTCGGCACAGGGGGAGGCGTATTCACCAGCACTTCTCAGTCATTCTCGCTCTTTTTTCTGATCAGCTTGGCGTCGTTTGGAAATGGGTCACGGTGGCGAACGGCCCGCTTTTACAAACACGACCCCCTCCGAGCCGACGCAACACGACAGCCTTCACAAAACCGGATTGCTTGGCTCTTACATTATCTTGACAGCGCCAGACTCAGAGACACACACAAATGAAAAGTTGTATTCAGGAAAAGAGGATTGAGAGGAACCAAGTCAGCCATTCGGATGAGATTTGCCATTCAGATGCAAGAGATTTTCTGAGTTTGGTCAGTGAGATTGAGAGAGTCATGGTGCAAATCAGAGCTGCACCATTAATCGTTAAAAGATTGCGATCTTGACCCAAACACACAGAATAATTATTTCTGTCTTACAATCATTCAAATGATCACAGAAGTACTGGGATAAAAGTTTAGTGTGTATATAAACACTGATGTTTAGGGTAGTGATCAAAATAAAGGAAATCACCTTATGAAAGAAACTTGACTCTTCAAGTAATTGCATCACTTTCATTGTTACACCAGTAGGTGGCGACATGTGACTTGAAAAATGTGTTAGTCATTGAATCATTAGGTGTGTTCGATGTGAAGCGGCGCTACTCAGACCGATCCGTGTATGACATAAAAGTGGCTGTACTTTGGTGTCACACACAGAACGCTCTGAGCAGCGGCGCTTCACAAACACACCTATTCATTCAAGAGATCTGTTAAAAAACGCTTGTTCATCCAGTAATAAAACAAGTGAAGCTTTTGAGTCATTGAATCATTCACTCAACCGATAAAAAAATAAATATTAATCCTTAATTCAAATTAATTAATTTTTTTTTTTTAAATAGTAGGGATGCATCGGGATATATCGGCCACCATATCAGTCTCGGCCGATATAGGTTCATTTTTTATGTTATCGGCCCAAAAAAAAAAAACTTTGGCCGACATATTAAAGCCGATAAATAATGTATTATTTCCTTGAGAAGATCATTATAATTGTGTGCATGGGACATGGATTTTAATTGTGAGATGGGTTTTTTTGTAATCAGACTCTCAATTTATTTAAAAAAAATTGGATTTAGATTTATCGGCGAATATATCGGTTATCGGCCAAATTGGTGCATCCCTATTAAATAGACTGCAGCACTAAACATTTGATCCGAACCTCTAGTAAATGCCGTTATTTTGTTTAGTTGCCGATTCAGAATCATGGAAGAATCGTGACAAATCATGATTCTCAATGTATCCAGAATCATGCAGTCAGCCAATCAGACGAGGTGCGAGAGATTTTCAGTGTTAGCTTGAGTCGTGTTGCTGTGATGGTGTGTGTTCAGTCATGATGTGGTGTGTGTTCAGTCATGATGTGGTGTGTGTTCAGTCATGATGTGGTGTGTGTTCAGTCATGATGTGGTGTGTGTTCAGTCATGATGTGGTGTGTGTTCAGTCATGATGTGTTGCTGTGACGGTGTGTGTTCAGTCATGATGTGTTGCTGTGACGGTGTGTGTTCAGTCATGATGTGTTGCTGTGACGGTGTGTGTTCAGTCATGATGTGGTGTGTGTTCAGTCATGATGTGGTGTGTGTTCAGTCATGATGTGGTGTGTGTTCTGTCATGATGTGTTGCTGTGACGGTGTGTGTTCAGTCATGATGTGTTGCTGTGACGGTGTGTGTTCAGTCATGATGTGGTGTGTGTTCAGTCATGATGTGTTGCTGTGACGGTGTGTGTTCAGTCATGATGTGGTGTGTGTTCAGTCATGATGTGGTGTGTGTTCAGTCATGATGTGGTGTGTGTTCAGTCATGATGTGTTGCTGTGACGGTGTGTGTTCAGTCATGATGTGGTGTGTGTTCAGTCATGATGTGGTGTGTGTTCAGTCATGATGTGGTGTGTGTTCAGTCATGATGTGTTGCTGTGACGGTGTGTGTTCAGTCATGATGTGGTGTGTGTTCAGTCATGATGTGGTGTGTGTTCAGTCATGATGTGGTGTGTGTTCAGTCATGATGTGGTGTGTGTTCAGTCATGATGTGGTGTGTGTTCAGTCATGATGTGGTGTGTGTTCAGTCATGATGTGTTGCTGTGACGGTGTGTGTTCAGTCATGATGTGGTGTGTGTTCAGTCATGATGTGTTGCTGATGTGGTGTGTGTTCAGTCATGATGTGTTGCTGTGACGGTGTGTGTTCAGTCATGATGTGGTGTGTGTTCAGGCATGATGTGGTGTGTGTTCAGTCATGATGTGGTGTGTGTTCAGTCATGATGTGTTGCTGTGACGGTGTGTGTTCAGTCATGATGTGGTGTGTGTTCAGTCATGATGTGTTGCTGATGTGGTGTGTGTTCAGTCATGATGTGTTGCTGTGACGGTGTGTGTTCAGTCATGATGTGGTGTGTGTTCAGTCATGATGTGGTGTGTGTTCAGTCATGATGTGTTGCTGTGACGGTGTGTGTTCAGTCATGATGTGGTGTGTGTTCAGTCATGATGTGTTGCTGTGACGGTGTGTGTTCAGTCATGATGTGGTGTGTGTTCAGTCATGATGTGGTGTGTGTTCAGTCATGATGTGTTGCTGTGACGGTGTGTGTTCAGTCATGATGTGTTGCTGTGACGGTGTGTGTTCAGTCATGATGTGGTGTGTGTTCAGTCATGATGTGTTGCTGTGACGGTGTGTGTTCAGTCATGATGTGTTGCTGTGACGGTGTGTGTTCAGTCATGATGTGTTGCTGTGACGGTGTGTGTTCAGTCATGATGTGGTGTGTGTTCAGTCATGATGTGCATGTGCTGATGGAGATGTGACTGACGGATCGTAAACGGCTTCCAGTCTCGCTGAACGCTGAAGCTCGACTCGCTCGTAACGTCACAATCACCCGCCAGAGCCTCTGAGCTGTCAGAGCAAAGGGGGAAAAACTTAATGTGCTTATCAGGAGATTCAGGGTCATTAAACGGTGAAGGAATGACTGAAGACTGACATATACAGCTTTAAAGCCGCTTTGCCTCATGTCCTGAAATGATGATTCAGAATTAAGCAAGTAAATGTAAGAGTTTGCTGAAGTGTAGGAGGAGGGGTAGAGAGAGAAAAGCGTATAAAAAAAATCAGCCCATAGTTTTCTTCAAATCTCAGCACATCTAAACTTCTTCATTTTGAAACACGCGTCAGGAATGAAGACAGCAGTCGCTGATGTGAGGGTCATGTGACCGCCGGAGAGCTGTCTTACATAACACCGTATGAGGAGCGAGCCGAGTCAACATGATTAGAAGGCATCGAAGACACGACAGACAGCTCGGATTCATGCGGATTCAGAGTGACAGAACTGTTCTACAGGACAAATCAAAAGTTTGTGGGGAAATGCATTCAGATATTGAACAAATCCAATTTTACATCTTCTAATGAAATTTTGACAGGTGGCGGCACTGTTCTGGGTGGTGTGTTAGGCATTTGATAACACACACACACACACACACACACACACACTAACCCTACCCATCTCACACACACAAACACACACACACACACACACACACTAACCCTCGCTCTAAACCTACCCATCACACACACACACACACACACTAACCTGACCCCTAAACCTACCCATCACACACACACACACACACACACACTAACCTGACCCCTAAACCTACCCATCACACACAACTTTCTGCATTTTTACATTTTCAAAAAACCTCTAATAACTTTATTTTTATACCATATTTATAAATGAGGATATTTCTAAAGGGAGATTTTGGAAATTTTGTCAGGTTTTGGTCACTTCTGGGTACAAATTTGTTCCCAAAATATAGTTTAGTAGGTACACACACACACACACACACCTTTGTTTCTCGACCTGCTGTCCCGCTTAACCCTCGTGCTGATTGCTGTGTTTTTTAAATGTCACGGATTGTCTGCATGTAAACCGGAGCTGAGAGGACAGTTTTAGAGGAGCTTTCACACACACTTCAATAATTGAAGCCGTGTCGTTGTTGGTTCCTCCATTACCTCTGGACAAGTCGAGCAAAAGAATGTTTTATTCTGATCTTTGTGCGCAGAACCGGACGCTTTAAATGTCAAGTGGGTTTAATTCAGTCTGAGTTTCATCAGAACGGTTTGTGTGTCGTTTGGGAATCTGAGACGGCCGTAACCGAGGTTATGGGGGAACAAGTCAAATCTGGTTCAAGAGTAACGATAAAGATAAAACAATAAGAGATGCACTAAAATATCAATGTACAAAACAACTGTGTTCAACACTGATAACACTGATAATAATCAGAAATGTTTCTTGATCATCAAATCATTATATTAGAGTGATTTGTGAAGGATCATGTGACACTGAAGACTGGAGTAGTGATGCTGAACATTCATTAATATGAATGAAAAATTATAGAATAGAATAGTTTTTAAATGCCATTTAAAGCATTTGATGAAGTATGTCCTGATTTTTTCAGGTTCTTTTTTAAACAAGAAGGATATTCTTGCTTTACTAGAAACAATTTATTAAAGGAGGCCAATGTAAGAGAACAGCTTACATCCCTGATTCTCTCTCTCTGTCCTTGTTAATAAGCGACAGAGTCAAAAAAATGGAAGAGTGGTTACGCAAGCGGAAGAGAGAGAGAGAGGGAGAGACTTTTTTTCACTCTCTCTCAATTTAGGAATCCAGTTTAGATCTTATTAGTGTGTGATTTCGGGCACATTAGCACATCAGCTCTCTGACAGGAGGAGGAACGTTCACTCCCACCCGTCTCTTTCATTCATCCTCAAACACACACACTTCTTCTCCACCTCCCCGATAACACACGGAGTCACAGAGCCGTCGTTAGGATGTGGACTGAACTTCCTCTGTCTCTGACACACTCTCACACACTCTGACACACTCTCACACACTCTCACCCGTGGTGTTTACAGTGGGCTAATGTTCAGAACGCTTGATGTCATAAACTCGTGATGGAGTAGATGACATCGAGCTGACACGCTTGATTCAAAGTCTAAAATTAGTGATTTTCCCCACACACACAGAGACACTGCAACTGCTTCTCATGAAAAATTGGAGCGGAAACCAAACATGTTGTCAACACTTCAGAGGATCTGGACTAATAGAACGCATTAAAAAAAATATTCATGTCCCTGCAGTTTGAAGACCAAATAATATAAATATAATATAAATCACATAACAGCCCTGTTTGGACAAAGTTAGTGTTCAAAAGTTTGGAACAGTACAAATATTTAAAGCTTTTTAATTTAAAGTCGTCTCATTTGCTCACATCAAAATTGTATTTAAAAAAGTATTTTTAACTACTTGAAAAGAAATGAATACTTTTATTCAATAAATTCATCAAAACTCTTTTACATAACTTTTGAACTTCTGATTCTGTAAAGATTCCTGAGTCATTTCCGCTGAATATTCAGCTTTACGTCACAGGAATAAAATGAAATAAAAAAAAATATAATAAAATAAAATAAAACTTGTGATAGAAATGAAAAATGTATGTGAAATAGAAATGATTTTTTTTTAAAAAGAACGTTGACCAAACTCTTTCAAATCACACCCATCCACCCCTCTCATCATATCATATCATATCATATCATATCATATCATATCATATCAGTCCCGAGACTCTCTTCCTCCAGCTCTCTTCCCCCTCCGTCTTTCCATTATTACTACAGACATTGATCTCCGTCCTATTGATGAATGAAGGCAAGTCAAGTCAAGTCAAGTCAAGTTTATTTGTATAGCGCTTTTCACAATACAGATTGCATCAAAGCAGCTTCACAGTATTAAATTAAAATAATACAACAAAGTTTGTTTCAAGAGGAATTTATTGATTGATAAAATTAAATTAAATATCCCCAAAATATCCCCAACTGAGCAAGCCAAAGGCAACAGTGGCAAGGAACCGAAAAACTCCATCAAGTGACCTAATGGTGTCCTAAAACTCCATCAGGTGACCTAATGGAGAAAAAAAAAACCTTGGGAGAACCCAGGCTCAGTCGGGGGCCAGTTCTCCTCTGGCATTGGATAGAGGCCGGATTGTAGTTTGAACTGTAGGATTATATGAATGCCTGGCTGAAGAGATGCGACTTTAATCTAGTTTTAAACTGGGAGAGCGAGTCTGAGCAACGAACAGTATCAGGAAGACTATTCCAGAGTTTTGGAGCCAAATGTGAAAATGCTCTCCCTCCTTTGGTGGTTCTGGATATCCTAGGTATGACCAAAAGCCTTGAATTTAGTGATCTTAAAGAGCGCGATGGATTATAGGGTGATAGAAGATCCGTTAAATAGACTGGAGCTAAGCCGTTTAGGGCTTTATAAGTCAGTAGCAATATCTTATAATTAATACGGAGCTTTATAGGTAACCAATGCAGTGATGATAAAATCGGTGTTATATGATCATATTTTCTTGATCTCGTAAGAACTCTAGCGGCGGCATTTTGGACTAACTGTAGCTTGTTTATTGAGGATGCAGGACAACCGGCTAATAAAGCATTACAGTAATCCAGTCTCGAGGTCATGAATGCATGAACTAACTTTTCTGCATCAGAAACTGATAGCATATTACGTAGCTTAGCAATGTTTCTAAGGTGGAAAAAGGCTGTTTTTGTAACATAAGAAATATGATTTTCAAGTCAAAAGGTGTGTGTGAGAGAAAGATAGAGAGAGACAGAAAGGTCTGGGGTCGCGAGAGAACGTCCATCCATCAATACGGCACATCACGAGCCGCAGAAATCCATATTCCCGACAGCTGATCAATCAATACGCAGAACAACGGGCGCTCGCGAAAGAATACGGCCAGGCGAGTCGATAAGTTAGAATAACAGGTCTGTGCCTGTTAAACTGAGGAAAGATGGAGGGAGGGATGACAGAAACCTTGTGTTCACTGCAGACTGATGACAGCGAGATATATCAGTCTAGTGGTTCTCAACCTCAAGATGACCTCAAATAAGACAAAACAAGCTTTAAAATCAGCTAAACCTACGAAAAATCTAGATATTTTAGATTTTAATTCACTCCCTCAACAAATGTTTTTCATTGAAGAACCAGGATTAGGAAAATCTGGATATATGAGGTAGCTTCATTTTAAAAGTGTGATTTCTAGACCTGGAAAGGCCATGTAAATTAATGACATTTAAAAAATGCCAGATACTTATATATACAATTTTTTCATGTTTTGCCAAGCTTAAAAATATATTAGAGTAGAAATAGTGAGTCAGAAAAAAAATAATAAAAAAATTCCACATCCAGTAGTCATGATTGACTGGAAAAGTCGCCGGCCTCTCAGTATTTTTGTGGATGATGGTGATATTAAAAAGAGTGATATTAAAAGACCAAATTCAGTAAACACCTTATTGATGATGCAAACTACACAGACGAGTTGATGAACACAGAGCATGAAAGCAACAGGGTTTCTCCATTAGGGTTTTCTATGGAAAAATGCTTACCGAAAAACTGTGCGTTGGGTAGATTACATTACATTATTACATTACAATACATTAGTTTAAACCTGGTGACAATGACAGTAGGGCAGCGGAAGAAAGCTTTGCCCTTCAAGTGTGCGTTTCTATAAGAGTGTGACGTCACGTGGAAAC
This sequence comes from Leuciscus leuciscus, assembly GCF_965113295.1. Taxonomy (NCBI): domain Eukaryota; kingdom Metazoa; phylum Chordata; class Actinopteri; order Cypriniformes; family Leuciscidae; genus Leuciscus; species Leuciscus leuciscus. The sequence goes on from NC_138736.1 coordinate 879,857, forward strand.
TATGAGTAAAAGTAAAAGTCCAAGAATATAGATGCCCGTCTCTCTCTCCATCTTCTCCATTTAAGTCAGGCTTTTAATGATCATTTGTACAACTGTCAGATCTCATCGCTCGCCCGTCTCACATGGTCTCGATTCATTTAGTCCATGATTGCTTATTTACTTATCTGTGAAGTAGATCATTTGAGCATAATATTAATTCACAAAATCCTCGTTTCAAAGGGGGGGGGGGGGGGGGGGGGGGTCCCACCAATTATGCAAATCATGTGCAGAATGGCTTCCTTCAGGATCAGACGGTCCTTATTGCCTCTTTCCACAGGCCTGTTGATCCAGCTATATTATATGTGAAAAGAGTCATATGTCCAATTTCACAGTATCTATAAAACAGTAGGCAGAAAGATTCCTTCCAGTGAGATCTTGAAGTGCATATAAGAGATGCGAATGGCAGTGAAGTGCAGTGAAGTACTGACGCCGATAGGTCACATGATAATGACAGCATGACGATTGCATCCACACTACACACATTCACACTGTATAGAACATACGCAAACCGCAAAGTAGGGTATTTATTCAAAGTAAGAACCTACTCTGAGTCTGTGATTTTAGCCTTTGTGAAACTCATCATGTTAGTGTCGATAAATCTCCATGCTAATCATTTAACTAAAGCTTGCAATCAAAATGCTCGTTTGATTTTTTAGCCTCAACCAGGTCAAAGTTCATTGACTTCCCCAGATGTGTTGTATTGACTCTCGCTTTTGGCAAAGAAAAGGTCATCGCTGGAAGACCTCGCATCAATTTCAAGCTCATCGAAGCGAGTGCTTCCAGTCAAAACCACATGAGGCACATGAGGGAAGCAGAAGTGTCCAGAACATTGCAGTTCTTCACTAGACATAATGAAGGAGCTTTTCACCAGTAATGTCCCATAAATGGTTTCCCAACGAACGAATTTTCTAGTGGTGAGGAAATGATCTGCCAAACTTGTTTACCTCAAAGAAAACGTTAATCAACGATGGCATGGGAAATATGATCTAAGATACCCATTCAACACTCAACGCTGTTAAAAGATTGTGCTTTTGATGAGTAATTTAGCCACGGAGAGGGTCGTTTCAACCTTTTATATTTAGTGTGGAGGAACGGAAAGATTGCTCACATTTAAATCTCAGGTTGGAGGGAAAGAGGAAGGCAAAACCATTTAGGAGGCTGAAATGAAAAATGTGACAGGCATCACATAAAGTGAAAAGGAAAAGGTCTTAACCCTGGTTCCTGTGGCACCCCAATATCCAGCAGCCCACACATCTTCTGAAGAAGCCGTGCACTAATGGACAGATCTCAGGGACTTTAATCACAGCTCAGGGAGAGGGTCTCTCTCTCCATTTCTCCTCTGCCAATCATCCCGCGAGTCTGAAGCCCAGCGGTCTTTTTAGTAGCCTTAAGAGCTGAATAAAGAGAAGAAAGTCAGGACGTGTGATACTACAGACTAGGAAGAGGGAATATTAGTGCTAACCCCAACAAAAGATTTCTCTAGTCGTTTGTTTAAGCCCTTAGTTGACTAATGCCGTAAAGCACTGGCAAAAGTAATGATTATGAATGTGTTGGGGAAAAAAATTGCAAGGAGACATTTGAATTATTTAATAAACTAGTGTTTTTCTGCCCCCAACTAAAGATTTTTCTAGTCGACAATGCATATACTCTCGACATTTATATTAATTGAATTACTTAATATGCAGGAGGCTCAAAATATGCCTATTCCACGCTCATAAAGCTTGCCGCAAAGCACTGGCAAAAGTAATGATTATGAATGTGTTGGAAAAAATAGCAAGGAGACGTTTGAATTATTTAATAATCTAGTGTTTTCTGAGTCAGAGTCGGCTGCAGAGATCTCGCAGTAGTGAACACGTCTATAGAGAGAAACCCACCTTTCATACAGAATAAATAAGCAGAGAGTATTTGTTTTCTGTTCGAATTGGTTCATTTAAAAGTACATTTCAAGCTTTCTATAGGTATGTTTCTCATGTCTGTGAGGATAATCGCTGAGTTTCGGTTCATTAATGTGAGGGCTGCAGGTCACGGAGACTGAGACGGAACAAAGCTTGGTCTTTATTATATAAAAGCACAATTTTGTTGTTATTGTGAGTGTACACAAATAAAGTAGTCCTTTACAGTGTGGAATGATGTATTACTCTTATCTGTATGATACAAAATTATGTAGTGAGTAAATTAAGTAGAAATGTATTTTAGTTAGAAAAGATAAGACTTTCCCTCAAGAAGTGTTCAAATAAGTTCTGGAAATTGTGAGGTCCTTTCTTTCAGAATATTAAAGACATTAATGTCTCACCTAGTCCCGATTAGAGCAGACCGGCCTGGTTGGTGAGGAGTAAGAGTTTCATTTTTTCATTTAAAAAAATCATAAAAAGCTCAAATAATTGATAACTTCTGACTGTGGTTTTGTTTTGTTTACTAGATTACTAAAACAAAAAATAAATATCGCCAATTCAAAATAATACTAAATACTATGCAAGTATATAAATAATGCTAAAATATTGAACCATCTAAATTTGTGCTTCATGTAGACACTGTGTGTTTTGAGTACTATAGTAATGGTTTTAGATGTCAGGCCAACAGAATCATATTTTGTGTGTTAGTAATCAAGGAAAACATGTTACATTTATTAGTGTGAGTGGGTGTTAGAAATAAAATAATAAATTCTGCTGAACTGCTGTCCAAGATCTCATCGCTAATGAAATCTGTGTATGGAAAGAGAAAGAAAGACACAGACTGTGAGTTTATAAAAAACAGATAGTAGGGTCTCATCTACATTCGCCCTGAATGGACAGATTAAAATGTAAGGTTCATGGAGCTTCTATAATAAAAAGGAGGAAAACAGAAAAACACCAGGCAATTTTCAGAAGACCCCATAAATGCAAACACACACATAAACACACACTCGCACAGCCGTGATTGAATGCAAATTAAAATGCAAATGCTGCGCTGCTAGTTTTGGAGCAGCCGGCCCGCAGATGGAAGCGTTTGAACACGACAGCTCGGACAAGTTTGGAATGTCAAAAAGTGGCGTGGCACTAAGCAGAGTCTTCACACGTTCATGTCAGATTCAGAAATCGCCATGAAGAAATGGGACAGTCCATCTTTTTAAACTCGGTTGAGACGCTTTAGTCACTGACACAGAATATCAGCAGAAGTGTTACTAGTCTCGGATTTCAAAGGTAGTTGTTGTTTCTGAATAAGAAAATGCAGATACAATGTAAAGTGTTTGCTTTGGCTCTTGTTTTAAATGATTTAGTTCTTGTTTTAAATGATTTAGTTCCGTTGTTGTGCTTGTTGTCGTCTGTTGCCGTCGCACAAGCAGAATGTGGCGATTGGTCGGTGTTGTGTTTGTCCCACCCTTCCTCCGCTGTGATTGGATGTATAAAGTGACAGTGATGAGCGCTGCGTTTTACACAAAGTTGAACATTTTTCAGCTCTTTGTGTCCGGAAAAACAACAGCAAGCTCTCAGTGTGAAAGTTTCAAACATGTGACGCTCCCATTGAAAAAAATATGCTAGCCTCAGGAAAAATGTTAATTGCTGCAGTCTATTCAACAAATATTCATTTTCTTAGTTATTTATTTGATTCATTATTAATCAGGTTGAGTGAATGATTCAATGACTCACTCATAAAGACTTCACTTGTTTCATTACTGGATGAAGAATCAGTATTTTTGAATGAATCTCTTGAATTAAAGATTCAATGACAAATACATTTTTTAACAGTCCCTTGTCGCCACCTACTGGTGTAGCGATGTAATCTTTATTTGAAGCTTCCTTACTTTCAAAAGGTGATTTATTCTATTTTGATCACTACCGTAGATATCAGTGTTTATATCTGAATTATAAACTTTTAACCCAGTACTTCTGTGATCCTTTGAATGATTGTAAGACAGAAATAAATGATACTATGTGATTGAAAAGACTGTTTGTGAAGCTGTTTCATGACATCTGATCTCTCTGAACACAGATCTGAGTTGTTGTGATCGTCCTTGAAAAATGTTTAATAGACAGAGCCAAATCATTGTTATTTAAGAATAAGATTGCATGGGTTTTTGAATGTAGATCCGCATCTTTTAACGATTAATCTTGCAGCTCTCCGGCTTTAAACCGCTGCACTATTTAACAGGATCCTCAAGCTTGCACAGCCCACAGAACAGCTCTGAATTTTTCATCACATCTGCACTCTCTCGACCGGCTAACAGAGCGAAGCTGCATGTACGATCAGAAGACTGTGTCAATGAAGCTAAAGGCACATGTACATACGTAAGCACATCACTAAGTGAAGTTACATAATGACACTAGAATTTCTGAAGAACAAGTCGTGTCTGAATAAAAGACGCCGCTAGTGTGTTGTTAAAAATAATTTCTATGCATTTGCTAAGATGATGGCAGTGGTTGACGACACATCTCTGTGCAGCTGCTATTGGGTGATCAAGAGTGTGTTGCTAGTTAGTTTCTAGGATGCAAAGTTGAGGGGAAAATAAGTTGGGATTTTCAAGCTGCAAAATACAAGGCATTATTCACTTCATCTTGATCTTCAGTGTGTAATCATGAAGAAGCTCCAATTCTTCTCTATATCAGTGTCAGTGTTCCTGAACTCCTGAAACGCCTCCATCCATTGTAGTCGTGAGTTTCTACCGGGAACGAACACGTCACAATATTCCTCATTATAATAATTAATGAGCAGAATAAAGGGGCGGGGCCTGGTTGAGTTAGTTAGTAGTGTGTTAAACTGGCGGTTATAAGGGGCGGGACATTTCCCAAACACACTCGAAGCACTCGACCAATCACAACACACTGCTCCAGCCGACCAATCAGAGCACAGTGTGCTTTTCAGAAGGAGGGGCTTCATAGAGACAGGAAGTAAACAGAGCGTTACTGACAGACTGGGAAGAGAGGAGCCGCAACAATGGAGAATATGAGGAGAATAATCAACATTCAAGCAGGAAAACCTGTTCTAGTAGAGCCTGAAAACATCAAGGGCATAACATGGTTTATTTAAGAAACAAATATCAATCATAAAAGTGATGCTTGCTTTAACAAATATCACTGATTATTCTCAACACATCTTCTTAGCTTTGGGATTCACTGCAGGGATTGCGGAGTAATGCACCAGTATCCTGTCATAGTAAAAATATACATCTGCTAAACTCTTATATGTGCAATGACATTAGTCCTTGCTTTAGTCCTCATTTGTAAGTCGCTTTGGACAAAGGCGTTTGCTAAATGACTAAATGTAAATGTACATTAGATGTGCTTTGTTTCAGTTGTATTGGAGGATTTGGGAGATTCGGCTCAGACGTACTTGTTGAGCTTTGATTCATGAGAATGAAAACACAAATACGTTTTACAAGCGTAAAACACACACACTCAAATAATTCTCTATTGCACCATTACAAATATTCCCAAATACAAAGTAATCAATAATTCCCAACATCTTTCTACTAAAGAATTTACTGTGCTTTTATATGTTCTGCCTTCGTTACATTGATTTGCACCTTTGCTACTTGAGAAGTAATATACACCACAGGTCAAAGGCTATAGGTATGTACTTTTTTACATCAAGAAAACAGAGAGAGAGAGAGAGAGGAGAGAGAGAGAGAGAGAGAGAGAGAGAGAGAGAGAGAGAGAGAGAGAGAGAGAGAGAGAGAGAGAGAGAGAGAGAGAGAGAGAGAGGGAGAGGGAGAGAGAGAGAGAGAGAGAGAGAGAGAGAGAGAGAGAGAGAGAGACACACTGAAAGAGTTCTGTGGAAATGAATGGACATCAGTGGCTGTATTGACCGATGTCCACACAACACACTGGATGAGCAGCACGCTGGGCCAGAAACACACACACACACACACACACACACTGCCAGGTGAATCCTATTTCTTCTCATTTAGACTCTGTCTGCTAAATTGTCCTTGATCTGACCTTCAAGGAGTGCTAAAGTAATCTACAATTACCTCAGAGACAAGGAGAAATAAAGGGTGACACTGTCAAACACACACACATGCAGCCATTAACTAGAGTGTGTGTGTGTGTGTACACGTACACAGACTCAAGAGAGGATAGAGAAGAACTGGCACTTCCGGTGAGCCTCCATCTGGAGACCAACTGACCATCTGACCACATTACATCACCACACACACACACACACACACACACACACACACACACACACACACACACACACACACACACACACACACGCACGCACGCACGCACGCACGCACTTTTATTCAGGACAGATGCAATAAATTGATCAATATTGACAGTAAGAACTTTTACACGGTTACAAATAAGTGCTGGTCTTTTTTACTTTCTATTCTTTAAAGAATCCTGAAAGCGCAATCTGAAGCAGCAACTGTTTTTCAACACTGATAATAATCATAAATGTTTCTTGAGCATCAAATCATCATATTAGAGTGATTTCTGAAGGATCATGTGACACTGAAGACTGGAGTAATGATGTCCACGACAAACGTCATGTTTCATATCACATGACCAATCATAATCAGAAAAAGCAGGCTAACAACAAAGTAAATGCCTGGCATTTTTCCAAGAATAAAAACATTTACAATAAAAGAGCACAGATAAATAATTTATAATGACATTCATTGTCAGCCATTTTCATGATCAAATCAATCGATTAGTTGTTGCAGCTCTACTACACCCAAACCTCCACAGTCCCGTAATAAACCCTGAGAACCTGAAGCCTTCGAAACACTGAAAAAGCAATCACAGCGCACGTCTGCGCATCTTAACAAGAGTAAAAAGCCGATAAATCAAGCGGTTATCTCGATAGCGTATCCATTCCAAGCGTGCCAGGATTTATGCGTCTCCAGATGAAGCACCAGTTGTGATATTACAGAAACGCTCCGCCATAAAAAGAATCAGACAAATTCTCTCTTTCAAGCTGAACAATATATGCTCAAAATCTTAAATCTGAGGTTAACAGTTTAGAGCAAAGCTCACACACACACACACACACACACACACACACACACACACACACACACACACACACACACACACACACACACACACACACACACACACACACACACACACACACACACACACTCTTGTACTGCGAAAGCAGACCACACTCGGTTGTTTTGATTGCAATCAGAGTAAACACACACACACACACACACACACACACACACTGATTGCGACTGAGCCGCACAGATTCAGCCACAGCTCCGGCTCATTTGCTTGTGGGACTTCAGGACACAAGCAGCGACACACAGGCGTGCACTTACACTCAAGCTCTGAAATACTCCTACATTCTTTTTTATGTTGGCCTTTTTGCCACTTTTTACTGTAAGATGTCAGGAAATAATGGAGAGAAAACAAGACCAGACATTTAATGAAGTTATGTTACTTTTCCTGTTTATTACGGTGAAGCTGCTTTGACAATTTCTATTGAATCTGGTGCTTTAAAACTAAAGGAGACTTCTCTCGATTACAAACAACACAACAAAACAAAACATGAATTTACACATTAGAGATGGAAACCGGTCAACGAGTTGACTATTCGTCCATTAAACAACTAGTTGATAAGCAGTGTTGTTACTGTTTAATTGAAATAAAGCTGAAAAAAGAAACATGAATAACATTAAAAAAAATTAAGTATTAAAATTAATAAAACTAAAACAAATTTAAATATATAAAAAAGCTAAAAATATATTAAAAGCAAAAAAATGACACTAGCACATCATTTAAAATAAAAACAGAAAATATAAAAAAGAAATGCAATTATATGAATAATACAAAAAACCCACTAAATAACACCAATAGGATTTTGCTTCAAGTGTTAGTTACTTGTTGTTTGTTTTAAACTAAAAACTTATTTTTGCAGATCCTTCATCAAGTCTCTCAAATGAGCAGCACAACTCTATACCACTACACCACATCTCCGACCTGCAACCATCAACTGACCCATCATCCCGACTCCTCTAACTCCTCCTCCTCCTCCTCCTCCTCCTCCTCCTCCTCTAACTCCTCCTCCTCCTCCTCCTCCTCCTCCTCCTCTAACTCCTCCTCCTCCTCCTCTAACTCCTCCTCCTCCTCCTCTAACTCCTCCTCCTCCTCCTCTAACTCCTCCTCCTCCTCCTCCTCTAACTCCTCTAACTCCTCCTCCTCCTCCTCTAACTCCTCTAACTCCTCCTCCTCCTCCTCCTCTAACTCCTCCTCCTCCTCCTCCTCTAACTCCTCCTCCTCCTCCTCCTCCTCCTCCTCCTCCTCCTCCAACTCCTCCTCCTCCTCTAACTCCTCCTCCTCCTCCTCTAACTCCTCCTCCTCCTCCTCCTCCTCCTCCTCCTCCTCCTCCTCCTCCTCCTCCTCCTCTTCTAACTCCTCCTCCTCCTCCTCCTCTAACTCCTCCTCCTCCTCCTCCTCTAACTCCTCCTCCTCCAACTCCTCCTCCTCCTCTAACTCCTCCTCCTCCTCTAACTCCTCCTCCTCCTCCTCCTCCTCCTCCTCTAACTCCAACTTTAACTCGACACAGACGGTTTTCCCAGCACCGGGAGCGAGAGCAATCCCCGAACAAATGTTTTCCTAAACCCACGGCTCTGGGGAGGCTCAGTAAAGCCTTCATGCCAGAGCATACAATTTATGAATTTATTCATCAGCGGGAAACCACGCATTAGAAGGTCGGGTGATTTTCCAGGTCACTGGCCAAAGCCTCCACCGGCGAGGAAAGCAGAGAGAACATGTTCCCGTCTCGCGCTGATAAAGAGGGAGAAGGACACGGCTCATATCCGGCTCATATCCGGCATCTGTGCGGGTGCAGCGCTTAATGAGTTTCAAAGGTCAAATGCCTCTTCAAAAGATTAATGGGGTTTTGCACATCACCTTCACGGGGATCTGAGGGACCGAAGGGGCCAAACGACGCTGTCGCCGAATGTGTGTCACGCTGGGAGACATATCAGAACTGGGGAAAAATCCCTCAATGGTTCTTACAATCCACTCTACATATCAGCTGGTTCACATATAAAACCCTTGAAGTCAAGTGACAGTGCTGTGAGGATGTTGAACGAAACATTAAAGTTTAACATCCCCCTGTGGTGAAAATACAGCTTGTTTATGTGTCTATGTGGTGTTTTTAATATGCTTTAAGACAAACCATGTGTAAGTTCATAAGTCGACACCATTGCTGAGTATTTCCTCCTTAAAACTGCAGTGAACCAAAGACAGTCTCAAACACACGCTTTGAAATCGCTGGTGTTTCTGACGTCACAAACTACCTTGTAACCAATCAGATCAACGTGTGATCGTCAACCAGTGGATCTCTGAGCTGAGTGAGTGAGTGGAGGCGGGGCTCATTTGCATATTCATAGAACCACGCATACTAAATGAGGCAAGGGTGTCGAGTTACACTCAAGATATTTTAAGACATGAAGAAATTTATTTCACAGGAAAACATTTTTTAAATAGATCATTTTGGTGATCAAAGATGAGTTAAGGGATAAGATGATTGACTACAGGGGGACTTTAAGTAGATGTGGCCCGTGGCTTTCGTTATGAGCTTTGGGACCGAATCCACCACTGATGTATCGACAGAAACATTTTCTTGACATCAGAAATGCATTACCTCCAATAAAACAACCACATAAGCAACAGTGAAACACTGATGTACTGTGACAAACTTGAAATTACCTAGGTTCTGGTAATCGTGGGTTACCTTATTTGAATATTCATGAGGTTAAAGCATTGACTGGACAACTTACAGCACACTGAAGTTTGTGGGACTATCCAAATATCTTAAATCTTCTAAATCATACCATCTCTTCATCACTCCAGTTCACTGGTTTGACATCCCTTTTAGTTTTCTGAATTTCTTTAGATGCTCAAAACTAAACACAGCATGAGATGGTTTTTGCAAGTGTACACAGCTCATGAATATTCAATGAGGTAAGCACTGAGGCACTTTATGATTCGTCTATTGCTAAACAACTCATTGTGCTAAACAAATATTGTTTCATACTGTATTACTTTGGTACTGCAATTCACGGTTTAATGTAAATCATTGTAAATGTAAATCATTAACCGGAGGCTAAAACTGGCCTTAACTTTAACAGGGGTGAACACTTTTGCATTGCACCAACATTATTTCATAATTCACTATTTTTTAATTTTTATTTTAACAACTGAAACTGTCATATGGTGTAACGGAATACATATTTCTCCAAAAAACGTAACTATAAACTCATTTACAAACATTAGAAAACTTTATTCTTGTTTTATTAGTGTTCATTTTGTGTTTTAGATTTTGGATTATATTTTTATACATGTGGGATTTCTTATACATTCTGTGGCATCTTAATTTAAATGAAACCAAAAAATAAAAATAAAAATCTACCTTTTCCATTTTCATAATTTTTACTGTCAAAAAGTTATTCAGTCAATACTTCGAATGCCACACTAAATGAGTTTAACGGAAAAACATATGCAAACTCTTCACATCAGCAATCAGCTTTTGTTAGATCAGATCTGGCGGGACAAATGATGTCCCTAAATCAATGAAAACATCCCTAGTTAACGCTGGGAAAAGTTTGTTGACCATGCACAAAAAGTGTGTCCTGCTTTAAAATCTCGACATCAGAAAATGAAGAAGCTCACAAATAGTTGCACAGATAGAGAAAGGCAACATTTATTCCCAAATGCTCGTTTGTCGTATTCATTAAACCTTTAAAAGAGCCGTAGGTCTGGAGTCTTACATAAGGCCACATCTGCATGTGTGAGCCAACCTTTCCTCTTCATCATCCCTAATATCCAGATTATAAATCAAGCAACTGCACTACAGAAAACGTGAGAACAAACAGTCCATGTTCACAACAGAAATGCTCATCTAGAGTGTTTTAAAGAGCCCGTATTAAGGGGCTGTTTACGCGACACCATTTTCAACTAAAAACGTAAAACTTTATGCGTTTTGGCCGTTCATTTACACAACAATGGCGTTATGGGTGCCGGAAAACACAAATTTTTTAAACGGGTTTCAAAGGGTACGTTTACACGACAACGACATGCTTAAAAACATTTTTCCCTTTCAGTTTTCCGCGTTGTTAAAATTATCCCCATTCACACGGATCTGCGAAAACTATTAAAAACGCTGCATTCTGCTGCCAGCCAGTAGATGGCGATGAAACACTATAGACTGAACACGTAATACGCATGTGCATGACATCATCGTCTTCAGAGATTCACGTTTTTGTCGTTTACACTGAGACCGTGTTCAAAAACTTGCAATTTGAAACCCGTTTTCAAAAGTTTGTGTTTTCAGGCGCCGTTGTCATGTAAACGAACGGCCAAAACGCATTAAAACGTCTTACGTTTTTTGTTGAAAACGGTGTCGTGTAAATAGCCCCTGAGTGCAAGTTTTTGAACACGGTCTCAGTGTAAACAACAAAAACGTGAATCTCTGAAGACGATGACGTCATGCACATGCGTATTACGTGTTCAGTCTATAGTGTTTCATTGCCATCTACTGGCCTGGCAGCAGAATGCAGCGTTTTTAGTCGTTTTTGCAAATCCGTTTGAATGGGGATAATTTTACCAATGGTGTCGTCTGTGCGGAAAACTCAAAGGATAAACTTTTTTTTTGTTTTTTTTTTTTGTTGCGGCTCCTCTCTTCCCAGTCTGTCAGTAACGCTCTGTTTAGTTCCTGTCTCTATGAAGCCCCTCCTTCTGAAAAGCACTCTGTGCTCTGATTGGTCGGCTCGATCAGTGTATTGTGATTGGTCGAGCGCTTCGAGTGTGTTTGGGAAATGTCCCGCTCCTTACCATAACCGCCAGTTTAACACACTACTAACTAACTCAACCAGGCCCCGCCCCTTTATTCTGCATATGAATTATTTAAATAAGGAATATTGTGACGTGTTCGTTCCCGGAAGAAACTCAAGACTACAATGGAGGCGTTTCAGGAGTTCAGAAACACTGACTCTGATATAGAGAAGAAATGGAGATTATTCATCCTCAAACAGCAACATAAGAAAGTTGAACATGTAACAAAAGCATCACAAATCCTCTTTAAATATAAAGATCAGCAAAACAAGAGGTCAGGTACATAAACAGCACGTTCTGTCTGACGCTTTCCAACAATATAAAAAGATAAATGCAACAATGCAGTTGGAAGGACGATCTGGTCGTTCACACACACACAACACTGACAGCCTAAAAAAAGCACGTTTTATTTTTCGCCTTTACGAAGCTGCAGTGCATTCCAGAAACACTCATATTCTCCTGGTAATAAAACATCCATCGTTTTCATAAAACAGCCTCAGAAACGCCTCTGTCTCCAGGGATTATTCCCACAGATCCAGCAGAAACCTGTCCTCACCGGGATAAAGATGAATCCCAGAACAACACCGCATCGATCCGCACCGATACACTCCATACGGGAGTCGCTCAATATGTAATGAAACATATCAAGCACAATACCAGAGTTCAAGTAATGCTGAATGTAAAGATTCTCCAGTGACATCCACACCGGATATTACGGATAATCATGATTATTCATACAGTTTTGAGTCCTGGAGGGCCAAACATCAGCAGAACTGCAGCACAGGCCTGTCAATTCTCCTTCTCTTTCAAAACTCAAATATTCAGATCACCTCTCAAAAGCAGAAAAACTTTTAAAAATGTGAACAAAATGCTAGTTTTAGGCACTTGTGATCCATATACAGCAGTCAATCACTAAAAATAGCAGGACGTTCTAAAACACAAAAATGAAAAACATTATTGATGATGCATATATACAGATGACCAGATGAGCCCAGAATATGAACACAATGGGCTAAATGGTTACGCGTTATCTTTATAAAGGTTTTCTATTGGCATTTAAAGCCTGGGTTTATCTGCTCGCCTGTATATAGTTCACATCATTAATAAGCTGTATTTAATATCACCGTCTTACTACAATCCTGGTCAATATAACAGTGTCCGCTCTTCATACACACGAGATGATTTGACAGATCTTTTATCATGATAACTGATCTCTGGCTAATTCAGATCTTCAAACTAATTTACAGATTTGATTAATAAAATATCCGGCTAGTTGTCTGATATTCCTTCATGTTCTTGTGTTGATGTATAGATACTTGAAGCCATGTCTGTTATACAGCTTGATATTGCAGCTGTTACTTATTTTAATTTATTACCGTAATCATAAACTCTGGTTTGTAGCGCAAAATAAAATTAGCACTTTGTTATTCGTGAAGTTGTATAGTTATATCGTAAGTCCCGCACATTCACAGAAGACCACTTATACTTGTGCATTGACAAAAAAAAACGTTATTTTGACCAAATTTAATGTACTCTTCAATAAGAATGTGAACCCAGAATCATTACGACAAGCTCAGAGAAAATAACATACATATGAGCAAAAATACTTTAATATTTCAATATTTTAAAACACACTAGTGTTTTTTATGCCAATTAACAACATATCGCAACATTCGTCTCTCGTCTTCTGCGCTGAAATCAACTTCAGCTGCGTCTCCCATGATGCACGAGTCGTTCCCTATATAGTGCGCTCCACACCAGTCACTTATGAGGTTACGTTTAGCTCGAACGCAGCCAGCTTTATTACGCAAACATTGGGGAACGCCTCACTGTCTTCCCTCCTCCACATAACGCCTACAGAGTCAGTGTTTCTGCTTTCGGACACAGCCGTCTCCTGTCTCCATCCCTCACTGTTTCACTTTCTTTCTTGCTCACTGTGAGTCCACACTTCACAACGGCCCACTAAATGTCCCCGTTACGCCTGCCAACCTCACAAATCTCTCTAACCTTCCCTGCTCAGCTTCAGCGAGTGAAGACACGGCCAGCGCAGATCTCAGACGCTCAAACCCGTCATCACTGAGACTAGGGCTGTCACGATACATATCACGATCCTGAACTCACCAGACGATATTATCGCCATACTCCCAGACATATGGTAAAAGGTTAACACTAAATGACCTGTTAATAAAAAAGCTAAATTTGGTATTTCATTGTGTGTGTAAATGAACAGGCTTGGACTTGGTGCTGGAAACCCAATACAGGACAATAGAGACACCAGAATAAACATATTCATGATTCTGAAGCTGAAAATACTGAATTACTGTAGATTAATATACTTGATCTCAGTCACTGGTAAAACTGGTAACAAGACATTTAGCATTATCAGGACACACAAATATTGCCCCATTGCATTATTATACACTATATTCAACATTATATATAGTACTGACACTAAAACTCTGAAAACTTGAATTTTTTCTCACACAGTAATTTTTATTTGGGGTGAACTATCCACAGCACATATTGTTGCATTTGTGTATTGTGATATATTGTTACACCCCTAGCTGAGACTATATTAAACATTTCCATGCAAACTGGTCTGTGTTTGAATCGATAAACATATTGATGGCTTTCCACCTTCAGAGTCAGAGTTTCCACAGGTTGGGAAGCTCGGATGCGTGCCGGTCGAGTTGGCAGAGAGTTGATGGAAGCCAGCACAGAGATGACAGGCGTATAGAGCTCTCGAGAGTGTCCTCATATGGGCTGAGCTGAACGGCACAGGAACAGTGTGACCGACACGACTGATGCAGCGGCTCAAGCCACAGAAACACATTAAACCGCAGTAAAGAAGCCCACAATGAGACGCCAAGGTGTGTTAGGATGAGGAGTCGGGAGTGACAGGATCCAAACGTGTGTGAGGAGAGAAACGGATGCCGTTCAACACACTACCATAGCTTGGGGTCAATACCATTATTTTATGTTTCTGAAAGAGTCTCTTCTGCTCATTTATTTGATAAAAACAGTGAAATATTATTGCAGTGTAAATCATCTGTTCTCTATGTGAATATACAGTCAAGTGTAATTTATTCCTGTGATCAAAGCTGAATTTATCATCATTACTCCAGTCTTCAGTGTCACATGATCCTTCACAAATCACTCTAATATGAGGATTTGATTCAAGAAACATTTATGATTATTATCAGTGTTGGAAACAGTTGTTCTGCTTCAGATTTCAGTGGAAACCGTAAAATTCGTCTTGCAGGATTTTTTTTATGAATAGAAAATAAAGAGCAGCATTTATTTGAAATAGAATTCTTTGGTCACGATCAATATAGATCCATTTAATGCATTCTTGCTGAATAAAAGAAAAACAAATCATATTGACTGACCCCAAACATTAGAACAATTCAATTATATCATGCATGCATATGGATATGTATATTATATATAGCATGTGAGTTTGGAAACGACATGAGGGAGAATTTAAATTTTTAGGTGAAGTCTGAACAACAAAGAGCTTCATCCGATCTGAATCCCTCCTGCCAAAGACAGAATACAGAGAGAAGAGAGGGAAGAGAGAGAAGAGAGAGATGCTGAACACAAAGAGAAGCGGCGCAGCAGGACTGGGACGTAATCGTGGACAAAGAGCTTCTCGTACAGTGAGAACATATTCAGCTCAATCAGAAAACCCTTCATATTCAAGGCCTTTCAGAACACATCGCGTTCACTGCAATTAATCGCTGTCAAAACATTCATTAAGGCAACGATTGTAATCCAGTCGACCAGCATTCCAGCAGAGGACAGGGCTGGCAGAGTTCTGTGTGTGTGTGTGTGTGTGTGTGTGTGTGTGTGTGTGTGTGTGTGTGTGTGTGTGTGTGTGTGTGTGTGTGTGTGTGTGTGTGTTCAGCTGGGCTTGAGCCTGAAGGGACGCCACTATTATCCGTTCTCTCCTCTCATGCCACTCATTAGGACGCTTAGTTGACCTCACCTGAGCTAATGCATCAAAACTGATGAAGCTTTTCAGACGGTCCAACAATCCCACAATCCCACAGTCAGTCAGGAGAACAGACACGCTCAATCCAGAACACAACCCTGCTTTTCTAGTATTACAATAAGAAGATTAAAATGACATGACAAAGAAAAATGAAACATAAAATGACAATACAGATAAAACTTAAAATGACAAACAAAACAACATTTAGATTATACTTTTTTTTCTCCATCTTGTCATTTTAAAGAAAGATTAAAACATAAAATGACAATACATAGAAAGAAAAACAGTTTAAAATGACACAAAAAAAAGTAAGATTATAAAAAAAAAGATTATCCATCTTGTCATTTTAATCTCCATATTATAATATTAAAAAGTGTTTATATTGACATTTTAGTTTTAATACAAAACAATCATAATTGAGTGTTTTAGGAGCATCCTGCGAGAATAAATGTAACCATGTTCAATAATTTATTATTTCGCCAATGAACATGTAACGTTTCCCCTTAAACGACACATTGTTGCAGCCTGTCGTCAACAGCGTCCTATAGCGGATTCCTTGCTTTCAAAAGCTTGTGAATATGATTTCTCATCATTCAAAATACCGGTCCCTTCTTTCTCTGCTTATTAACTTTACTTTACATGACAGTAATATGAAAGCGCGCACACACACACACACACACACACACACACACACACACACACACACACACACACACACACACACACACACACACACACACACACACACACAAACACACACACACACACCTGCAGTGAGTTACACTTTCCGTCTGGACGAACACATTCACCTGGCATCTGAACAGTTATAAAGATGATGCATATATAGAGATGATGCATATTCTAAAAATCATGCATACCTTCCTCAGCACGGGACTCCTCGTTTCTGTTGAGCAATAATATCCACAGAACAGGAATGAAGGCTTTAAACTGCTCCATGTTTGCGGGACTCTGGTCATGTCTCAGCCGAGCGCGCGTGACTCCAGTGCGGGATGATGAGCGCGAGCCGTCCGGGCTTCTGACACACACACACACACACACTCTGCCTTATTCGGCGCCCCGGGTGGGCGGGCAAACACAGTCTGACTGACAGGGAGAATGTCCAATGGAATGTGATTTCGCTGTGACGAGGAATGAGCGACGGGCCAATCAAATCACGCCTGATAAATTCCACCGCACAGAGTCACTCCTCCTGGAATGGAGGTAGTGTTGAAAATTATGATATTTGGTTATGGTTTTAGTTCAAAATACAAGCGGCACAAATTTTTTTTTATTAAATAAAAGGCAGCTCTTAGGGCTCAAGAACAAAGGCCTGACACTGAGAGCCCATTCAAATGATTTTAAGATTGTAAAAACCCGGTATTTAGAGTTCATTTTAGCTGTGTTCAGTTATTATAAGTTTATTTATTATTATAAGTATTTTATATATATGTGTATATAGCGGCACTAATATTTAAAAATATTAGTGCCGCTTGTATATATATATATATATATATATATATATATAGCCTATACACATATGTATACACACACTGTATACACTGATACTGTGTATATGACCTTATATATGGGACATATGGATTTTTTTTTAATGTATGCTACAGTAACACTGACCGGTTAAATGTTTAAAAGTGGGTAATTTCTGCGCATCAAAGAGAACTGCAAAATAATGATTATTTTCAAATACGTTTCAAACTAATATTGTTGGTCAAAACCACACCATATTTGTTATTCCTGGCTCATTCTGACAGCTTCTACAAACAGATTAAACTTCTATATGTCAGTAATGTCACAAAAATTATACAATAACATTTTATACAATTGCATCCAAGTGGAATGTTGCTTATTGATTATTCTTGCTGATTATTTACAGTGTAAAAATGGTAAAGGAGTCTTTTCCAGTCCAGCTGCTTTCCTGAGATCTGAAGGCAAGTTTTTTAGAATTGAGCTACATCGAATTACAGAATTATGTCAGTAATTCAAAAAGTATATAGTGGGGGCACAAGATGTGTGGTACTTGCACACAATACAGGCAATATTTCTCAGATTCTTTTTTCCACAATAATTCATTGACTTATTGCTCACAGCGAAGATTAACTTCTCTTGCATCTTGCTGAACCTCAACAACATCATCTGCCAAGAGACACGAGTCCTACTGTCTTCATTCCCATTGGTAATCGCTGCACATTTGCATAAAATAAAACTTTTCTCAACTTACTCACTTCGCTGGACACGCCAACATCTTGTCGCCTGTAGCTCATTTCCCCCGAAGTCGCCATGCATCTCACTTTGAAAATTAATGAGTTCACGTCGAACAGGAGGAAATAAGTTTTTGGGTTTGGATGTTATAATACGGTTTTATTAAAAAAATTTGAAAGAACAAAATAACAGAAATGCACAAAACCACAGTTCATTCATATGCATTTTATTCCAAACATCCGGCACAGAATCAATATGCACACATGATTGCAGGGTTGATGTGAGTCTTTGTGAAATGACGCATCAACTATGCGAAACCCACACACTGCATCTGTGTAACGCAGAGCCTATTGTTTATCACGGCATTACAATTTCATGCTAGGCCACCTCGAAGCACTCTATCGCTCTGGACCTTAAATAAAACAATGAAGGGTGCAGAGAAGCCAAAAAATAGTCACTTGACCTTCTGTTCTGAGGTTATTTTCACAGTTAATCGGGTAGATAAAGAAAGGAACGGAGAAAAAGAGTGAGGGGAGGGGTGGAAGGAAGGAAAGAAAGAAGAAAGGAAGGAAGAACAAAGGAAGGAAGAAAGGAAGGAAGGAAAGAAAGAAAGAACAAAGGAAGGAACGAAAGAACAAAGGAAGGAAGGAAATAAGGAAAGAAGGAAGGAAAGAAGGAAGGAAGGAAGGAAGGAAGGAAGGAAGGAAGGAAGGAAGGAAGGAAGAAAAGAAGAAAAGAAGGAAGGAAAGAAGGAAGAAGGAAAGAAGGTTTAGGAGAAAGGAACGGAGAAAAAGAGTGAGGGGAGGGGTGGAAGGAAGGAAGGAAAGAAAGAAAGAACGAAGGAAGGAAGGAAGGAAGGAAGGAAGGAAGGAAGGAAGGAAGGAAGGAAGGAAGGAAGGAAGGAAAAAGGAAGGAAAAAGGAAGGAAGGAAGGAAAGAAAGAACGAAGGAAGGAAGAAAGGAAGGAAAGAAAGAACAAAGGAAGGAAGGAAGGAAAGAAGGAAGGAAATGGAAATAAGGAAGGAAGGAAGGAAAGAACGAATTAAGTAAATAAGGAAAGAAGGAAGGAAATAAGGAAATAAGGAAGGAAGGAAGGAAGGAAGGGAGGAATAAGGAAAGAAGGAAATAAGGAAGGAAGGAAGGAAGGAAGGAAGGAAGGAAGGAAGGAAGGAAGGAAGGAAGGAAGGAAGGAAGGAAGGATGGAACGAAGGAACAAAGGAAGGAAGGAAATGGAAATGAGGAAGGAAGGAAGGAAGGAAGGAAAGAACAAATGACTGAAGGAAGTAAATAAGGAAGGAAGGAAGGAAGGAAGGAAGGAAGGAAGGAAAGAAAGAAAGAAAGAAAGAACAAAGGAAGGAAGGAAGGAAAGAATGAAGGAAATGGAAATAAGGAAGGAAGGAAAGAACGAATTAAGTAAATAAGGAAAGAAGGAAGGAAGGAAGAAATAAGGAAAGAAGGAAAGAAGGAAGGAAGGACGGAACGAAGGAACAAAGGAAGGAAGGAAATGGAAATGAGGAAGGAAGGAAGGAAAGAACGAACGAACGAACGAATGAAGGAAGTAAATAAGGAAAGAATGAAGGAAATAAGGAAGGAAGGAAGGAAAGAAGGAAAGAAGGTTTTGGAGAAAGGAACGGAGAAAAAGAGTGAAGGGAGGGGTGGAAGGAAAAAAGGAAGGAAGGAAGGAAGGAAGGAAGGAAGGAAGGAAGGAAGGAAGGAAGGAAGGAAAAAAGGAAGGAAAAATGGAAGGAAAAATGGAAGGAAGGAAGGAAGGAAGGAAGGAAGCAAGGAAGAAAGAAAGGAAAGAAAGAACAAAGGGACGAAGGAAATGGAAATAAGGAAGGAAGGAAAGAACAAATTAAGTAAATAAGGAAAGAAGGAAGGAAGGAAGGAAGGAATAAGGAAAGAAGGAAGGAAATAAGGAAGGAAGGAAAGAATGAAGGAAGGAAATAAGGAAGGAAGGAAAGAACGAAGGACGGAAGGAAGGAAATAAGGAAGGAAAGAAAGAACGAACGAAGGAAGGAAAAAACAGTCACTTGACCTTCTGTTCTGAGGTTATTTTCAAAGTTAATCGGGTAGATAAAGAAAGGAACGGAGAAAAGAGTGAGGGGAGGGGTGGAAGGAAGGAAGGAAGGAAGGAAGGAAGGAAGGAAGGAAGGAAGGAAGGAAGGAAGGAAATAAGGAAGGAAGGAAGGAAGGAAGGAAGGAGGGAGGGAAGGAAGGAAGGAGGGAGGGAAGGAAGGAAGGGAGGAGGGAGGAAGGGAGGGAGGGAGGGAGGGAAGGAAGGAAGGAGGGAGGGAGGGAGGAAGGGAAGGAAGGAGGGAAGGAAGGAGGGAAGGAAGGAGGGAGGGAGGGAAGGAGGGAGAGAGGGAAGGAAGGAAGGAGGGAGGGAATGAAGGAGGGAGGGAGGGAGGGAGGGAGGGAAGGAAGGAAGGAAGGAAGGAAGGAAGGAAGGAAGGAAGGAAGGAGGGAGGGAGGGAGGGAAGGAAGGAAGGAGGGAGGGAGGGAGGGAAGGAAGGAGGAGGGAGGGAGGGAGGGAAGGAAGGAGGGAGGGAGGGAGGGAGGGAGGGAAGGAGGGAGGGAGGGAAGGAGGGGGGGAGGGAGGGGGAAAGAGGGAGGGAAGGAAGGAAGGAAGGAAGGAGGGAGGGAGGGAGGGAAGGAAGGAAGGAAGGAGGGAGGGAAGGAAGGAGGGAGGGAGGGAGGGAGGGAGGGAAGGAAGGAAGGAGGGAGGGAGGGAGGGAAGGAAGGAAGGAAGGAGGGAGGGAAGGAAGGAAGGAGGGAGGGGGGGAAGGAAGGAAGGAAGGAAGGAAGGAAGGAAGGAGGGAGGGAAGGAGGGAGGGAGGGAGGGAGGGAGGGAAGGAGGGAGGAAGGAAGGAAGGAAGGAAGGAGGGAGGGAGGGAGGGAGGGAAGGAAGGAAGGAAGGAGGGAGGGAGGGAGGGAGGGAAGGAAGGAAGGAAGGAGGGAGGGAGGGAAGGAAGGAAGGAGGGAGGGAAGGAAGGAAGGAGGGAGGGGGGGAAGGAAGGAAGGAAGGAAGGAAGGAGGGAGGGAGGAGGGAGGGAAGGAAGGAAGGAAGGAGGGAGGGAAGGAAGGAGGGAGGGAGGGAGGGAGGGAAGGAAGGAGGGAGGGAGGGAGGGAAGGAAGGAGGGAGGGAGGGAAGGAAGGAGGGAAGGAAGGAGGGAGGGAAGGAGGGAAGGAAGGAGGGAAGGAAGGAGGGAGGGAAGGAAGGAGGGAGGGAAGGAAGGAGGGAGGGAAGGAAGGAGGGAGGGAGGGAGGGAAGGAAGGAGGGAGGGAGGGAAGGAAGGAGGGAGGGAGGGAGGGAGGGAGGGAAGGAAGGAGGGAGGGAGGGAGGGAAGGAAGGAGGGAGGGAGGGAAGGAAGGAGGGAGGGAGGGAGGGAAGGAAGGAGGGAGGGAGGGAAGGAAGGAGGGAGGGAAGGAAGGAGGGAGGGAGGGAGGAAGGAGGGAGGGAGGGAAGGAAGGAAGGAGGGAGGGAAGGAGGGAAGGAAGGAGGGAGGGAGGGAGGGAGGGAAGGAAGGAGGGAGGGAGGGAGGGAGGGAAGGAAGGAGGGAGGGAAGGAAGGAGGGAGGGAGGGAGGGAGGGAGGGAAGGAAGGAGGGAGGGAGGGAGGGAAGGAAGGAGGGAGGGAGGGAAGGAAGGAGGGAGGGAGGGAAGGAAGGAGGGAGGGAAGGAAGGAGGGAGGGAGGGAGGGAAGGAAGGAGGGAGGGAGGGAGGGAGGGAAGGAAGGAGGGAGGGAGGGAGGGAGGGAAGGAAGGAGGGAGGGAGGGAGGGAAGGAAGCAAGAACGAGCTCACACACACTTACAGCCAATCAGAGGGGGTTATTCTCACGGGACAAACTCACACACACTTACAGGAAGCTTATTCCCAGATGTGCTGTTTGTGCTGTGTGAATCCCTAAACCCGGATCTCGGGAGTCAGTGAGCTAAAGGTGTTGATGTGCGACTGTAACACACACACACACACACACACCAGGGAGAACCACTCCAAACTCTTTTAAATGCACGCAGGGGAATGAATCACTCCATCCCGCTGTAAAGATGAGACACGTTCTAAAGAGTCTCCATGTTTTGACATTTCAACGAGACGCAGCCAGAAGGGCCTGGTCTGAGGCCGAGAAGGGAATTGTGGGTAATGATTTAATTCCTGTTTTCTCACACAGACACATCTGCACACTGATGTTCTCCCTGTATAAGTATGTCATCTCACACTGGTCTGAGTGAATCACAGGAGGTTGACAGTCGTTGGCTAACGAGTGCTGTTGTTAATTACCAGCAGAGCCAGAGACACGTGTGAAGGTCAGTGTGTTTGAGGCACATCGGGACTCGACAGAGACACCAGCGGAAAGACTCTGTTTATACGTGTGTGAAAGTGGAGGTGTAGAAGCGGAAGAAAAGAAAAGAAAAGGCGACTTGACGAGGACCGATGGAGCCTACAAGTGGACTAGGAAATATCATAAAATTATTGATTTAATTATGTGAACATAAACAATTAATCTAGTACTTTTATGAAATAAATACATGGACTAAAGAAATGCAATTGCTAAACGATGAGATGATTATAATAAATCATTAGCCTGACGTCGTCATACTCAGATTCTAGTCAGAATGTGAGACTGGGCTTGTTCGACTTCATGCAGCTCTGCGCAGAACGATCGGCGGCTGACTTGAAGCAGTGCATGCCGGTTAGAAATGTTGTCCGACTTGATACAGCGCTGACGCCACGTGACTGTGACGTATGGCATCAAAGTACCGCGAGAGCGTTTCGAGAGTAGCCGGAGAACTCAGCCAGCGCAGCTTCTCAAGAGCGGCTGCACTGGGCTGCAGGAGGGCTGATGACGACACAGCTGTTCCACGATTGGCCGGATTCACCGCATGACAACGATCACGTGTGTTTCGTGTTTATTCGAACACCTTTAGTTCCTCTAATGCTCTCAAATCAGTTTATTATAACAGTGAACACTCTTTTCATGTCGTTGTCATGTTATATTGTGTCATGTTTATCAAATTAAAACTGCTTAAAAAACGTAGACTCCACTTCATTGATAGTTGCTTATGTTGAACTTTATTCTTGTTCAAACAGACGCTGTATGAAGCAGTACATAAAGTATTGAATGAACATGTCTCATGAAATGAAACATCTGTGTATTATTTGGCAAATATTGCATTTATTTCACTGCAGCTGTGGTAAAGTATGCAAACACCACGTGAGCGGTCACTACGGGAACCAGAAAGTGTCCGACTTCACGTCTCCGTTTGCAGCTCCTCCCCGCCTGCACGCGGCTACTCTCGCCGATCGGTTACATCCAGCCGCAGCCGATGTCGAACACACCTTCTGATACTGCTCCATTGAGCTTTGATTGTGGGGCGTGTTTCAACCGAACCAGGAAGGAAAATGCCTCTGCACTCAATTGGATAGACCTATAACCAATCAGAGCAACGGAGTAAGTGACGTCTGTTTTTCATTCATGTTTCCGATCGACAAATGCCTTGATCGTGGTTCTCTGTTCCTCTTTTAAAATGAATGCGCTGTCGATATCTTCTATAACAGACGCGATGGCGGAATCTACACATAATGTTTTATAAACAAAGTTCGAGAGGAGCACGTTCAAATAATCAATCCAATCAACTTGTCATCAAACAATGACCGTCTGGTCTACACTATCAGCATGAGAGGAAGCATATATTTATTCACTTTGTCAACTCACCTAACATTCCATGACAGTTTTCAGCATCCCTCCACTCACTCTCGGCCTGTTCTTCCACAGCCTGGAATACGGGGGGAGTACTTTGGGTTCGGGCCGAATACCGAGCCCGCCCTCTCCTCGGACAGCACACCAAATATGCATTTATTCTATCTGACTTATTTGTAAGTGTGAACTCGTGAAATAACAATTCTCCAGCGGCAGTCATCTGTGTTGTAAACGAATTCAACCCAAGCGCTCGTTGGTGACGTGGATGATTACGTTACGTTGCTCATCTGTCCATCATCGTATAAAGCCCGCCCTGACAATTTGATTGGTCCGAACAATTTTTGTTCGGGCATAATAGCTCCTCAACGGAACGAGTCCAGACCGAACTTCCCGACCAAAAAATGTTGTGGGCGGGGCTAAGTTCGGCTGGCATCCAGGCTAATAAATCATCACAGTATTATAATAAACACACACACCCCCCCCCCTAAAAAAAAGGGAAAAATTTGTTGCAGTTTGGTTTTAAAAATGCTAATTCTTAAGAGTCTCTGACTGGATCATAATTCAAAGCTCCATCAGATTGGAATAACCTTCCTTCCTCACTTAGGTCGATCACTTCTCTTCATATCTTCAAATCATCTTTAATTACGCATTTTCAAACATCCTGCTCTTGTTTCTGAACTGTTTTAGGACTCTCACTACTTACTGTCCAGTGTACATATGTGTGTATTTGTATACAAATATGTATTGTATACTTTACTTGTGCATGCAAGCAGATGTATTTATAAGAGGGTGTATAGTATGCTTATGTGTACAAATGTATACTTCTATTTTTCGCAGAGGGATTTTTTTTATTTTTTTATTTTTTTATTTTAATTTAATTTTAATTTAATTTATTTTTTTATAAAAAAAATTAAAAATTTGATCATACACTGTCTCTGCAAAGTTTGTGTAATACTGGCTGGTGATGGGGGGGGTGGGGGTCTAGTTTCGGGGAGCATTGTTGGAGTGTGTGTGGGTATGTGAGTGTGTGTGTGTCTTTTTATTTATGTGTTTGGAATTATCTTTAATACTTACTCTTTATTATCTTGTATTGTTCGTCATTATTGTAAGGATCCCCTCGAATGAGATGGTACATCTCAAGGGGCTATCCTTGAAATAAAGAATAAAGAAATAAAGAATTATTGCAGTGATTATTATGTTTGTAGTGTGTTATATGTGTGGCAAGAGTTCTTCTAACCCTAATTGATTGAGTGTGTTTGATTTCTTAAACAGCCATGAAAAAAAAAAAAAATCATGGACATATTCCAGGATGACAATTTGCAGATTCCTCAGGCTCAGTGAAAGAATGGTTGGGAGGAGCATGAAGAGTAAAATCCCCTCGAGTCGAGACCTGATTCATTCATTCATCAGTCTTTGGGATGTGCTGGAGGAGACTTTACACAGTGCTGGACTCTTGCATTGACAATACAAGATCTGGACCAAAAATGTATGCACCTCTTGATGGAAATAACATCACAACATTTATTTCCATCAAGAGGTGCAAATATATATTTATTTATGTAGACATATTTATTTATATAGCATGTTTTATAACTTTATTTAACACATGCCTAAATTTTATGTAAGACTTCATCTTTCAGTGAGAAAGTGTCTAATTTATGAACTTTTATTTTGAATTGTGAGTCAACCCCATTCGGCAGAAGTGAAACTCTCATGCAGAGACTCCGCCCCTTGTGGAGGCACTGCCCACTGACTCTTCTGCAGAGACTCCGCCCCTTGTGGAGGCAATGGCCACTGACTCTTCTGCAGAGACTCCGCCCCTTTTAGAGGCACTGCCCAATGACTCTTCTGCAGAGACTCCGCCCCTTTTGGAGGCACTGCCCACTGACTCTTCTGCAGAGACTCCACCCCTTGTGGAGGCACTGCCCACTGACTCTTCTGCAGAGACTCCGCCCCTTTTAGAGGCACTGCCCAATGACTCTTCTGCAGAGACTCCACCCCTTTTGGAGGCACTGCCCACTGACTCTTCTGCAGAGACTCCGCCCCTTTTGGAGGCACTGCCCACTGACTCTTCTGCAGAGACGCCGCCCCTTGTGGAGGCACTGCCCACTGTCTCTTATGTAGAGACTCTACCCCTTTTGGAGGCACTGCCCACTGACTCTTCTGCAGAGACTCCGCCCCTTGTGGAGGCACTGCCCACTGACTCTTCTGCAGAGACGCCGCCCCTTGTGGAGGCACTGCCCACTGTCTCTTATGTAGAGACTCTACCCCTTGTGGAGGCACTGCCCACTGACTCTTCTGCAGAGACTCCGCCCCTTTTGGAGGCACTGCCCACTGACTCTTATGCAGAGACTCTGCCCCTTTTGGAGGCACTGCCCACTGACTCTTATGCAGAGACTCTGCCCCTTTTGGAGGCACTGCCCACTGACTCTTATGCAGAGACTCCGCCCCCTTTTGGAGGCACTGCCCACTGACTCTTATACAGAGACTCCACCCCTTTTGGAGGCACTGCCCACTGACTCTTCTGCAGAGACTCCACTCCCTTTTGGAGGCACTGCCCACTGACTCTTCTGCAGAGACTCTGCCCCTTTTGGAGGCACTGCCCACTGACTCTTTATGCAGAGACTCCGCCCCCTTTTGGAGGCACTGCCCACTGACTCTTCTGCAGAGACTCCGCCCCCTTGTGGAGGCACTGCCCACTGACTCTTCTGCAGAGACTCCGCCCCTTGTGGAGGCACTGCCCACTGACTCTTCTGCAGAGACTCCGCCCCTTGTGGAGGCACTGCCCACTGACTCTTCTGCAGAGACTCCACCCCCTTGTGGAGGCACTGCCCACTGACTCTTCTGCAGAAACTCCGCCCCTTGTGGAGGCACTGCCCACTGACTCTTCTGCAGAGACTCCACCCCCTTGTGGAGGCACTGCCCGCTGACTCTTCTGCAGAGACTCCACCCCCTTGTGGAGGCACTGCCCACTGACTCTTCTGCAGAGACTCCACCCCCTTGTGGAGGCACTGCCCACTGACTCTTCTGCAGAGACTCCACCCCCTTGTGGAGGCACTGCCCACTGTTGGAGTTCTCCGGTCTGCACATCTACTTGAAATTCAGTCAGAAGAATGTTTTTCTTTATGATTATTTTTTTGTTATACTGTATGTATTTCAGTGTAAAAATTCGATAATTTTATATTTGTATTTAAATTTAAATTCAGCTAATATTAGTTAAATTAATTAAAATGTTTTTATTTTATTTATAAAAATAAAACATAAAAATTGGTACCATGCATAAATGATGTGTAAAAGTGAAGGAAAGAAAACTAAGTTTGAATGTGGGTGAATGCTTATGTAACTTTCCCGCATAATAATAATAATAATAATAATTATAATAATTAGGCCTTCACCTGTCACTCAATCCTCATCATGTAACGTTCCAGTTTTTCCACACTCTCCTCAAACCCTCGTCTGCTTCCTGTAAAGCGCTGAAGCCACGGCCTAATGTTGTGTCATTTTGTCTCCTGTAAAGAAGAAATCGATTGTGAGATATTGTGGTATACAGAATTATTCCGGGTGCAGTGTGGCAGTTTGCAGATAAGAGCCTCGGCTAAGTAATCATAAATATTAGCATGATCCCGGCGGCCACATTTGGAGATGCTCAAGCTGGAATTCACATCTCCCTGTTTTAAAGCAAGTCCGATACGGATAAAATCCCAGATATATCCTCTACCAAAGAGGCCTTACAACCAGTGCTCTCCTCAAATATCACCCTAGACAGGCTGTTCTCTCATCGTGACGGTGGATTAAGGAGATGGACGGTGTGTGTGTGTGTGTGTGTGTGTGTTGTCATGAGATGTTCATGTTTTATTCGGATGCCAGGGAAAGCTTTGTATCTGAACACACAGCGTCAGTGATAGGAGATCAGTGAAACACACTGCTGTTTGTAATTTACCTGCTCCACGCTTTTGGCTAAACAGGAGATTTCTTATTTTAACTCCTTCCCTGCAAACATCCTCAGAATTTCTGTCTTGCTTTTCTTTAAAAACAGCCAAACATTCTTAGATCAGATATAGGGCCCTATCTCGCACCCAGCGCAATTGACTTTGTACAGCGACGCATGTATCATTCCTATTTTGCACAGCGGACTCTTCCCTCCACAGACGCACGTCTGTAAATTAGGGAATGAACTTGCGCTCCCGGGGGCGGTTCAGCGAAAAGAGGAGGCGTGTTCCGTCGCAAACGTTCCTTCATGCTATTTTGCAGGTTTAGAAAACAATTCCACCACAGACCAGGAGAAACCTCGTCTAAAGTCAGTGGCGTGTTGCGCATGTTATTCATGCTATTTTAAAGGCGCATGCTTGGCCATAATCAATGTAGCGTGTGCACAACGCGCATACACTTTGATTCTCTCATCTACACAGACGCAGCAGTTCTCATTTTTGCAAATCATACATTACAAGGAAAAATATTACCACACAAGGGAAATCACTGTTGTGTCCATGAAGATATGAAAGAATAGGCATAAATCTAGCTTACACATTTACCCAAATGATCATACGCCTGTTTAACCGAAGCTAATTTGGGTGTGTTTCTCCATCCCCAATGTCACTTCTCTGTGTTTTACGGCCCTGACGAGAACGTCGGTCTCCTCGGCTGTGAACCGCTCCTGGCGTGCGTTTGGCAAATCCGCCGTTATAATAGCAATCCGCCATGGAACAAGCGCGCCTGCTCTTAAAGGGAATGTGAGATGATGCTCTGATTGGTTTATTTCACGTTACGCCCAAACCACACCTATGAGTAATGAAGCTACTTCAGACCAACACATTTTAGATTTGCGTCGGAGAGTCGCCCGCCCACAAAGTTACTTGCGTTTCGCGTTTGATATTTGCGTTTCAGTTCACGAGTTCACACGTACATGAAATCGGACTTAGTATTTTAAGCGTATTTGGCATGCTGTCCGGGGGAGGGCTCCGAGCTCGGAATTTGGCCCAAACCCAGAGTACTCCCCCTGTTTACTGGGATAGAAACCAGCCGAGAGTGAGGTGATGGAGTGGTGGAGGGGTGCTGTGAACCTTGACATGAGACAGAGGTGAGGAAAGGCTTTATTTATATCGGCTTCCTCTTGTGCTGATTGGTTGATTTCCTGAACCTGCTCCTCCCGAACTTTGTTACATAAAACTTCATATCGTTAAAATAGGGTTTAATGCCCTAGTCTTAATGAATGAAAAAAAAAAATCATGAAAATGAAGTGAGTTTGTGCTTAAAACAAGAACTAATATCAGTCAGTGGAGTCAGAAAAATAAACTTCATTCAAAGGAAAAACTAGATTATTTTTCTGAGTCCACTGACTGATATTAGTTCTTGTTTTAAGCACAAACTCACTTCATTTTCATGAGTTTTTACTTTAGAAAAGTCACTTCTCAAGTAAATGTGTCTTGATTATGAAAGCTGATATTTGTACTGCAAAACAACTGGAGTAAAAAACATGTTTTGCAGTGTTGTCAGTGCAAGAACAACATTCATTTTAAAGGGCAACCAAATCAATGCTATAAATCTGATTCTGTAAGTCATGCTAATTCACGTCATTGATTAAAGAAGATGTTTTTCCAATTAAAATGAAAACAGGTTTGATGTATCAATAGATAATGGAACAACACACAATGATTCAAAAGTTAATTATAAGGTAATTCAGAATCAGGCTTGAACTTATTCATTAGTAGTAAAACAACAGCACACACACGAAGACGAGCTGCAGCGAAACTCAATGGCGGAGATAATAAGAGAAAGACAGAGACGTGTTGATTTGTCGTCTGGAGACGCACACAGGGATTCATCAGGAAAGATAAACGGCCTTGCCTGAGTTTCGATCCTGAGTTTCTACACGGAGTATTTCTGGACACAGTTCATGTTTCAAACATTGTGTGTTTTGAATCTCCGTCTCGGTTTGAGCTCATGGTTTTTCCACCAGGAGAGAGAATGCCACATCTTCCACGAGTCCTGGATGTTCAGCGAGAGTAAATCAGCCTCGACTTGCCCTTTTCCCAGACGAATCGATTCCGACACCGTTGGAAGTGTCCTGGATCCCATTGTCCCGAATCCTACATGGTTTCTCTTCGCTCGTGAGCAAATCTGAAGCCAGTCATGGCCTTTGATCAGAGAGGACTGCGGTCGGGTCCTTCTAATACGCAGATCTTACCAGAGAATCCAGGTCAAGGAATAAACCAAATAAAGTCTGAGAAAGAAATGGAAAAGAACATCTTGAGGAAAAGCGAGAGTCTCCAGAGGTTTATATTCCTCTCTCCGGATACTGGGTGCTTGGAAAAATAAAGTGGGACACGATTGTTGAAATATTCAGGCTTAAATCCAAGAGCTCTGTGACTATTCCTGAATGTAGACCGTGTTCAGATATTAGACTTATTAGCTGTGCAATCTGGACCTCCTGCTCTCCTCACATGTTCTTCTCAGTGTTTCTGTCCTGTTTTCCGGCACAAATGCTGTATCTAAACATTCTTAAATCAAGAGACATTTACTGGAGAAGAAGCAAAACGACTGACACAAAACATGAAGTGAGTTTGTGCTTAAAACTAGATCTAATATCTGTCAGTGGAGTCAGAAGAATCAAAGAAAGAGTTTATTTCACTTTTTATTTTGACAGTTTTATTTATCAGTTCTTATTTTTATGATGAATTTTCATATTCAGATTGAAAGTCTGGGCACAAACTCATGTGACGGGTAGCAGTGATGATGATGGAAATGTAAAATGATTCCAAGGATTCCCTCACAATAAAAAAAAGATTGTTTTAATAAAAATCAACCCTTGAGACATAAAAGAGCCTGAAAAAAAGACACACACACACACACACACACACACACACACACACACACACACACACACAGACCTCACACACTTCCATCAGAAGGAGCTTTAGAGAAAATGAGTTGATTCTCAGCAGAAACCCGACACTTCTCCACAGACGCTTCACCAAATCACAACATCTCTCGTCTTTTATTTGAATCAGAAATCGCCGCCACTATTGAGTCATTCCACTGCAAACACATCAGATGGCCAAATAACTTCTCTTCTGATCATCTCAGCATCAATTTTCAACTCAAGATTGCTAAAATGGCTGCTATATATGTTTTTCACCTCTCTTTTACCAAGCAATATCTCGGCACATCAGGGATAATAGCTCTCAGAAGAACTCTTCAAAACGTCTGCGTCAAATAGATGATCACTGATAGTCCTCAGCGCTTACAGACCCGACACAATAAACACCACAGAAGATGTGTGGGACTGTTGATGCAGGTCCATATGGACCAATACAGAAGATATTCCATCTTTTACAGAGTCCATATTCCACCGTTCAACATTTTACCTTGAGCTTTAGAAGTTTGGACTGAACTTCAGGTGACCTTTGAGCAAGAGAACGAAAGCGAACATCAATTAAATCTCGGACACAAGTGAACAAACAAGCACTCGAGGCGTCTTTATCCTAGAGTCTGTGTCAACAGTTCTCTCGCCACTCCATATCCTGAGAAAACAGAAATATTTACATAATTAATTACATTCCCAGTAATTAAAGGAGCAAATAAACAGGCCGGTGTTGGAGACGGAGGACGTATTTTGAGGAGATTTGAGGCGCTGAAAGATTCATGCTCCGGAAAAGACAGAAGAGATGAGAAATGTATGCAAATGAAGCTGGAATATTCAGGGTTCGGGAAGATGTTGTGTCAGGGGATTTTCAGAGGAATGAATGAAAACATCGCTCTCAAACTCTAGCTGAACTTTCTTACACACTTTACAATTTAAATGAGTGCAAAGACTATATATTTATCTAAATAATCTTTTAATAAAACTCAAAAAAAGAAAAGAAAAGATTTTAACCACAGATAGCAGATATAGAGACTATTATTGATCATTGAAAAATAACCAATATTCAAATTCAATATTATTTTTGTCTATATTAATACAAATACAACACTAGAAACTAAAATCAATCATTTTAAATGCTAGAACTGAATTTAGGCATTATTATTTACAGTATCTTAGGTTATATTAGGTTTTTACATTACTTTAACTCATTACAAATAATTGAAGCAATTTTTATGTTGAGTCAGTTTAAAGGTCCCATTCCATGGATTATTTTTATTATTTTATAATGTTTCCAGGGGTGCCCTTATAATGTTAGTATGTTTTTTAGATCAAAATTTTTTATAATTTAGAAATAAAAGGTATATTTCCTAGCCTGATTTCATTCCCTGTTTTGAACACTCTGTTTGAAGGGGCGTGTCTGCTGTGAGACTTCAGTGTAAACGCCCTCTGCTGTGATTGGCTGACATGCTTGCATATGAAATATCTGGCATTACATGTGGAACTATCTGGAAAACTTTTACTATTACAGCTATTATACGTTTTTACTATTACAGCTATCTGGATTAACGAATCGTGAGAAGTTTTTTAAGTATTTAGATCTATTCCCATCACATAAAAGGTTGCAGTGACGAGCATTGAGCAGATGACAGCCGGTTGATCGCGTGAAAGATCTTATCATTGCAACGCAGTTTCTGCACTCTCACTAATGATTTCACCAATGCTAACATGAGGTATATAAATACAGTAAGAGCTTCATTGTGCAGTGTAACAGCGTCATTGATTTCATAACGAGTTTTGGCAGGTGTCCAGATAAACTCGCGCTGTGTGATTGACAGCTTGGGCGATTGGAAAGGGATTGTTCTTTGATCGCTTTCTGTATATTAATCACAGTTTAAGTAAGATTATTTTCATCCTACTAAGAGAAACGATGTGAAGAGTGATCGCTACTTCCATATTAAATCACTACTTGTACTTACCGCTTGCTGGAATATAGTTGAAATTTCCCCCTTCGTCAGTATGAAACGCTGAACCGTTCTCATACCCAAGGCGTCACTTTTTGTCACTTTCAACCATGCTTCAATATCTGACGCTCAAAGCACCCTTTAGCGTCCATATGAGACGCAGAACCCTACCACAGACCTAAACCTACCCAACCGAAGCGTCTCATATTGACGCTAGGGAGTGCTTTGTGCGTCGAATATTGACGCTTCCGAAAGCGTCAGTTACATGACGCCTAAACCTACCCATAACCGAAGCGTCACATATGGACGCTAAAGGGTGCTTTGAGCGTCAGATATTGAAGCATGGTTGAAAGTGAAAAAAAGTGACGCCTTGGGTGTGAGAATGTGTTGCATTATCCCAGGTTAGAAAAACAGTCCGTGGTGAAAAGGACAGAGCAAACTAACAACTTCGAATTAAACTTTTGCGGTATCCGATTATAGATAAACATCAACCACGTCTGTTGACATTTCGCCATCAATACGCCTGTGTTCCTGTGGGCGGAGGTTACGGTTCTAGTGACATCATTAAAGAAGGAAGTAGAGGGGTGTAGTCCAATTGAGCCGTTTTTTGTAGTCAACTTCTTGGCTTGGCATTGAACTTTGAGCTTTATAATTTTACAGATATTATTTATACTCTAACAACAACATTACACACTAACTAAAGTTTGAAACATGGGATCACATAGAACGGGACCTTTAATATAATTTAAGTTGAAATTACTTGTACAACCAAGTTGATTATACTTAAAAAGAAATTACTTTAGCAGCAAAAAGGCAGCAACTGAACTGAAGTTTTTAAGTTGAAACCTTTTTTTGTATATATATTTTTTAACTAATTTTAAGATTTGCTAAACATAAGTGTTATTAAATGATGGGTGTTTTTAAGGATCATTTTTAATGAGTGTCAGATGGCAGATTAGGGGAAATAAACATGCACAATAAAAAATAAACTCTCGCACCAATATATCATGATATGCATCCCTAAAAGTTGTATTATTTTAATTTAATACTGTGAAGCTGCTTTGATACAATCTGTATTGTGAAAAGCGCTATACAAATAAACTTGACTTGACTTGACTTAAATGTTAATATCATTTATATATTAAAACAGCTTATTTGTTGTATAATAAGGACTGGATATGGAATGGATATGGATATGAAACTAAAACTAATATTAAAACTAATGAATAAAACTACAGTAGTGTCCAAAAGGGATTATTGGTTTTTATTGACCCTACAAGTTTGATTAAACCATTGAAATTTGAGGGAAATATTTTATATATTTTAAATAGTTAAGATAATATTTTAAACTAAACTAAAATTAAATGTAAAAACAGAAAACCTAAAATATGAACATAAACTGTAATAGTATATCAGTGATAGTAAGATAACTCTGGATCTGAGCGGCTTCTACATGATGATTTCTGGCCGAATCTAAAGAAGATCTTCTGAGAAATGTTTCGTTTGTTCACACAGTGGAAATGAATGCGGTTCCATGTTGATTTGGACCCTTGATTTGCACTGCATGTTGAAAAATGTTTGTTATGCTCCACAAAAAGAAAGTAAGTATCGGTAATAAAGGTTTGGATCAAATAACGGCCGAATGTTCATTTTTAGGCCAACTTTAAGAAAAGTATCATCAAGTCACATGATCTGACGTGTGTATTGCAGGAATAATGCAGTTGTTGCTCCAGCTGAAGAACAGTCTCTCCTCTCACTCACACACACACACATCCGACGGGAACCGATGTCCTGATCTCGTCTGTGAGTCTGACACACACTCACACACACACACACACGCACACTTTCTTGTACATCTATCTTTATGAGGACATTCATTGACACAATGCAATCTCTAGCCGCTTACCCTAACCTTACCCATCACAACTAAGTGCCAAACCCGACCCCTGACCCTAAACCGACCCTTAACCTCATTATAACCTTATCCCTAAAACCAAGTCTTGACCCTCAAACAGGCCTTTAAAGGCTCTCAGAAACTGAGGACCGGCCAACATGTCCTCACTTTACTCTCTCTGTCCTCACTCCACTGGTCTAACACTCAAACTGGTCCTCACAAAGATAGTTGTACAAGTACACACACACACACACACACACACACACACACACGGCTGTGCTTCGGCTCGTTCTTACAGTCACAGTATTTCATCACAGCTGTGCTTTCAATAAATCATATTTTACTCCTCAGATCCAGGGCTGAAAGACCAACATCCACATTCTGTTCATTTCTTCAGGCAACAAATGAGTTCTTAAAGGGCCAGAGCACAGAAAACTCAATCAGCATTTGCAGCTTTACAGTTTTTGCCTGTTGCTTACACACTTTTTGCAGAATTTTGCTCATTATGTCATAACTCTACACACGAGCCAATCACACACAGCACCTGGAGATTAACAACTCACATCTATGCCAGAATGAAACACTGCAATCAAAACTTAACTTAAATGAAATTATGGATCCCGCCTTGTGTTCGTCCCACAAGACCTCATCAGCATCACATGTCCTCACGGGATCGTCATCGGGAAACATCGCCCTGTGTGCCGAAGCCTCGGACTGACTCCACATCAGTGTCTCCACCGGCTCTTCCACTGCTAGCAGGAGAGTCATGCCGGCGTGTGGTTGCAGATCATGTATTCCTCCGCCACGCTGAAAATAATTCCTCGACTGCATTTAGAAAGGGGCTGTAAGGGGGTGTACAAGTGTGAAACGGTTATGGTTGTTGAACCAGTCTCGGACCAGAGCAGAGAAACTAACATGACCCCCGATGACAGACCTGTCCTGCTCTGGTCTGTCCTGCACTGGTCTGTCCTGCTCTGGTCTGTCCTGCTCTGGTCGGTCCTGCACTGGTCGGTCCTGCTCTGGTCGGTCCTGCTCTGGTCGGTCCTGCTCTGGTCGGTCCTGCTCTGGTCTGTCCTGCTCTGGTTGGTCCTGCTCTGGTCGGTCCTGCTCTGGTCGGTCCTGCTCTGGTCGGTCCTGCTCTGGTCGGTCCTGCTCTGGTCTGTCCTGCACTGGTCTGTCCTGCACTGGTCTGTCCTGCTCTGTTCTGTCCTGCACTGGTCTGTCCTGCACTGGTCTGTCCTGCTCTGGTCTGTCCTGCACTGGTCTGTCCTGCACTGGTCTGTCCTGCTCTGGTCTGTCCTGCACTGGTCTGTCCTGCTCTGTTCTGTCCTGCACTGGTCTGTCCTGCACTGGTCTGTCCTGCTCTGGTCTGTCCTGCACTGGTCTGTCCTGCTCTGGTCGGTCCTGCACTGGTCGGTCCTGCTCTGGTCGGTCCTGCTCTGGTCTGTCCTGCTCTGGTCGGTCCTGCTCTGGTCTGTCCTGCACTGGTCTGTCCTGCTCTGGTCGGTCCTGCTCTGGTCGGTCCTGCTCTGGTCTGTCCTGCTCTGGTCGGTCCTGCTCTGGTCGGTCCTGCACTGGTCTGTCCTGCTCTGGTCGGTCCTGCTCTGGTCGGTCCTGCTCTGGTCTGTCCTGCTCTGGTCGGTCCTGCTCTGCTCTGTCCTGCTCTGTCCTGCTCTGGTCGGTCCTGCTCTGGTCTCTCCTGCTCTGGTCTGTCCTGCTCTGGTCTGTCCTGCACTGGTCTGTCCTGCACTGGTCTGTCCTGCTCTGGTCGGTCCTGCTCTGGTCTGTCCTGCACTGGTCTGTCCTGCACTGGTCTGTCCTGCTCTGGTCTGTCCTGCACTGGCCTGTCCTGCTCTGGTCGGTCCTGCTCTGGTCTGTCCTGCTCTGGTCTCTCCTGCTCTGGTCTGTCCTGCTCTGGTCTGTCCTGCACTGGTCTGTCCTGCTCTGGTCTGTCCTGCACTGGTCTGTCCTGTTCTGGTTGGTCCTGCTCTGGTCTGTCCTGCACTGGTCTGTCCTGCACTGGTCTGTCCTGCTCTGGTCGGTCCTGCTCTGGTCGGTCCTGCTCTGGTCTGTCCTGCTCTGGTCGGTCCTGCTCTGGTCGGTCCTGCACTGCTCTGTCCTGCTCTGGTCTGTCCTGCTCTGGTCTGTCCTGCTCTGGTCTGTCCTGCACTGGTCTGGCCTGCACTGGTCTGTCCTGCTCTGGTCTGTCCTGCACTGGTCTGTCCTGCACTGGTCTGTCCTGCTCTGGTCGGTCCTGCTCTGGTCTGTCCTGCTCTGGTCTGTCCTGCACTGGCCTGTCCTGCTCTGGTCTGTCCTGCACTGGTCTGTCCTCCTCTGGTCTGTCCTGCACTGGCCTGTCCTGCTCTGGTCTGTCCTGCACTGGTCTGTCCTCCTCTGGTCTGTCCTGCACTGGCCTGTCCTGCTCTGGTCTGTCCTGCACATCTGCATGTAGAGCATCTCGATCTGCAATGATCTGTCCTGTGTTTAGGGACCCAGAGTGGCGTGATGACGCCGGACACAAGCTGATATTTCCCCCACGCTGCCCTGGGACATTTACATCAGCCCTTGTCCAACTACGGTACGGCCCGACGTCATCCATGTGGATGATCATGTGGCAGTTTGGCGGCATCAAAATCCAGAACTATCTGTGACAGAAACTGCAAGCTACAGGCAGGGCCGGTGGCAGCATGAACCCTCAATCCCACATCACAGTATATAGTGTGTGAAGTAAAGTGACACACACCTGCACATAATCCTGGCGCAGATCCTCGACCCTGTTCCTCTACACACCTGTACAGATGCTTCATTCTGGAGTTGCGTTTCTGTAGGATGCGACTTATTGTAGAAATGCTGACCCTGTTGATATTGTTGAATACATTTCTATTTGCAATTACGTGTTGTTGCAACTCACCAAGTCGGATTGCATTATTTTCTCACACCATGTCAGTGATGGCAAGCTCTTGTTGTTGAGTGAAGAGCCGTTCTCTTCCACCTTGAGGAGGTCGTCCAGCCGTTCTGGAGAAAACGCCTCCACAAGATGTCATTGGTTAGGTTCTTTCAAACTGTACACAGTACTGTAACATCACAATGGTATTCCTTTATACTTCACAGCACTACCCATGTTTGTATGTTAGTACAGTAATACTGTAATATGATACAGAATCATGTGACACAGACAGTAGGTACAGTCTGGAGTGGAAACGTGAAGATATCCCTGTTCTCTAGTCGGAGTGTCCTTAGGTTCGGGTGGACTCTTTGCCCAGCGTCCCTCATGGACAGGCCATGATTTATCACATGGTCCAGCAGAGTCGCCCTGATGTCATCTGATACACGTCTCCGCACTGGTCCTCGTCTTCGTCCTCGTCCGACTCCTCTCTCTCTCTTTGTCCTCCTCTTACTCGGACTCTCATTGCCTCCATGCTTGCAACGTTCTCAAAATGGCTGACCTGAGGCCCGGACCGATTGGTGTTCTGTTTTCTGTGCAAGTGTCTTCAGGTGTGTGTGTGAGTGCCTACAATTGCCAGATGAGTTTTGTATTTTGAACAGAGTGTATTCCCAATGATAACAAGTGATTTCGTTTTTGAACAAAGTGTCTAATGTAAGAAAACGTGTGTAGTGTTTCGCAATAAGTGTGTTACAGAAAGTGCAAACAAAGAGCAAAGTTGACAATATGTTTAAAGGAACACTCCACTATTTTTTTAAATAGGGCGTATTCACCGTCTTTCCTACATTTAGATAGGTGGGCAAACGCATTTTTGTCTCAGTGCATGCATTGTTTTAGTTTGGAAGCGCCACCGCTAGCTTAGCTTAGCATAATGAATGGAATCCTACAGTGTATGTTGCCAGCTAGCATGTCGTGAGTAAAAGTGATTAAAAAAATAAAATTTAAAAAACGAATTACTTCTTGTGGCCTGCATATTCACAACGAGTACAAATAGCGATGCAGATTAACACTAGGTGATTTCCTAGGCAGATATTGACTTGGGACTATATTGGGGGGAAGCACAGGCGAAGCACTGCTACTTGGGCGCAGAGATATCACACTCACCACCAGTTCGTGTTGGCTCTCATCCTCACGTCCTTAGGCTGTTGAGCGATCGCAACCTCCTCCTCCTGTCGTTCTATTTCCAAAGCTCTTCTGAAAACTCTGGTTCATAGAGGTATGGTTCTGGATCTTGACTATCTGAGAAGTCACCCTCTTCGTCTCTCACAAAATCCGCCATGTTCATCGCCATTCAGTATATGTCTACTGTAGGAAAAATAGCCAGCTACTATTCACGCTGGTATGTTGACAGAAGTTGGGGGATTTCAGGTGTTGTGTGATATCTCTGCGCCCAAGTAGCAGTGCTTCGCCTGTGCTTCCCCCCAATATAGTCCCAAGTCAATATCTGCCTAGGAAATCACCTAGTGTTAATCTACATCGCTATTTGTACTCGTTGTGAATACGCAGGCCACAAGAAGTAATTTGTTTTTTTAAAGATTTTTTTTAATCACTTTTACTCACGACATGCTAGCTGGCAACATAGGATTCCATTCATTATGCTAAGCTAAGCTAGCAGTGGCGCTTCCAAACTTAAACAATGCATGCACTGAGACAAAAATGCGTTTGCCCACCTATCTAAATGTTGGAAAGACGGTGAATAAGCCTTATTTAAAAAAACGGTGGAGTGTTCCTTTAAGCTATGGTTACACTGTGTTTAAGGAATGCTACAAGAAGTTTAGGTAATGAGGCTTTGTTCTAAGCATTCGGTTTTAATGTGTAAGCAATGGGCAAAAACTGTATTTACATAACAGAGCCAAAATACATAATACAGAGAATCTAATCATTGAATCATTTTCCAATGTTTGTCCGAACAAACAAACTGATTCACTAGAATAAATCAAATGTTATAATGCTAAATTTATTTAATGAATATTTAAACTATTACCTCCAAACTTATACACACAATCGTTCAAAAGTTTCGGACCCAAAGAAATTAATACATTCATTCAGCAATTAAGGATGGATTATATTGAGCAAAAACGACAGTAAAGACGTTTATAATTTACTTTAAAAATCTATTTAAAAATAAATAAATGCTGTTCTTTTGAAGTTTCTATTCATCAAAGAATCCTGAAAAATAAAATGTATGACGGTTTCCACAAAAATCTGGACGGTTTTTAACACTGATAATAATCATAAATGTTTCTTGAGCATCAAATCATCATATTAGAGTGATTTCTGAAGGATCATGTGACACTGAAGACTAGAGTAATGAATCTGAAAATTCAGCTTTGATCACAGGAATAAATTACACTTTACTGTATATTCACATAGAAAACAGATGATTTACATTGAAATAATATTTCACTGTTTTACTGTATTTTTGATCGAATAAATGCAGCCTTGGTGAGTAAAAATGTAAAAAAATCTTTCTGACTCCAGAAGTTTGAACAGGAGTGTGTTTTTAAAGTCATTGCTGAGGAGGGTTCTCTGGTTCATGATTGTGTTGCTCAGAGATTACGTCATTAATAACCCTGATCATCAGGTATCATCAGTTATGGTAAATCAGATTAGGTCGAGGGTCGTCTAGACAGAGTCTGCTGGGTTTCCAGGCACTGCTCAGTGTCACACACTCCTTCTCTCTGCTTCACCTGCTGGTTCCAGTGCTCGAGTCGTTCAGTCGGTGTGTGTTTGGCAGAGTTTAATGCACTCAGATCTGGTTACGGTAATGAGAGGTGGAGCTGCTTACAGTAAAAGCACATTAAAGCCTTTATTCTCTTCCCCCTTTATTCTATTACCCAGCACTTCTCCCTCTGTGCTTATTTGCGGTTCTCAGTTTTTGTCACGAAGCCTTTTAAACTAGAAACACGTTTGTGGCCGATCAACACCACATCACTCCCAGAAGAAAAGCTTCGGCCATAAAGAGGGTTCATGCAGGGGATCCATTCTTAATTTGATGAATTAAACAGCACATAAAACATATTTATCACTTGAAAATTAAATAACTGAAACATTAAAGTATTATGCGAAACATTTCTCCTTTTATAGAACGTTTTGGGCATAAACAGTCTTTATATAAATGTATTAGAAACATTTAAATAGAAATTGAGTCAAGATCCCCATAGACTTTTATATAGTGTTGTTGCCAAAGCAGCAATATTGAACAGTTGTTGCATCCGTAGAATAATGAAAAACATTATGATTTACTCAATTAGCAGATGCTTTTGTCCAAAGGGACTTAACCCTGTAATGCATTCATTTTTAAATCACAAATGAAAAAAAAAAAGAGATAAAACTGTGTTATATTAATATTATTTATATTCACTGAAAACATGGTAACCTAAAAATGTGCTTCATGCAGTAACATCTAAATCAATTGATTTTATTCTAACAGAAAATGTTATTTAACATTACTAAATCAACCTAAATAAATTAGGTTACACCAACAAAACAAAATTTTAGGGTAATTTCAGTAATTAGCTCTTTTAAAGTAACAATTACAAGTTACCACTTTAGTATTTGTTTTATTTTTCTATTCTTGGTTTACATTAAAATTTTTGTTTTTTAAAGTTTTTTTTACAGTTTTGTTAGTTTTTGTTTGTTTGTTTTTTTGTTTATTTACTTACTTATCTTATTTCAAATAACTGCCAAGGCAAAAAAATTTTTTAATAATAATTATATTTTATTTTAATTAACAATTGTTTTGAATATATTTAGTTTTAGTTAACAAAAACAACACTGATCTTAATATTTAGTTTTTTCTTCAAAGCAAGAACGTAATAATTCCATATTGACTAAAATGGAATTAATCATCCTAAATGATTCATTATTCATTCTGAGAGTCACACATCTGTAGTGGTCACCGAGGATCAGAGCGTTAAAATGAGTAAAAAGTAAATAACACGATAGCAGAAATGCATAAAAAAAACAACTTTTCAATCAATTAAAATGATTTTATACTTTATTTTATAAGAAAAATAGGAAATGTCTTTAAAAAATACGTAAATAAATATATAAACAAATAAATAAATAAAACCCTTAAATAACCCCCCCCCCCCCCCCCCCCCATTAATTCAAATGATTATTTTTATACTTTATTCTCATAAGAAAAATAGGAAATGTTAAAGAAATATAAAGAAATAAATTTAACGAGACAACACAATTCCTATTCTCTGAAGCTTTAGTTTGGATTCTCTGGTTGATTTCTCCGGCTCTCTGCTGTGTTTGGCAGCTGCGGAGAGAGAGAGAGTTATAGAGGTGAAGTCAGTCTCTC
The DNA here is from genome assembly GCF_965113295.1 of Leuciscus leuciscus. Classification (NCBI taxonomy): domain Eukaryota; kingdom Metazoa; phylum Chordata; class Actinopteri; order Cypriniformes; family Leuciscidae; genus Leuciscus; species Leuciscus leuciscus. The sequence goes on from NC_138736.1 coordinate 921,551, forward strand.
TCTCTCTCCTGCAGGAGAGGGCAAGGGTAAACTGGACAGGTTGCAAACTGGCAACGAAGGCCAAACTCCCGATGTCAGTTTGGATCCGAGCGAACGGTTGCATCTGTTCAGTGTAAATCAGGCCATCTCTGCATGCCAAGGCTCTACGTGACCTAACAGAATAACCTTTAGATTGCTGCACACATGCAGAAACCAGACAATTATAGACACACAAATAATAAAATGTTTTTCCCCAATACTATAGTATTCTTTGAAGGATCTGTGGGAAATAAACTCTAGGCAGTGGGAAATAGCAACAAAAAGTATTTTCTTTGCACTAAGTGTAAATAGCAGTATTTTCTTTAGATGCTATTTCTACTTAGTAGAAACAGTGGCAGATACTGTCTGCACATCTGTGTATTATAGTATATTATAAAACAGTATGCAATAATAACAACATATTCAGTAAGCATCTCGCTTTACTTGTATTCACTGTAATCCCTCAGTACCGTGGTATATAGAATGGTACCATCTATGATACCATTACTGTACTGGTACTGCCACAGGGCTTTTCTGTAAGCCTGTCTCTATGAAACTTCTTATCGATCACAGGAATCATCTAAATACACTTCCTCTTTTTTTGTACAAAAAACAAAAATCACTACCAGCACTCCGAGAGGCCTCTATGATTTATAGATTATGCATTTATTGAGTTTCCTTTCGAAGCATTTGTGATCTCTCTCCTGACTCCCACACAGAGACGCATTACATTCTAATTGAGAACTTAAGATGGTGAAAGACAGTCCATGAATTAATCATGCTCAAAAACTCGATGGAAGCCCTTGCTTGCACTCGACCCCCAAGATCTGAACTCAAAAACGCAAAATCACCCAAAGAACATATTAATATTCTCTTTCTCATAATCACTCACAGACCAGCTCAGAGAGCGTGAAACATGCAGATGAGCTTCAGCTCGGTCCATGCGAAGAACAGAACACAGACAACAGAAGACTTCCTAAACTCTAACATTGAAACAAGAATATATCATTTATAACAATGAAACAATAATACTTCCAAAATTGTAACACTGAAACAAGAATTTCTAAATTGTAACAATAAAACAAGAGTTTCTTAATTGTAACACGGAAACAAGAATACTTCCAAAATTGTAACATTTAAACAAAATGTCCTAAATTGTAAAAAAAGATTGTAACACTGAAAGAAGAATATCTAAATTGTAACAATGAAACAATAATACTTCCAAAATTGTTACACTGTAGCAAGAATTTCTAAATTGTAACATTAAAACAAGAATATCTCAATTGTAACACTGAAACAATTTCTAAATTGTAACAATAAAACAAGAGTTTCTTAATTTTAACACGGAAACAAGAATGTCTAAATTGTAACACTGAAACAAAAAAACTTCCAAAATTGTAACATTTAAACAAAATGTCCTAAATTGTAACATTAAAAAAAGATTGTAACACTGAAAGAAGAATATCTAAATTGTAACACGGAAACAAGAATTTCTATATTGTAACACTGAAACAAAAATACATCAAAAATGTTAACATTTAAACAACATTTTCCAAATTGTAACATTAAAAAAGATTGTAACACTGAAACAATAATATCTAAATTGTAACATTAAAACAAGAATATCTAAATTGTAACACTGAAACAATAATATCTAAATTGTAACATTGAAACAAGAATATCTAAATTGTAACACTGAAACAAGCATTTTCTGTCAGGCTGCTTTTGAAACAATATACTGTGAAAGTACAATACAAATATACTGTGAAGTGAATTGAATAAAGAACGATGTTTTTGGAAACTTGATACTCTATAAATTCCTGTGGATCATGACTTGGAGATCTGTCGTTCTGAGAATTTTTTTTTTTAAATGACCTTTTCTTCCTTATTTTAGAGGAATATTTTGAGTATTTTGGGAAATGTAATAAAAAAAAATGGCACCAATATAAAAGGTCCTGCCCTTTTTCTGCTCTTTACCTTCTATACTTTCTGAATACTGGGAAGAGATTATTCCCATTCAAGGTGCAGTGGGAAGAGAAGCTCCTGAAGAGATAGAGCAACAAATCCCATTCCCTCGCCAGTCCAACAGAACATGTAATAGCAGCTTTTACGGTAAATGACTGTAATAATACACTCCTGTTAGTCAATAGCTTCTTTGAGCGAGAACACACAGTCCTCACACACACTATCAGTCTGATGGACTTAGTCAGCTTTACACCAGTTCTGACAGGAGATTATAGCTCAGATGGAAAGATGGAAAGAGAAGCGTTAGGAAAGGTCATCAAACCCGTCTGACCTCTGCTTCAGTGTTATACAGATATTACATGATAGGGAATCTCTACATTGAGCTCTTGCTCATGTAAAGCTTCTGAAACGGAGACACACACTGCTCAGTTTTGTGAAAGCTGCAAAAAATCACTAATGACTATTTTTGTCTTGTTTTCCAGGAAAATGATCAGAATGTGATATATGAATATATGGTGTATTATGTGAATATATAGTGTAATTTATTCCTGTGATCAAAGCTGAATTTTCACTCTAGTCTTCAGTCTCACATGATCCTTCAGAAATCACTCTAATATGATGATTTGATGCTCAAGAAACATTTATGATTATTATCAGTGTTGGAAACAGTTGCTGCTTCAGATGTTTGTGAAGGCTGGTGAACGAGTGCATGCAGTGTTATAGACAGATTGATAGACTTTATTAATCCCACACCGGGGAAATTCACTTATTCAGTCTATGCACGCATGTGTATGTGATGCGAAAGCAATTATATTCATATGTGTGCGGCTTATTATTACTGTTCTTCTCTGAGCCGTTAAATGCTAATAAAATTCATTTTACAAGTCAGATTTATTATTTTCCCACCATGTCGATCTTCCCTGTGCTTTTTTGTCTCCTTGCCTCATCATTTTCTCTGTTCTGAAATCCAAATGCGATAAAGACAAAAATACAGACCCTGAAAATGCACTTCATTAATGCATTTATTCATTCCCTATTTTTTGAGTGTTGTTTATTTATTATTTCATGGTCCTTTTTATATATATAGACACCAACCCACTGTATTTCAGACAATAACTCATCATGCTGAGTTAATAATGGACGTTAGCTGGATTCCTATCATGCGCCGATCCATTTCCCAGAACACTAATCTGTGCACGAGGATTTTCTCCTGAACTCCCCTCGTCTGCTGGCGGACGCTAGAGAGCCCATATAAACGCTATATATGAATACACACACTAAATGGAAATCATGTCTGCCATCCATCATATGTAGATGTCAGGCCGCTGGCACAATGTAATCTCTCCAGGCCAACGCTGTTAATTCTGTTATCACACAGAACACTGGAAGTTTGACTGAAAAGTGTGTGCATGCTCTCAGTGATATAGACACATGTGTGTTTATATATATATATATATATATATATATATATATATATATATATATAGATATATATATAGATATATAGACCTCAAGCATGATTGCTTTTACACAACAGTTCAATAAATAAGAGGTTAATACTGAGTAAGTCAGTAACTTCGCTGATTTTTATTCTGCCAGTGGAAATCAGTCTAAAGCATGAAGAACTGATCGCGTCTCACACACTGAATCCCGAACCGCACACTAGTACACGTTTACCATATCTTTCTATGGCAGAAAAAAGAGTAGAATGCTAGTATGCAGGGCCGGCGCTAGCCATTTGGGTGCCCTAAGCATTAAAATTATAAATACCAAATACCACCACAATTACTAAAAACACAGATTTGGAACTGAACAATGTAAACACAGAAAGTTAAAAGTGCAAAGGTCAGGCACAATATAATAATTCTGTACATAATTTGACAACTCTGTGAATATGAAAATATACAAACACTGAGATTGTGGGGGTTTTTTTTCTTCTAATTGCAGTTTCAAAGTAAAAAAAAAAAAAAAAGAAAAGATTTTAGACATGCAGGGCTAAAGCCCCGGATCTTTTGCACTACTATAGCGACGCCCCTGGACATGCATACGCATAGGCGTAATTTGCGGGTAGGACATGTCCCCACCACTTTTGAAACATCTCGCGGCACGAATGTACCAATACAAACAAACAAAACATCTCCAGTTAACCAGCAGAGCATTCATTTCATTCGTTTTTTAAATAAGAGTCGATCTAGCGCTGAAATGTGTTGTTTTTTTAAATCAACTGATCAAAGTGCTCGTTGCCGAGCGATCAGTGGCGCGGATACTATGTTTGTTTCTGGCTCGCGCACAGCCTTCACTCAGACGCGCGTTTCAATCCGTTGTGGAGAGACTCTCTATTCGCTCCGGTACAATTAGAAAACAAAAAGTGTCCCTGCCTGATATACAACCACTAAAAAACATAATCGGTTTTGATGAAAAAAAAAAAAAAAAAAAAACGATATGAGTGCGGATTAGAACTCAGAACCTCTGACACGCTTGGCAAAAATTCTACCACTGGACCACTTAAATACACACATAATTTTCGTCGGATCAACATATAATAGGCCTCATTGAACGACCACTTAAACCCAATATTAACATGCTTTAGACATATTTTATTTGTTATTTATACTAGTACCCTATTGTGATGATTTTTCACGACCCAGATTTTTTGGTGCCCCCCCAAGCACTTGGTGCCCTACGCGCAGTGCGTGATGTGCGTGTGCGGAGCGCCGGCCCTGCTAGTATGTGGTTCTGAGTTCAGCAACAGTAATGAGGTTTCATTCCTGAACAAATCAATCAGCATCTTTATTTTGAATGAATCGGTTGAGTAAGTGATTCAATGACTCATTCATAAAGACAGTCGGTTGTTTCATTCCAGAGTGAATCAGTGTGTTTGAACGAATCAGTGAACTGAGTCAACTCCTTTGAACTGAGTAACATTCACCTACTGGACTAACATGTACCCTGCAAAAGAATCACTGAAAAATATAAATGTATATTTATATACAGTATGTATTTAAATTATCTTACCATCCACTCTCCAAGAATGAAACAGAAGTTGTTATAATCTTCGGATCTCTATAGTGTCGTATATCCGAGTGAAACGCTTCAGGAACAAGAACAAATGTGGGCGGGGCTTGATTGTGTCTGTGGGGAATTGATTGGATGGTTGTGGTTTGCTATTGGCTGATCTCCTGTGAGTGACAGGTTACCCCGCCCTCGTCATCAGAGAAAAGAAGAGATGAGGGGAAGTTATTCTGATTCAAGGTTATGAGAAACATGACTTTAATAATGATATGCACGGATAAATTATTTATAATAAACGCTGCAATATTCCATTAAAATGTCCATTTTGATTTCATGGTGACTCTAAAACTCATACAATGTCAAGACACAAATGTTTTGTATGAGATAAATACTGCATACTATTTCCCGTTCTCGCTCCAGCATGCACATGAAGAACAGGACAGGAGAGTGTGTTTCTGGAGCCCGATCTCATCTTGAGGAGCTTCACATGCCCTCAGTGCCAGAATCTGCCCGACACACACTTCACCTCTCTCTCTAGCACAGTTTACACTGACTCTTGACAGGCACACACACACACACACTGCCCGGCTTCAGCCGCTGATGTGACTCCTGACTCTTCCCTAATCACAAGGACACTCACCTGGCTTTGTTCTGCAGGGACATTACCATAATTGGGCCGAGGAAGACAGATATTCAATTAGAGCTGGAGAGCCGGGAAACACAAAGCATGCGAGTTTCCGCTGCTTTATCTCACACTGCTGTCCATCTATCATATCTCTAATGGGCTCGCTCGCTCACACACACACACACACACACACACACACATACACACACACACACACACACACACACACACACACACACACACACACACACACACACACACACACACACACACACACACACACACACACACGCTCTCTTTCTTTGTGTCCAGTGTGAGGAGGCTTGATGTATACGAGCTATAGTCACATATGCATGCAGCATCACGTGCCAGAGGCAGATGGCAGAGGGTTTTATGGTGTGTGTGTGTGTGTGTGTGTGTGTGTGTGTGTGTGTTTGGCATGCCAAGTTGTGATTGCACAGACACTCGGCTGAAGATTCAACATAAACTGCTCAATCTCAACCAATGCATACTTTTTAGTGCCAAACGATGTTCCTTTTGGACTGCGGAGGGTTTGAGTTTCAGTAAAGCATGTTTACATTGTACATTAAAGGTTTAACTCTGTTCACCAGCGGTGTCTTGAGTGATCAAGGAAAATTCGATTTCTTATCATGTGACCCTGTTGAAGCATGCAGGGCCATTGAGAGTTCATGGATGTTCGGCGTGTCCTACATTCTTCAGTACTGCAGATTAAACAGCTCTACCTGCCATGTGGGAGACAATTCACACACATAAAACACATAAAACACACAACCCCCCACCCATCACTGCCATGTCAGACACACATATAGAAGTGCGGAGACAGATTGCTCAACCCACCCACACACACACACGCACGCACACACACAAACACACATGCACACACACGCACGCACACACACGCACGCACGCACGCACACACAAACACACATGCACACACACGCACGCACACACACACACGCACGCACACACACAAACACACATGCACACACACGCACGCACACACACGCACGCACGCACGCACACTCACGCAAGCACGCACTCACACACACACACACACACACACACACACACACACACACACACACACACACACACACACACACACACACACACACACACACACACACACACACACACACACACACTGTCCCCACCCCCAATACTCCATTATCAGTGTCACTGTTACCTCTTCATGTGTTGACCAGCACAGACACTTACAGCAGAAAGAGGATTAGTAACTCGACCCGTCATGTCACTGATACACACATGACCTGCACATCAGACACACACCGGACAGACACACATCAGACACACACTGGACGGACACACATCAGACACACACCGGACGGACACACATGACCTGCACATCAGACACACACCGGTCGGAGTGTGAGAGAAATGATCTCTAACCCTATCTCAGAATAAGTTATGAAGGATTAAAAGCCAGTTTATAAGTACATAGACATTAGGAATGTTTAATTAAAGTTGGTATGAAATTAAAATGTACATTATTTACTTTGGAACTAAATTTAAATGTTGGCGACAAAGCCTTGGTCGATATTTTTTAAGACAGAAAGAAAGAGAGAGATAGAGAGAGAGAGAGAGAGAGAGAGAGAGAACGGTCTGAGCACAACAGCACTGACCTCTTGTAACACTGAAGTACATCAAAGTGAAAACCCTTTAAATGCACAGAGACTCGTGGGAAAAAGAAAGCCGGAGTTAATTTGACACGTAATCCGGCGA
>NC_138736.1:937026-997026 GCF_965113295.1 Leuciscus leuciscus
CTCTTAGCGACATAAAATCGGTCAAGTCTCGCTCCAGACAAGGAATTTGAGTTAGCTTTTAACCAGGTATACTGTTTGACCCCAGGAAAACTATCTCTCCATAAATCAACAAAATCATGATATCCAATAACATTTTTTTAAATTTCTGCAGAACCTGAGTGGGGTTCATCATGATTTCTGTCTAAATCAGGGTTTATTGTGCAGTTAAAGTCACCTCCTACTACCACAACATTATCCTGTGGGCACTGTGACAAAGCATCTGACAATTTAAAAATATTTATCTTACGCTCTTGTCCAACATTAGGAGCATATACATTAAAAAAAGAAAAACGTACTTGTCCAACCATAATATCTGCTCTTAAAAGTTGACCAGGTATGATCTCAAACATAACTGGTTGATTACAGACACATGGAGAAAAAAGTATAGCAACACCAACACTAAAATTAGTCCCGTGGCTCATTAAAATATTTCCCTTCCAATCACAATTCCACTGTGTCTGATTCCTCAAATCAGAATGAGTCTCTTGGAGCATAATAATATCTGCCTTTTTTTAATTGTAAATAATTAAAAAGAGCAAATCTCTTAGTTGTATCCCGACATCCATTGATGTTAAAGGATCCAATATTTATGAATGCCATGGAAAAGATAATGCTAGGATATCCAAAAAACCCAAAAAATAAACTGACAATCATGACTCCATAGACTATAATATTTATAACGAGTTTTTAATCTTTTTTTTAACAGTGCTCAGGTATTTTTTGAGCCTGTAGCGTTTAGGCTGAGCAAGCTCCTCCATTGTTGCCTTTCTTAACGCCATTGTACATGAATCAACAAAGAGTTGTAAATCTGGGAAGTATTTTTCAATTTTTGGTCCTCGCTGGTTAAAGGTATGGTCTAAAAAATCATTAATTTGGCGAACTGTATAATAGGGATGTTTTAATTTAAGATTCTGACCATTCCCTTCAAAACTACCTTGAGAATTTACCATAGCAAGATGGTCTTCTATATCAGAAGTGTCACTATCAGAATCCGACTGAACTTCACTTCCTTCCATCAACATACCAGCATCGCCCTGAGACAGGCTAGATCCTGATGCCTGCGAATCGACCCACTCGCCGTCAGGCATCAGGAGCTCAGCCCGCTCTACTGGTCGCTCCGGTTCACCGATCGCGCCGGCGGGATCTGCGTCAGCGCGCTCAACTTCAGCACTCACTGTGCGGTCATTTACACTCACTGTGCTGTCATTTACACTCACTGTGCTGTCATTTACACTTACAACGGTATACGCTGATTTCACGCAGCCGTTATTTTGAAATCGAAAGCGAGGCTCCGGTGGGAAGAAAACCGGAAGTGTCGCCTTTAATCACAGGAGAGTCGTGAATGCGATGGCGTATTGTTGTGTTTAATGATGTTGTGTCAATTCTAAAACTGTACATACATTTCTTTCATTCTTTAGACTATATACAGTGAAATTAATTTCTAAATAAAATATTTTTTTTATATATAATTCAGAAAGTAAAAAAAGAAGCAGGAATGAGATATACATATCCTATATTGGATATTAACATCCAATAGTGTAAATCGCGGCAGCAGCTTCAGGTTGGTAGTCCAAGGCATTGTTGTTTACGGGGTTCTTACCACCGGAGCCTCACTTTCGATTTCAAAATGGCGGCTGCGTGAAATCAGCGTATTCACGGAAGAATGTTCCACATCATCAACGTGCTCGTTCATTATAGGCTCGTTCGCACTTACTCCATCTTTAGAGAAAGAAACCGCATCAATTACCTGATCAATTCTCTCACTGTTATTCTTTCCACCTTCATCATTTACTGGAGCAGAGGGTAATTGTTCCGCAGAAGGATTAAGCTCATTCACATTAATGTTAGCCTCCTCATTCCTTGAACATACCAGTTTTGTATGACCGTACTTCCCACAAGTAAAAGTCAAGTCAAGTCAAGTATATTTGTATAGCACTTTTCACAATACAGATTGTATCAAAGCAGCTTCACAGTATTAAATTAAAATAATAGAACAAGGTTTGTTTCTAGTGGAAAATATTGATTGATAAAATTAAATTCAATATCCCCAAAATATCCCCAACACCTCATTGATTCAGTACTGATGTAAATGGTATAATCTTTACCCAGCACAGTGGTTTTCGCTGACGTGTTCAAAGATTGAAATTCGGCGTTCAGGATCATGAAAGTCTGACGTCTAAATGACATCACATGTTTTGAGTTCTGGATTTTTTTAATCCTAAAGGGATCATTTTTATTGGCCCCACTAGTTTACCATAGCGTCCTAACAACCGCTCGAGTGAATCTTTGGTAATGAATGGGGGCACATTCGAAAGGATAACCTTCTTTGAAGGATTCGACAAAGGCAAAACTGATAAAAAAGTATCTCTAACAGATAAACAAAATTCAACTAAATGCTGAACCAAAGAAACTTCTTTTAAAAAGACAACAAACGCCTTGTTCATCCTTGATGCAGACACAATATTACAAGCCCCAATTTCGCTGCTGATCGCATAGACAATCCTCAACTGTAATGGACTCATCAGGTAAACATTTGCACCCGTGTTGAGCGGTTAAAAGAGCAACACCATCTGAATTTGTCCCCATTTTCAACCCTTAGGTGAAAAAACGGAGACAAATAATATATACTAAACAAAACAGAAAAAGGAAAAAGAAAAAAAGTAGCAACTCACTCACACACGCTGCAACTCGCTCCGACGCTCACACACTACTCAGACGCCCGCACATGCGCACACTCACAGAGAGAGAGAGAGAGAGAGAGAGAGAGAGAGAGAGAGAGAGAGAGAGAGAGAGAGAGAGAGAGAGATGATGATGTGATGAAGAATGTGACAGAAAACATTCAGACGACTTCACATCAAACTGATCCTCTCTGAGACAGCAGTCACGCTGCAGATACGTGTGTGTGTGTGTGTGTGTGTCGAGACGTGTATTTACAACGCTACATTTCTTATCCTTTGATAGTTTTCTTCACGATTATCAATCGCATGCAGTGAAAAGCATCATGTAAAGCAGACATTCAAAGTTCAAGTTCTCAACTAAAGAACTACATGTATATATTTATTATATGCACACACACACACACACACACACACACACACTCACTCATACACACTCTCTCTCTCTCACACACACACACACACACACACACACACACACACACACACACACACACACACTCTCTCTCTCTCTCTCTCTCTCTCTCTCTCTCTCTCTCTCTCTCTCTCACACACACACACACACACACTCTCACACACACCTGGAGTTTCACCTAATGAGAGGTCAACGGGGTCAATCGCTGATTGAGAATTAATGAATTTACATGAATGTGAATTAAACAGGAGCACATCTGCAAGTGGAACTGAATGAAACTCCAGTAATTCATAATCCTGCAGTAGAGATTAAATATAGCACATCATTTAATAAGATGCTTTACTCATGTTATCTTTTACACATTACACACCATATGCATTATATTTATATAATTATAACTAATATAAATCATTAAATCATTAAAAATGTTTTTTTAAATAATACAAAAATATAAATAATTATATTGATTTATGCCACAAAAGTTGGATTACATTTTAAAAACATATTTTTTCTCTGTTCTTGTAACACTGATATAAAATACAGAAATATATTTAGCTTTTTTTAATTGTGTCTTTTGCTTTAGTAAAATAAGGTTTGTTACATTAAAGAGATTTTTACATTTTGTCCTACCACATAAATTATACTTCATCATACGTTAAACATGAATCCTGAAACTGCTGATAACACTATGCACTGAAAGGACGAGTTTGCGCTTGTAATTACTCCTGACTTTAACTCAGCGAATCCTCGTTTGAGGAGAATTAACACTAAATATGAAAGCCTGCTCTAGTAATGCTCGCCACAGGCCTAATTTTTCTCATAAATTGAAAACCACTATTCCAAAAAAATCCATTAGGAGTTCCCGAGGGAATCCATGGTAAATTAGCCTTCCCCGTCGACCTACAAATCCACATCCCGAGGGAACCGGTCGCTGCTTTTCCCTGAGGAGAGAAACAGCACGGCAGACAGGCCTCGTCCTGAATCACACACTTCATGAGCACTTGAAGGATTACTTCACTTTCACAAAAATGTTTGCTGATAATTTACTCACCCCGATGTCATCTGAGATATCCATGTCTTTCTTTCTTCAGTCGAAAATAAATTAAAGTTTTTGAGGAAAACATTCCAGGATTTTTCTACACAGAATGGACTTCCAACGTGATGACATAATACGTGGTGCGTCTCAGAGACGGTACAAGACGAGCATTTGTGGTTAAAAAGTATATATATATATAAACTTTTTTTTATTTTTTTTATTTATTTTTTAAATGACCGATGGTTTCGCTGGATAAGACTCTTATTTCTCGACTGAGATCGTGACGAGACTTTGAAGCTGCATTGAGACGGACATTTGAACCTTCTTTGAATATTGGTATAGCTGGTTGCCATTGAAGTCCATTATATGGAGAAAAATCCTGGAATGTTTTCCTCAAAAACCTTCATTTCTTTTCGAGTGAAGAAAGAAAGACATGGATATCTTGGATGACATTGGGGAGAGTAAATTATCAGCTAAGCTGATTTTTGAGAACATTTTTTGTGAAAGTGAACTAATCCTTTAAGGTCTTGTGGACTTACTCTGGCCGAGATCATGAGGCCGAAGGGTGTCCGTTTGTCATTTTATCTTTCAGAAGCGATACTAGGGATCAAATCCCTCACGGTTCGGTTTGGATCACGGTTTTAGGCTCATGGTTTCGGTTCAGTATGTTCTGTGTTCAGGGAAAAAAGGACTACTGTCAAATAAAATAAATAAAATAAAAGCAAAATAGAGACCAGGTTTTTCAGGTCTAAAATTAGTTTTCAGGTACAGAAATTGAATAAAGTAATCAAATGTAAAATAACATTGCGGGCCCTATTTTAACGATCTGAAACGCAAGTATCAAGCGCGAAACACAAGTAACTCTGTGGCGGGTCTCGGGCGCTGTTACTATTATACCGGCGGGATAAATGACTCTTGCGCCCGACGCAAATCTAAAATGTGTTGGTCTGAAGTAGCTTCATTACTCATAGGTGTGGTTTGGGCGTAACGTGAAATAAACCAATCAGAGCGACATCTCACATTCCCTTTAAAGCTGCTCTAAGCGATGCCGGGAGACGTAACTTCTTGTTGACATTCGAATTGTTGTCAAACAAAACGCACTCCCTCCTCCTCACCCCGTCTCCTCCCTCCTCCTCACCCCGTCTCCTCCCTCCTCCTCACCCCGTCTCCTCCCTCCTCCTCATCCCGTCTCCTCCCTCCTCCTCACCCCGTCTCCTCCCTCCTCCTCATCCCGTCTCCTCCCTCCTCCTCACCCCGTCTCCTCCCTCCTCCTCACCCCGTCTCCTCCCTCCTCCTCACCCCGTCTCCTCCCTCCTCCTCACCCCGTCTCCTCCCTCCTCCTCACCCCGTCTCCTCCCTCCTCCTCATCCCGTCTCCTCCCTCCTCCTCATCCCGTCTCCTCCCTCCTCCTCATCCCGTCTCCTCCCTCCTCCTCATCCCGTCTCCTCCCTCCTCCTCATCCCGTCTCCTCCCTCCTCCTCATCCCGTCTCCTCCCTCCTCCCCTCCCTTCCAGCATAAAGGAAAGTCAAAGTAGTCACTGTTAAGTTTTACTGATACTTCATTCAATGTGTAATGTCACCAAGTTAGATAATGTTTTTATATATTGCAGAACAGAATGCAGAAAAAGAGAAACATTATCTTAAAATTGTTTCGCAATCTGAGGTTATAACTAACGTTATAAGTCAAGTCAAGTCAAGTCAAGTTTATTTGTATAGCGCTTTTCACAATACAGATTGTATCAAAGCAGCTTCACAGTATTAAATTAAAATAATACAACAAAGTTTGTTTCAAGAGGAATTTATTGATTGATAAAATTAAATTAAATATCCCCAAAATATCCCCATAAGCTCCCATACAAGGACGCAATAATAGCAAGATAACGTTAGCTTCGCGTTTCCCAATGAGCATAAACAACGGCGGCGGCAAATTCATAACAAACAGTGGGTGAAAACAATCATTCACACAAATTGTCGCCATACTGTGAATTTACAATAGTTGATTGCTAGCTTCTAGAAACATGTTGTATTCACCAAAGTTAACGCTGACTGCATAGTTCTAGCTAATTACATCCTTGGATTGGTGAACATGAACATCAGTTTAGAAAGAAAGATGGATTTACCTGTCCAGCAAAAACAGAGCAACTGAATGTCGGATTGGAAGCCCTTCTGCCAGCGGAGTTCTCGCCACCTTTCAAAGGTTTTTCCGATGTAAATTCGGTACTTTGTGCGTTCCTTATCCTTATCCCTCTTCTTTGCAATTTGTTCATCGGAACGTCGTCTCTTTGGTCATGTGTCGGCCATAATTCAAACTTCCCTCTTCATGCTTCTCTCTCCTCCACACCCCGTTTCATGTGTACACGTCGCGCACTAACCCCCCAAACCCCACCCTCAGATACTTCTTGCCAGTGATTGGCTGGAACACTGTTTGTTGTGTTTCGTGGTGCGGGTGAGCCCAGTTTGTTTTTGTTGCCGTTTGTGGAGCCTGTGGTGTCTAGAGAGACCGCGGTTTTTTACAGTGTGTTCAGGGGACAGGCAGCTAGCGGATAGTGAGGAGATGTTTGCTGTATGCGACAAAAAAATGTTTGGCCTAAAAAACGTGTGGCATCGCTTAGAGCACCTTTAAGAGCAGGCGCGCTTGTTCCATGGCGGATTGCTATTATAACGGCGGCTTTACCAGACGCATGCCAGGAGCGGTTCACAGCCGAGGAGACCGACGTTCTCGTCAGGGCCGTAAAACACAGAGAAGTGACATTGGGGATGGAAAAACACACACAAATTAGCTTCGGTTAAACAGGCGGATGATAATTTGGGTAAATGTGTAAGCTAGATTTATGCCTATTTTTTCACATCTTCATGGACACAACAATGATTTCCCTCGTGTGGAATATTTTTCCTTGTAATAATGTATGGTTTTCTAAAAATGAGATCTGCTGCTTCTGTGTGTTGTTGAGAGAAGCAAAGTGTGTGTGTGTTGTGCACACGCTACATTGATTATGGCCAAGCATGCGCCCTTAAAATAGCATATGAATAACATGCGCAATGCGCCACTGACTTTAGACTAGGTTTCTCCTGGTCAGTGGTGGAATTGTTTTCTGAAACTGCAAAATAGCACCAGGGAACGTTTGCGCCGGAACACGCCTCCTCTTTTCGCTGAACCGCCCCCGGGAGCGCAAGTTCATTCCCTAGTTTACCGGCGTGTGTCTGTGGAGGGAAAAGTCAATTGCGCTGGGTGCAAGATAGAGCCCTGAATATTTGACTGTATAAATTAAAGATTAATCCTTATTAAAGTTACAAAAGCTTTCAGTCCAGAGCTGTGAGTGATTTCCTTGTCTTTTGTTGTTTGATTAACATTGAAGGCTAATATTAGGCTGCTGTCCCTTTAAGACTAATGCACTGATCCACTACACTGTTACACACGCACTGTCTTTCTCCAGTTCTCTCAGTTCACTTACAGCTGAACAGACTATGTCTATAGGATACGCATCAAGAATGAAGATTTATATTATCTTGAAGGGTATTAAACCAAATTAATTGGAATTTAAGATGCAATGAGGCAGTATTTGACAAACGTTTTATTTATTTTAGTCAAACACTGCCTCATTGCATCTTAAATTCCAATTAATTCGGTTTAATACCCTTTAAGATAATACAAACAAAACAATACTTTATAAAACCATATCCGTATGGTGAAATCCAGTGGAAGGCGAGCAGAAGTCTGAACGTTTCAAACACACTATAGAGCGAATGCACTTTATTTTCAGTCGTTTTAGGTCATAAAAGTTAAACTAATGACAAAAATAATCAGGCAAACTAATAAACTTTTGTCTAATTTCGCCATTTTCAATTGAAAATAGGACAATGTCACATGATTCATGTAATGTAATAAATAGTTTACTGTCATTGTGAGGGAACAAGAAACATTAACAAAGCCGTTTTCATCATATTAGGCACACGATTAATAATGGATATGTACATATTGTGAATGAATTTAATAAACTTAGTTACCTATCTTTCCTGTGAGCCTTTAGTCAATTAACATGTATAAGAAAATGTAGGAAAATGTAGGAAAAAAGAAGATTCAGCTTTAGGAGGAGAAGAGACAGAACAAGAGAGAAAGAGAGTGATGATATAATCTACTGCCACTGACAGGCTTTTAAAGCTAATGTTGTTCAATTCTTTTGTCCTTCAAAACATCTTAAAATGCACATGTGTAGATCAGAGAAATCCAAATGTTCCCCGAACGCTCCCGCAGAGACCTCAGTGATTATAAACCCTGCCTTTATATAGCCTACAGTACTAACAAACAGCTGATATCCTAGTAATATGCATGAATTATGGAAAACATTATCTACATTTTTTTTAAGATTCTTTTTATTACTTTAATATGATGCTAAAATTAAAATTCATTTTCATTTTTACAAAATTCATTTTTATTTAAAAATGATTTAACTGTCCAAGTATGTGGACACCATGAAACAATGGCGTAAAATGGGACATAAAGCCACAGATGACAATATGGAACATTGTGATGTTATTATGGCATGTTATGCCATGTAGATCAGCTCAGTTATTAAAAACAATAATATTACAATATAATAACAATAAAACACATATTGTAGGAACTATAACGGTAGTTACATATATGCGGAAACCCAGTAGCAATATTAGCAAATCATGGAAAACATTCACTACTGATTGTAACAACTTATTATATTTTCATCCTTATCTTACTTCATATTGAATAATCTCAGTTATAGTATATCAGCATCTAAAATGTAAAATAAATTTGTCTCGATATGTATGTGTAAAGCTGCCATTTAATGCCGTAATATGTAATTTTGAATGGTTATTTATATTGATATATTTGTTAAATGTCTGTTTTATTACAATATAAGACAATTCATAACATTTTTGCAAAAATAGAATAGATATACTAGTAGGATACAGAAATCAGATCCACTGTTGCATGAAAGGGTTTTAATAAGCAACTAGTTAATAGTTGAGAATTAGACCCGTCCTAAAATGGAAATCCTAGAATCGCGCCGGTGCGAACGCTTCGCTAAAGACTTCGCTAAGGGCTTCGCTAAGGGCTTCGTGAAGGAGTGAAGTTGCTCGTTTTTGATTTTTTTATCAAAAATGCTTTTTGAATTTGTCTTTATTCAGAGCGACTTCAGCCATGATGTTCAGTTGAGAAGGTTCATCCAAACTCTCTAACGTTTAGAAGTCAGGAAGACATTCGGCCCTGAATGATTCTTTGCCTCTATTGAACCGCAGTGCGAAGAGCAACGTGGTGTTGAGGGACCGAGAACACACACACTTACTCAAGAAGAAAACCAGATGTGCTGAGCGGATAAAAGTCTTCGTCCGGGACAGGAGTGGGATTGAGAGTTACAGAAGGACAAACCAGCTCACAATGAGGCTTTATAATTAGCTGACAAAACTGACAAGCAATTGCAGAGAGCGACTCAAGCATTAGATTAAAGTCTTTTCCATATTTAACACACAGACCTATACGGCTGTAACCAGACACACACACACACACACACACACACACACACACACACACACACTGACGGCTGCTCTAATTGGTAATTATCCCAAACCCTCCTCATGGGAAAGTGGGACTAATGGAAGTCTTTTAGCACTGCTCCGTTCTCCATCACGCGCGTCTCACACACACACTGATCACATGGTAATGTTGGAACATCCACGATTATTAGTCTTTCTTCCTGAAGACGCTGCGACATCATACCGACACTGACATGTTTCTTATATACGCTGCTAACATTACAAAAATCATTGTGATTTTAACGGTAAAAGACCGTAAAAATGCTACAGTGAAAAACTGTTCATTGTTTAACCGAAAGTTTCAGTACTATATATACGGTGAATAACTGTGATAGATCTAACCGTACATTTAATGTCATTTTACAGTAAAATACCGTTTTAAATTTAACGTTAAACATTCCCACAATTCCCGGCGTGACACTTCATGTTACGATCTGCTCTGAGACACGAAGGTTTAGATCCAAACGCAGCTTTATTATGGGCAATCCAAAGGCGTAATCCAAAGTACAGGCAAGGGTCATACACAGATAGGCAGTCCAAACAAAGAAACAAACAAAACAGGCAGGGACCAGAGGCAAAAGAGTAATCCAGGGAACAGGGCAAGAAATCCAAAAACCAAAATACATGAAACCAGGGGAAACGCTCAGAGATGCAGTTTAACACTTAAACAAAACTTCGCAGTGAGTGAATGAGTGAACATGGTATAAATAGGCTGACTAATAAGGATGAGACACAGGTGAATGCAATTAGTGATGATGAGTCCAGGCAGTGAGTTATGAGAAATGTAGTTTGTCATAGAGTGATAATAGTCGGGTGTGGAGTGCCCTCTGGTGGTTCTCAAGGGCACTCCAGCTGGTGACCGTTACACTTCACATTTGATGTATTTTTGTTGAAATTACTGTTTCTTCATAGTTTTTCTTAGTTTTTTTTCTAATCAGTGATGTACATTAGGGTTTTATGTTACATTTAATGTTGGTAAATCAATGTTTATTGCATTTTTTTAAATTTCGTCTGTGTAACGATGATGGTGTTTAGTGTGTGTGTGTGAATGACACTGTGCAGCTTCTAAATATTAATATTAACTGTCTTGTGGAAAAGCTGTTTGTGATGAGCGTTGATTGATCATGTGACTCTCATCTCCACTGTGATTGGTGGTTGTCAGTGTGTTACAATTGTACAAAACAGATATTAGTACCTCAATAAGTCGGTAAATGAACATTATATCAGATAATGAAATGTTTTTGTTTTTTTTTACTGTAAATTTAAGTCAAGTCTGTAAAGCCTAAAATGTTGCTACCTTAGTTTTTACGGTAAATTTCTGGCAACAGCAGCTGCTGTTTTTTACCGTAAATTTAATGGATTATTTTTTGTTTACAGTGTGACATCTGCTGTTAGACCTCTACACACCAGAGATGGACGTAATCAGGATTTAAAGTCATCACCCAAGAACCCAAGAGCGCAATAGCGTTATAATACCCTAATATAATCAATAAATGTACAAACTACAAATAATAAACATTAAGTGCTTGACAACACAGTCAAAAGTGCAATATTAAAGTTGTATTGCCTGCAAAAAGTTCAAATAAATAATCCAACAGTACTGTGATCTGATTTCCTTAGTGCATGTAAACACACTTAGGGCCCTATTTTAACGATCTGAAATGCAAGTATCAAGCGAAACACAAGTAACTTTGTGGGCGGGTCTCGACGCAAATCTAAAATGTGTTGGTCTGAAGTAGCTTCATTACTCATAGGTGTGGTTTGGGCGTAACGTGAAATAAACCAATCAGAGCGACATCTCACATTCCCTTTAAGAGCAGGCACGCTTGTTCCATGGCGGATTGCTATTATAACAGCGGATTTGCCAGACGCACGCCAGGAGCGGTTCACAGCCGAGGAGACCGACGTTCTCGTCAGGGCCGTAAAACACAAGAAGTGACGTTGGGGATGGAGAAACACACACAAATTAGCTTCGGTTAAACAGGCGTATGATAATTTGGGTAAATGTGTAAGCTAGATGTATGCTTTTATAATAATCTATCTATCTATCTATCTATCTATCTATCTATCTATCTATCTATCTATCGTAATGTATGATTTGCAAAAATGAAAACTGCTGCTTCTGTGTAGATGAGAGAATCAAAGTGTATGCGTGTTGTGCACATTGATTATGGCCAAGCATGCGCCCTTAAAATAGCATCTGAATAACATGCGCAACGCGCCACTGACTTTAAACAATTTTTTTTCGGTTAGTGGCGGAATTGTTTTCTAAACCTGTAAAATAGCATGAGGGAATCTTTGCGCCGGAACACGCCTCCTCTTTGCGCTGAACCGCCCCTGGGAGCGCAAGTGTATTTCTTAGTTAACCGACGTGCTTCCGTGGAGGGAAAAGTCCGATGTGCGCGGGTGCAAAATAGGAATGATACATGCGTCGGTGTACAAAGTCAATTGCGCTGGGTGCAAGATAGGGCCCTTAGTGCAAACAAATCTATTTGTAAACCAAAAAAAAAATAGCAGACTTCACAACAGCATAAAATTAATCAAAACCATTTGTTTAGAGCAGCCAATGCCAATGTTAAAGCTAACGCTAATGCTAATGTTCAGCGCTGCTGACTTAACATGTTAGCCTTCAGCATGTAGTTCATTCATTCAGATTACTCACCAGTTCCTCTATGTAAACATAACCTGATGGCGGCGACGGATTCCCTGCAGCCAGTAAGTTGTTCTAAAAAGTTACAATGATATGCTTAACTTAAAAGCATGAATCGAGCACAAGAGTGAATAGTTTGTAAGACACAAACCTGTCCACAGCTGTCGATCGGCTTCCCCACACCTCTGAATGAGGAAGACGCCGCAGTCCGGTTAAACGCTCGTGCTCAAATGCGCGATTGGCTAAGCGCAGTCACGTGACTGGGGTTACGTGAGGTCGCAGGGCACGTACTCCGCACAGGCAAATTAAAGGGACGGGGACGGCAGAACCAATATACCGTATTTTCCGGACTATAAGTCGCACTTTTTTTCATAGTTTGGCTGGTCCTGCGACTTATATTCAGGTGCGACTTATATATAAAAATTAATTCAGACTGAGATGAACCAAGAGAAAACATTACCGTCTACAGCCGCGAGAGGGCGCTCTAGTTGGCGGAGTTGTTCAAAAGCGACACCAAGGATGGAGAAAATGATGTGGAATGAGATCGCGGGAGCTTGGTGAACTTGTTTACTGGTCACTTGCTTGTTGGACTCGCTGGCTTATGTTAATTTAGCCTATTCAGCCTCCCAGGTATATGTTCTTTATGCTATTGTGTAGCTGAATAACTGTTAATGTGTTGCGTTAACATACCGGACACCTATTCAGCCTGCTGTTCTGTGTAGTTGAATCAAAGTGAATAACTTGCCTTTCCAGATTAAATGTCTGTTCTTGGTCTTGGATTTTGTGAAATAAATTTCTAAATAAATGCGACTTATAGTCCAGTGCGACTTATATATGTTTTTTTCCTCTTCATGATGCATTTTTTGACTAATGCGACTTATACTCCGGAGCGACTTATAGTCCGGAAAATACGGTACAAACATTTAATATATATTGACAGATTTTAACCTGGGTTACAAACGCAAGAGCGCAAGAGCACAAGAGCGCAAGAGTGCAAGAACGCAAGAAGCCAAGAAAGCAAGAGTGCAAGAGAGCAAGAACCCAAGAAAGCAAGAGTGCTAGAGAGCAAGAACCCAAGAAAGCAAGAGTGCAAGAGCGCAAGAACCCAAAAGCCCAAGAGCGCAAGAGTGCAAGAGCGCAAGAACCCAAGAAAGCAAGAGTGCAAGAGAGCAAGAACCCAAGAAAGCAAGAGTGCAAGAGCACAAGAACCCAAGAAAGCAAGAGTGCAAGAGAGCAAGAACCCAAGAAAGCAAGAGTGCAAGAGCGCAAGAACCCAAGAAAGCAAGAATGCAAGAGAGCAAGAACCCAAGAAAACAAGAGTGCAAGAGAGCAAAAACCCAAGAAAGCAAGAGTGCAAGAGCGCAAGAAACCAAGAGCGCAAGAGTGCAAGAGAGCAAGAACCAAAGAAAGCAAGAACCCAAGAGCGCAAGAGTGCAAGAGAGCAAGAACCCAAGAAAGCAAGAGTGCAAGAGAGCAAGAGAGCAAGAACCCAAGAAAGCCAGAGTGCAAGAGAGCAAGAACCAAAGAAAGCAAGAACCCAAGAGCGCAAGAGTGCAAGAGAGCAAGAACCCAAGAAAGCAAGAGTGCAAGAGAGCAAGAACCCAAGAAAGCCAGAGTGCAAGAGAGCAAGAACCCAAGAAAGCAAGAGTGCAAGAGCGCAAGAACCCAAGAGCGCAAGAGTGCAAGACAGCAAGAACCCAAGAAAGCAAGAACCCAAGAGCGCAAGAGTGCAAGAGAGCAAGAACCCAAGAAAGCAAGAGTGCAAGAGAGCAAGAACCCAAGAAAGCAAGAGTGCAAGAGAGCAAGAACCCAAGATAGCAAGAGTGCAAGAGAGCAAGAACCCAAGAAAGCAAGAGTGCAAGAGCGCAAGAACCCAAGAGCGCAAGAGTGCAAGAGAGCAAGAACCCAAGAAAGCAAGAACCCAAGAGCGCAAGAGTGCAAGAGAGCAAGAACTCAAGAAAGCAAGAGTGCAAGAGAGCAAGAACCCAAGAAAGCAAGAGTGCAAGAGAGCAAGAACCCAAGAAAGCAAGAGTGCAAGAGAGCAAGAACACAAGAGCACAAGAACCCAAGAGCGCAAGAACCCAAGAGCGCAAGAGTGCAAGAGTGCAAGAGAGCAAGAACCCAAGAAAGAAGGAACCCAAGAGCGCAAGAACCCAAGAGCGCAAGAGTGCAAGAGCCCAAGAGCGCAAGAGTGCAAGAGTGCAAGAGTGCAAGAGAGCAAGAACCCATTAAAGCAAGAACCCAAGAGCGCAAGAACCCAAGAACCCAAGAGCGCAAAAGTGCAAGAGAGCAAGAACCCAAGAAACCAAGAACCCAAGAGCGCAAGAACCCAAGAACCCAAGAGCGCAAGAACCCAAGAGCGCAAGAGTGCAAGAGAGCAAGAACCCAAGAAAGCAAGAACCCAAGAGCGCAAGAACCCAAGAGCGCAAGAACCCAAGAGCGCAAGAGAGCAAGAACCCAAGAGAGCAAGAGTGCAAGAGAGCAAGAACCCAAGAGAGCAAGAGTGCAAGACAGCAAGAACCCAAGAAAGCAAGAGTGCAAGAGAGCAAGAACCCAAGAAAGCAAGAGTGCAAGAGAGCAAGAACCCAAGAAAGCAAGAGTGCAAGAGAGCAAGAACACAAGAGCACAAGAACCCAAGAGCGCAAGAACCCAAGAGCGCAAGAGTGCAAGAGTGCAAGAGAGCAAGAACCCAAGAAAGAAGGAACCCAAGAGCGCAAGAACCCAAGAGCGCAAGAGTGCAAGAGCCCAAGAGCGCAAGAGTGCAAGAGTGCAAGAGTGCAAGAGAGCAAGAACCCATTAAAGCAAGAACCCAAGAGCGCAAGAACCCAAGAACCCAAGAGCGCAAAAGTGCAAGAGAGCAAGAACCCAAGAAAGCAAGAACCCAAGAGCGCAAGAACCCAAGAACCCAAGAGCGCAAGAACCCAAGAGCGCAAGAGTGCAAGAGAGCAAGAACCCAAGAAAGCAAGAACCCAAGAGCGCAAGAACCCAAGAGCGCAAGAACCCAAGAGCGCAAGAGAGAAAGAACCCAAGAGAGCAAGAGTGCAAGAGAGCAAGAACCCAAGAGAGCAAGAGTGCAAGACAGCAAGAACCCAAGAAAGCAAGAGTGCAAGAGAGCAAGAACCCAAGAAAGCAAGAGTGCAAGAGAGCAAGAACCCAAGAGAGCAAGAGTGCAAGAGAGCAAGAACCCAAGAGAGCAAGAGTGCAAGAACCCAAGAAAGCAAGAGTGCAAGAACCCAAGAGCCCAAGAGAGCAAGAACCCAAGAAAGCAAGAGTGCAAGAGCGCAAGAACCCAAGAGAGCAAGAGTGCAAGAGAGCAGGAACCCAAGAAAGCAAGAGTGCAAGAGAGCAAGAACCCAAGAAAGCAAGAGTGCAAGAGAGCAAGAACCCAAAAGAGCAAGAGTGCAAGAACCCAAGAGCCCAAGAGAGCAAGAACCCAAGAGAGCAAGAGTGCAAGAGAGCAAGAACCCAAGAAAGCAAGAGTGCAAGAGAGCAAGAACCCAAGAGAGCAAGAGTGCAAGAGAGCAAGAACCCAAGAGAGCAAGAGTGCAAGAGAGCAAGAACCCAAGAGCGCAAGAACCCAAGAGCGCAAGAGAGCAAGAACCCAAGAGAGCAAGAGTGCAAGAGAGCAAGAACCCAAGAGAGCAAGAGTGCAAGACAGCAAGAACCCAAGAAAGCAAGAGTGCAAGAGAGCAAGAACCCAAGAAAGCAAGAGTGCAAGAGAGCAAGAACCCAAGAGAGCAAGAGTGCAAGAGAGCAAGAACCCAAGAAAGCAAGAGTGCAAGAACCCAAGAGCCCAAGAGAGCAAGAACCCAAGAAAGCAAGAGTGCAAGAGAGCAAGAACCCAAGAGAGCAAGAGTGCAAGAGAGCAGGAACCCGAGAAAGCAAGAGAGCAAGAACCCAAGAGAGCAAGAGTGCAAGAGAGCAAGAACCCAATAGAGCAAGAGAGCAAGAACCCAAGAGAGCAAGAGTGCAAGAGAGCAAGAACCCAAGAGAGCAAGAGTACAAGAGAGCAAGAACCCAAGAAAGCAAGAGTGCAAGAGAGAAAGAACCCAAGAGAGCAAGAGTGCAAGAGAGCAAGAACCCAAGAAAGCAAGAGTGCAAGAACCCAAGAGCCCAAGAGAGCAAGAACCCAAGAAAGCAAGAGTGCAAGAGAGCAAGAACCCAAGAGAGCAAGAGTGCAAGAGAGCAGGAACCCAAGAAAGCAAGAGTGCAAGAGAGCAAGAACCCAAGAAAGCAAGAGAGCAAGAACCCAAAAGAGCAAGAGTGCAAGAGAGCAAGAACCCAAGAAAGCATGAGTGCAAGAACCCAAGAGCCCAAGAGAGCAAGAACCCAAGAAAGCAAGAGAGCAAGAACCCAAGAGAGCAAGAGTGCAAGAGAGCAATAACCCAAGAAAGCAAGAGTGCAAGAGAGCAAGAACCCAAGAGAGCAAGAGTGCAAGAGAGCAAGAACCCCAAGAGAGCAAGAGAGCAAGAACCCAAGAGAGCAAGAGTGCAAGAACCCAAGAAAGCAAGAGTGCAAGAACCCAAGAGCCCAAGAGAGCAAGAACCCAAGAAAGCAAGAGTGCAAGAGCGCAAGAACCCAAGAGAGCAAGAGTGCAAGAGAGCAGGAACCCAAGAAAGCAAGAGTGCAAGAGAGCAAGAACTCAAGAAAGCAAGAGTGCAAGAGAGCAAGAACCCAAAAGAGCAAGAGTGCAAGAACCCAAGAGCCCAAGAGAGCAAGAACCCAAGAGAGCAAGAGTGCAAGAGAGCAAGAACCCAAGAAAGCAAGAGTGCAAGAGAGCAAGAACCCAAGAGAGCAAGAGTGCAAGAGAGCAAGAACCCAAGAGAGCAAGAGTGCAAGAGAGCAAGAACCCAAGAGCGCAAGAACCCAAGAGCGCAAGAGAGCAAGAACCCAAGAGAGCAAGAGTGCAAGAGAGCAAGAACCCAAGAGAGCAAGAGTGCAAGACAGCAAGAACCCAAGAAAGCAAGAGTGCAAGAGAGCAAGAACCCAAGAAAGCAAGAGTGCAAGAGAGCAAGAACCCAAGAGAGCAAGAGTGCAAGAGAGCAAGAACCCAAGAAAGCAAGAGTGCAAGAACCCAAGAGCCCAAGAGAGCAAGAACCCAAGAAAGCAAGAGTGCAAGAGAGCAAGAACCCAAGAGAGCAAGAGTGCAAGAGAGCAGGAACCCGAGAAAGCAAGAGAGCAAGAACCCAAGAGAGCAAGAGAGCAAGAGAGCAAGAACCCAATAGAGCAAGAGAGCAAGAACCCAAGAGAGCAAGAGTGCAAGAGAGCAAGAACCCAAGAGAGCAAGAGTACAAGAGAGCAAGAACCCAAGAAAGCAAGAGTGCAAGAGAGCAAGAACCCAAGAGAGCAAGAGTGCAAGAGAGCAAGAACCCAAGAAAGCAAGAGTGCAAGAACCCAAGAGCCCAAGAGAGCAAGAACCCAAGAAAGCAAGAGTGCAAGAGAGCAAGAACCCAAGAGAGCAAGAGTGCAAGAGAGCAGGAACCCAAGAAAGCAAGAGTGCAAGAGAGCAAGAACCCAAGAAAGCAAGAGAGTAAGAACCCAAAAGAGCAAGAGTGCAAGAGAGCAAGAACCCAAGAAAGCAAGAGTGCAAGAACCCAAGAGCCCAAGAGAGCAAGAACCCAAGAAAGCAAGAGAGCAAGAACCCAAGAGAGCAAGAGTGCAAGAGAGCAATAACCCAAGAAAGCAAGAGTGCAAGAGAGCAAGAACCCAAGAGAGCAAGAGTGCAAGAGAGCAAGAACCCCAAGAGAGCAAGAGTGCAAGAACCCAAGAAAGCAAGAGTGCAAGAACCCAAGAGCCCAAGAGAGCAAGAACCCAAGAAAGCAAGAGTGCAAGAGAGCAAGAACCCAAGAGAGCAAGAGTGCAAGAGAGCAGGAACCCAAGAAAGCAAGAGTGCAAGAGAGCAAGAACCCAAGAGAGCAAGAGTGCAAGAGAGCAAGAACCCAAGAAAGCAAGAGTGCAAGAGAGCAAGAACCCAAGAGAGCAAGAGTGCAAGAGAGCAAGAACCCAAGAGAGCAAGAGTGCAAGAACCCAAGAAAGCAAGAGTGCAAGAACCCAAGAGCCCAAGAGAGCAAGAACCCAAGAAAGCAAGAGTGCAAGAGCGCAAGAACCCAAGAGAGCAAGAGTGCAAGAGAGCAGGAACCCAAGAAAGCAAGAGTGCAAGAGAGCAAGAACCCAAGAAAGCAAGAGTGCAAGAGAGCAAGAACCCAAAAGAGCAAGAGTGCAAGAACCCAAGAGCCCAAGAGAGCAAGAACCCAAGAGAGCAAGAGTGCAAGAGAGCAAGAACCCAAGAAAGCAAGAGTGCAAGAGAGCAAGAACCCAAGAGAGCAAGAGTGCAAGAGAGCAAGAACCCAAGAGAGCAAGAGTGCAAGAGAGCAAGAACCCAAGAGAGCAAGAGTGCAAGAGAGCAAGAACCCAAGAGAGCAAGAGTGCAAGAGAGCAGGAACCCAAGAAAGCAAGAGTGCAAGAGAGCAAGAACCCAAGAGAGCAAGAGTGCAAGAACCCAAGAGCCCAAGAACCCAAGAAAGCAAGAGTGCAAGAACCCAAGAGCCCAAGAGAGCAAGAACCCAAGAACCCAAGAAAGCAAGAGTGCAAGAGAGCAAGAACCCAAGAGAGCAAGAGTGCAAGAGAGCAGGAACCCAAGAAAGCAAGAGTGCAAGAGAGCAAGAACCCAAGAAAGCAAGAGTGCAAGAGAGCAAGAACCCAAGAAAGCAAGAGTGCAAGAACCCAAGAGCCCAAGAGAGCAAGAACCCAAGAAAGCAAGAGTGCAAGAGAGCAAGAGAGCAAGAACCCAAGAGAGCAAGAGTGCAAGAGAGCAAGAACCCAAGAAAGCAAGAGTGCAAGAGAGCAAGAACCCAAGAGAGCAAGAGTGCAAGAGAACAAGAACCCAAGAGAGCAAGAGTGCAAGAACCCAGGAGCCCAAGAGCGCAAGAACCCAAGAGCCCAAGAGCGCAAGAACCCAAGAGCCCAAGAACCCAAGAGCCCAAGAGCGCAAGAACGCAAGAGCAATGTGTGAGCAATAACACACTGATTTCCCATGATTCCCTGCCGGAGTCACTGATTCTCTTAAGGTTTTGTGTGAGAGATGTAGAAGAACTAAATGTCAGTTTTAGTTTGCGCTGTACATGATAACCTCAGGAAAACACACTGTTAGACCTGTGTGTGAACATGAGATTCATGTAGAGACGCACTTCAGCTCCACCCGTCAGGATTCATGAACAGATGTGTGTGTCGCTCCGCAGTGTCATCAGAGGTTACAAACACACACAGACACACACACACACACACTCAGACTCTCGCGCCTCCTGTTCCTCCACCAGAGAGATGATGATGATGATGATGTTCACACACACAGACACACACACACACACACACACACACACACACACACACACACACACACACACACACACACACACACACACACACACAACACACACACACACACACACACACACACACACACACACACACACACACACACACACACACACACACACACTCACACTCACACACAAACACACAGACACACACACACACACAAACACACAGACACACACACACACACACACACACACACACACACACACACAAACACATAAACACACACACACAAACACACACACACACACACACAAACACACACACACACACACACACACACACAAACACACAGACACACACACACACACACACACACACACACACACACACACACACACACACACACACACACACACACACACACACAAACACATAAACACACACACACAAACACACACACACACACACACACACACACACACACACACAGACTCGCGCTCCTCCTGTTCCTCCACCAGAGAGATGATGATGATGTTCACACACTCTCACACACACACACACACACACACACACACACACACACACACACACACACACACACACACACACACACACACAGACACACTCTCTCTCACACACACACACACACACACACACACACACACACACACACACACACACACACACAACACACACACACACACACACACACACACACACACACACACACACACACACACACACACTCACACTCACACACAAACACACAGACACACACACACACAAACACACAGACACACACACACACACACACACACACACACACACACACACACAGACTCGCGCTCCTCCTGTTCCTCCACCAGAGAGATGATGATGATGTTCACACACTCTCTCACACACACACACACAGACACACTCTCTCTCACACACACACACACACACACACACACACACACACACACACACACACACACACACAGACACACACACACACAAAGACACACACAAAGACACACACACACACACACACACACACACACACACACACACACACACACACACACACACACACACACACACACACACACAGACACACAGACTCTCGCTCCTCCTGTTCCTCCACCAGAGAGATGATGATGATGTTCACACACACACATACACACACACACACACACACACACACACACACACACACACACAGACACACACACACACACACACACACACACACACACACACACACACACACACACACACACACACACACACACACACACACACACACAGACTCTCGCTCCTCCTGTTCCTCCACTGGAGAGATGATGATGATGTACACACACACACACACACACACACACACACACACACACAGACTCTCGCTCCTCCTGTTCCTCCACCAGAGAGATGATGATGATGTACACACACTCTCACACACACACACACACACACACACACACACACACACACACACACACACACACACAGACTCTCGCTCCTCCTGTTCCTCCACTGGAGGGATGATGATGATGATGAAGATGTTAACACACACACACACACACACACACACACACACACACACACACACACACACACACACACACACACACACAGACTCTCACTCCTTCTGTTCCTCCACTGGAGAGATGATGTTCGGGTCACAGAGAGGTCAGAGAGAAACACACACACACACACACACATCAGAAAGTTTTGCACGTCTCCCTGAACATCTCAGTTGGACCGTATGCTGAGATCAGACTGAATTCTGAATCAGATGCAATAATAACTAATAACTCCACACTCCCTGTGGTGTCTGGGAATTATTAAGAGCGATGTATTTATTTCATCTTTCTCCAGGCTGGCAGGAGATTCATGTCCATGCAACTTTCCTGCAGGAATTACAGCATGTTAATCAGAGAACAGAGTGTGTGTGGATTCGTCTGGGATTGAGTTGTAGAGTTCAGCTTCTCAGATCCTCTGAATCCACGAACTAACAACTGCAACACGAAGCGATAGAAGCTCGTTCTGTCCAGACAAACCGATGACAAGTGACGAGACGTTTGTCACGAGAAGCTCCGCCCACTGCGAAATCTCATTGGTTCTCATATATTCTGATATATACAGTTGCAATAGAAATTTGTCAACTTCCATTGCAAATCAGGTTTATTGGCAACATTGACAGACTTTCAGCTGTTTGCAATGAACAAATCAAACAAAAGTAATTGAAATAGCTCAACACAACAAATAGGCCGCTGTACGTGAGCTGTATCGTTCAGTTTCGTTCCGACAAACGGGGCACTAATTTTTCTTTTGCTCAATATGTTCAACGTTAATAAAATGTATCCAAGCAAAAAGTTCTCCACGCATTATCCTGCAGTTAATGAGAAATTGTAATTTATTGGCGCACTATATTGACTGCGTATTGAGACGTAAAACTGTTGAGCTAGATTTTCAACCAATCAGCATCGAAAATGTAAGTAGGTCACAGCCGAAATCAAGCCAATATCACTACGCACATGTAAACATGGAGGAGGACGTAAGCAGCGCATCTTCATCTGATAGCGGCGATCAAGCTCGATTAACACCCGTAAAGTGTATTCTTCATGTCGGAAAAGATGGTGGGAAAGGTCCGCAGCCCTTTACTGAAGTCCGATGGGAAAAAATCAAGCAATGTGCGTAGGAATGGCTCAAAACGTCGGACACTACGGAGCTAACGTTAGCTATTGCTAATAAACATGTTGCCCTCCTGGACAAACCAGTCTCTGATGTCCCAACAACTACGGGTTTCACCCGGCCTGATATCGGCGTTTTATAGACGCTTGACTTGTGTGTATGTGTGTGATGGGTAGGTTTAGGGGTCGGGTTAGTGTGTGTGTGTGTGTGTGTGTGTGTGTGTGTGTGTGTGTGTGTGTGTGAGAGAGAGAGAGAGAGAGAGAGAGATAGGCCGCTGTCGGTAGCCTAAAAGAGGTCTAGAAATAGGGTTTCATCCCACCAAGTGGGGCACTACCTACTTTTTTAACATCAGAAATATATAGAGATTCCTTAGGAAAAAGTTCTCCACACACAACCTTGCAGTTTTTGATAAAAATTATGCTAAAGGTGCCCATTTAAAAAAAAAGGGAAAACATAGGGAATTTTGCACTTTCAAGCCTGTTTATCATATAAACCCAAAAATGCCGAATTACCACTTGAGGTACAAAATAAAACAGTTTGAAATGTGTGATATACCTGAAGTTGCTATCTAGGGACAGTAAACATGATAAGATTATCAAGAAAACTTCTACTGTAGCATTAACATCCCAATTACTTCTCATGTTCCAATTCAAAGGTAATATTTGAGGTAAAATCTGAATAACAAATAGAATTAAGTCAAAATATAATAACAGAGCTGCCAACTCTCACGCATTCACCGTGAGACTCACGCAATTAACAATTTTCACACGCTCTCACGCCACACATCCATTTTCTCACGCACAGAAAAATCGCGAAGCAAAGAGAACACGGAGACCGACAGACTAGACAGAGCAGGATAGTTATGATATGAAAAAAATCTCAGCTCTCAGATTCTGTCAATTTTATTACGAAATTCAAACAATAAATACCGTTTTGGTGTTTGTAATTGATCCCTAGCGGCACGTGACCCGATCATCTCTACTAGCTAATAGTAAATAAACACGAATGAACAATGTTGAAAGAAACAGTACAGCTTACCGAAATGTATATTCTTCATACATAATATCGATCAATCAATCAAACAAAGGGGTCAATAAAACAGCTGGAGAACAATTATGTCACATAACATTTACCTCAGGAAAGCCATTTAATGACCATAATATAGGCACGTTAGTTGGCTAGAAAAAGTATTTTGCTAAATATGTGTACTATATTACATATTTATTATATTTGTACTTATATCATTAAATAAAGTTGTTATTATAATAAAAAACGCATTATATTTAATCTGAGTTATTTTTTACCTTAAATAATACTACCAGCTGATAGGGCTGTCTGTATGTAGCCTATGTATTTTTTTTTTCTTGAGAAAAATTAACGCCTATCTTGTGTACCTAATATTTATTCAAATGAGTCAATATTAAATCAAATCACAAGAATTGAATTGAAATCGTGAAATTTGTTTCAAGAAATTTGTAAAAAAAAAACTTAAAAAAACCCCTAGCTTACCAGAAATTGTACCATATAAACATTGTAACATGTTGTCACTAAACCTAATACAATTCAGTTTAGTTACTAAAATGTTTTGACAATCACAATACACTTATTGTGATGCAAGTTTTTTTTTGCTTGGATACCTTTTATTAACGTTGAATATAATGAGCAAAAGAAAAATGAGTGCCCCGTTTGTCGGAACGAAACCCTATTTCTAGGCCTCTTTTAGGCTACCGACAGCGGCCTAAAATGTTTCATGTGGTTTCCCTAAATGTAACTGAAAATGCAACTGTTAATGACTTCTGCAGTCTCAAAATTATTCACCCCCTTCATGTCAAGCCTCTCTAGCACTCAGTAGAACACACGTTTGCTGCAGACGAGGTGTATAACAGACTCAGCTTCTGTTTCTGAGGGATCTGAGCCCGTTCCTCATGAGCAACGGCCTCCAGTTCAGGAATATACATATATAGTACAGTTATATAGTACATATATATATAATATACAGTTCTGGGATATACATATTTTATTGGGTTTGCAACCGCCTTCTTCAAATCCCACCAGAGATGTTCTCTGGGGTTCGAGTCAGGAGACTGTGATGCCACTGTATCTCCCAGGACTTCTTCTGCAACCAAGCCTTGCTGGAGTCTGAGGAATGTTTGGGATCATTGTCCTTTTGAAGGTCCAAGCTTCATCTTCTTCACTGATGGCATGATGTTCTCTCCCAGGATCTCCTGATACTTCAGTGACTCCATCTCTCCTTCCTCACGCTGCAGGTTTCCAGAGCCGGAGGATATAAATCAGCCGAGAGCATCACAAGCTCCACACGCTGAACTGTAGACGGTGTACGTGGAGTTCTGGCATGTGTTTAGTGTGATCTATGCTTCCAGAGGTGTCTCTAGGAACATTTAGTGCCTTCACTATCTTTTTGTATCCTGTTCTTTATGTGTGAAGGGCAATGATACCTTCTCTTAACTTTTTGGACCATTCTTTTGACAACTTTTGTTGCATATTTCTAACTTGCAGTCAAACGTGACACTCAACAAACCTCGGCAGTTCAGATATTTCATGTGTTCTAGCTCAAGCACACCTGGTGCAACTAATGAAGCCCTTGATTAGTGAGAGAACACCTGTTCTGCAGATCTGCGCTGTTGTGAGGGATTCTGAATAATTTTGAGACTGCAGAAGTCATTAACCCTCTGGGGTCTAAGGTGTTTTTGGGGTCCTTGAGATGTTTTGACATGCCCTGACATTTGTTTTTGCATTTGACCTGTTTTGCAGATCTGTGCTGTTGTGAGGGATTCTATTCAGGGGGTTGAATAATTTTGAGACAGCAGAAGTCATTAACAGTTGCATTTTAAGTTGAATTTGGGAAAAACCACTTGAAACATTTGTGTTGCGATATTTCAATTAGCCTACTTTTGTTTGATTTGTTCATTGCAAACAGCTGAAAGTCTGTAAATGTTACCAAATAAACCTGATTTGCAATGGAGGTTGAATAATTTCGATTGCAACTGCACTTATTCTGACTACGTTCACAGAAATCATTCTAATATGATGATTTGATGCTCAAGAAACATTTCTGATTATTATTAATGTTGAAAACAGTTGAGCTGCTTCATGTTTGTGTAGAAACTTCATACATGTACTTCTT
Source organism: Leuciscus leuciscus (assembly GCF_965113295.1). Classification (NCBI taxonomy): domain Eukaryota; kingdom Metazoa; phylum Chordata; class Actinopteri; order Cypriniformes; family Leuciscidae; genus Leuciscus; species Leuciscus leuciscus. The sequence goes on from NC_138736.1 coordinate 962,548, forward strand.
TCTTTAGTGTGTAATGTTGCTGTTTGAGCATTAAAAAGCTCCAGTTCTTCTCTATATCAGTGTCAGTGTTTCTGAACTCCTGAAACGCCTCCATTGTAGTCTTGAGTTTCTTCCGGGAACGAACACGTCACAATATTTCTCATTTAAATAATTAATACGCAGAATAAAGGGGCGGGGCCTGGTTGAGTTAGTTAGTAGTGTGTTAAACTGGCGGTTATGGTAAGGGGCGGGACATTTCCCAAACACGACCAATCACAACACACTGCTCCAGCCGACCAATCAGAGCACAGTGTGCTTTTCAGAAGGAGGGGCTTCATAGAGACAGGAAGTAAACAGAGAGTTACTGACAGACTGGGAAGAGAGGAGCCGCAACAATGGAGACTATGAGGAAAATAATCAACATTCAAGCAGGAAAACCTGCTCTAGTAGAGCCTGAAAACATCAAGACTTGTGAAAGGGCCTGAGCTGTTTACACAAAAAAAATGCTGGGTTGTTTCTGTATACAAATTGTTGGGTTGATTATGCTGGGTCAAATGAGTTGTAAGGGGGTCATTCACAAATTAACAGCAGGTTGGGTTATTTTGACCCAGCAACTGGTCTATTAGTTTTACCTTTGTAAGACTTGAGAAATTAGAAAATGCCGGGCAGTCTAGTTGAGGAACGACCACTCCCTGAGAAGACAAAGGACCTTTCTGGAAATTAACATTTGAACTTTCTCTTTTGAAACTAGCATCGCCATTCGAGATGCAAGTCTCACCTAAGCAATCCTAATCTACATCTTTTTCCCTTGACCCCCCATTCCCCCGTTCCCTCTCTCTCTCTCATGCTGAGATCACCTGAAATTCACCCAAAAATCTATATGGTTTAATGTGAACAATTATTATACAGTATTATAAATTTTTGGTATCATTTGAAATGTCTCAGTACGACTGGTACAAATATCTCATTCCCAAAGAGGTAAACCAAAAGGTAATAAGTTCTTAACAGTTTAGAGATAACTTGTACACAAAGGAGGGCGTGTCTTCCAGGCAAATGGCATTCTTCTCCTAAAAGGTGTAACCTCTGAATGCAAATTCCCATTGTTAGCAGATGTTTCCATGTGAAAGAAGTTTCTGTCTATATAATGAAATGCAACAAGAGGCTCAGGGCGATTCTATAACCCAGACCAGCCCATGATGTGAAGTGCAAGCAAAACACTTTGCATCATGTATTTTATAATGTCAAGGTTCGCATCTTCTCTCTTTATTCCAGAGCATTTGATGTTTTGTATTTATTATCTTTGAACTGATAATGACATTGGCATGATACATTTACCTGACATAACTGACTCTGACATTATTTTCAGCAAAGAGTTAAAAAGAATAGTCAAACATTCGCTCACTTTTAATGATGCACGGATATCATTAAAACCTTTTCATTTATGGAGTCACATATGCAGATGAAATAACGAGGTAATAAACATGAACATTTTTTATTTAATTTAATCAAATTACTTTGCCACAAGGAAAGACAGTAACGCGCAGAGACCTTCCCCGCTGACCGGATGCCTCCATTGGGGCGATTGAGTCGGGCTTACACTTTCTTTGCAGAACTTTCTGGATCCCTCACTTCTGAGTTATTCAGAGTTAAATTGAATAACTTCTTTAAATAAATAAATAAATAAATAAATAAATAAATAAATAAATAAATAAATAAATAAATAAATAAATAAATAAAAAGTGTTAAATTGTTTTATTAAAAATGTTTAAAACATTTTTTTATAAAAACATTTTTTTACAGTGGCCACTTTGGTTTATTGTATTACAGAGACAATAATTATTTTACATTTGTTTTATTTTATAACAAATATTTGTTACTAATTTTATTGTTAAGGCAATGAGACCAGAAATACCCCAGCACATGAGTTAGAGTTAACCCAGCAAGAGGGTTCATTTCACCCACTGGTTGGGTCAAATAAATGACCCAGAAATCTGGGTTAAATGGTAAAACCCAGCACTTGGGTCAAATCAACCCAGCTCGTGTTCTGTCCAACAGTGACCCGGCGGTGGGGTTAAGGTTGGGTTATTTTTTAACCCTGCAGTTTTTAGACCTGACAGGATTTATCACTCCGTTGATCTCTTTAGAGTTCACTCGACAGATTTAGAGACGATTGCTGTTCTCCAGCCTGAGGAAGTGCGTTCCTTCACTCGTTCCTTTGAGCGTTCGCACTGATCTTCACTGGCACTTCCCTGTTTCTCTCCTGAAACAAACGGCAGACGCTGACAAACACAACAATAACGCGAGTTCACAGTCTCCTGATGGGAATATGGGCTTATTGTTGCTCGCGGCGCCTGTTTGATTCCCGTCCATATTCTTCCTCTCATTCTGAACTGGGCAGAAGGGAGTTTAGCAGGATTAGAGGATCCCCCCCCCACCCCCCGTCTCTCTCCTCTCTCTCTCTCTCTCTCTCTCTCTCTCTCTCTTTCTCTCTCTCTCTCTCTCTCTCTCTCTCCCTCTCCCTCTCTCTCTCTCTCTCCCTCTCCCCCCCCCCCTCTCTCTCTCTCTCTCCTCCCCTCTCTCTCTCTCTCTCTCCCTCCCCCCCCCCCCTCTCTCTCTCTCTCCCCCCCCCCCCCTCTCTCTCTCTCTCTCCCCCTCTCCCCCCCCCCCTCTCTCTCTCTCTCTCTCTCTCTGAAAAGTGAAACCCAGTAAATGTCTCCACTAACATTCAGAAACTCTTCCTGAGTCTCTCCGTAAGGCTGCACTCGCTCCTGGTTATTCTGGGATTCTGGATGAGTGAGATTGTCCTGTTTTGTTATTCCCAGAGTTTCTGAAGCTCGTGTAAAGGATCGGCCTTGCTTTTTCCTTAAAAGTAAACATTCTTAAATCAAGAAACATTTACTTGAGAAGCAAATGACTGAAGATTTAAGTCTTGTTCCTTGTTCACAAATTGAACATGCTCACCAGAAACCAGCACAAAATAAAGCATTCCTGCTAATGATCATCAACACCGGGAACGCCGGGCCATTTCCTCATCATTCCCTGTTATCCGAACCGACTGATGAAGACAAACATCCCTGACTGATCACATGACTGACAAGAGAACTGGGATAAATCTGTGTGTGTGTGTGTGTGTGTGTGTGTGTGTGTGTGTGTGTGTGTGTGTGTGTGTGTGTGTGTGTGTGTGTGTCGGCTTTAATATTTAAGCTTTTACAATCCGTGATATATAACATAGTGTTCATATTCTAACGCATTGTTCCCGTCTGAAGCGCATAGGCCAGTGACACACACAACCGTGACACTCCTCATGTCCACACACACACACACACACACACACTAAAATAGCCAGCGTCGGGCGGAAGCCCTTGAAGTGTCGGGCGAGAGAAGCTTTCAACGGCCATGATGGAGTTCCTCATGTATGAATCCATGCTAATGTTATTCACTCTACCTGCTGATCTGCGTATGAACGACGTTCCACAGGCGAAACTCATGAATATTTCATGAAAGTCACTTCTTCAGAATCACAGATTAATACTCCAGGGGAGGGCAGCGGCACGCGAGTGTGTAAGGAAAGTGGAACATGATCTCTTGTATTCATATATATACAGAATATTAAACAACAGCTTTTCTTGTTAGCATTTTCTATCGGAAAAACTCACACATAAAACTCACTGCAGTTTCCAGATGAAATGAACTACACTGAGAAAAAAATCTTGTCTCCAAAACAAATATTTGTCAGTGGAGTCAGAAAATGTAAAAATAAAGTTAATTTTTTTGGCAGATATTTTTTACTACATTTTTCTGAAAACAAGACTTAATATCTTACATCATGTTGCTTCTCCAATAGATAAGAACGTTAAGATATGTGTTCTGGAAAAAAAGACAAAAACACTAAGCAAGAAATATTTTTTTGCAGTGAATTTTTATCCCTTTTTACACAAGCTATCACACACTCTTAAAAATAAAGGTTTATCGATTGTTCAATTGTGAAAGGTTTATTTATTGACTGGACAAAAGGGGCTTTAATGTGAAAAAGGTTCTTTAGATTATTAAAATGTCCATTAAGAAAATAATGGTTCTTTTAAGAACTGATCACTTGAAACAGTTCTTCATCGCTGTGAAAACCCATTTCTGGAACCTTTATTTTTAAGAGTGATATAAAGACGCAATTGTGAGTTACACATAAACATCTTCATAAGTTTGGCTTTTCTGACAGTAAACTCGCAGCTCAACTGTACAGAACTTAACATGTGAAGCTCTTTGTTTTTATCTCACGTTTGCTTTTATAAAAGTCATCATTAAAAAGTAACATGCAATTATGGCTTTATAACACGCAATTATGGCTTTATAACACAATTATGGCTTTATAACACACAATTATGGCTTTATAACACGCAATTATGGCTTTATAACACAATTATGGCTTTATAACACGCAATTATGGCTTTATAACACACAATTATGGCTTTATAACACGCAATTATGGCTTTATAACACAATTATGGCTTTATAACACAATTATGGCTTTATAACACACAATTATGGCTTTATAACACGCAATTATGGCTTTATAACACGCAATTGTGGCTTTATAACACGCAATTGTGGCTTTATAACACACAATTATGGCTTTATAACACGCAATTATGGCTTTATAACACAATTAAGGCTTTTTAACACAATTATGGCTTTATAACACACAATTATGGCTTTATAACACACAATTATGGCTTTATAACACAATTATGGCTTTATAACACACAATTATGGCTTTATAACACGCAATTATGGCTTTATACCACGCAATTATGGCTTTATAACACACAATTATGGCTTTATAACACACAATTATGGCTTTATAACACGCAATTATGGCTTTATAACACGCAATTGTGGCTTTATAACACACAATTATGGCTTTATAACACGCAATTATGGCTTTATAACACAATTAAGGCTTTTTAACACAATTATGGCTTTATAACACGCAATTGTGGCTTTATAACACGCAATTATGGCTTTATAACACAATTAAGGCTTTTTAACACAATTATGGCTTTATAACACACAATTATGGCTTTATAACACGCAATTATGGCTTTATAACACACAATTATGGCTTTATAACACGCAATTATGGCTTTATAACACGCAATTATGGCTTTATAACACACAATTATGGCTTTATAACACAATTATGGCTTTATAACACAATTATGGCTTTATAACACACAATTATGGCTTTATAACACAATTATGGCTTTATAACACAATTATGGCTTTATAACACACAATTATGGCTTTATAACACAATTATGGCTTTATAACACACAATTATGGCTTTATAACACGCAATTATGGCTTTATAACACCCAATTATGGCTTTATAACACCCAATTATGGCTTTATAACACGCAATTGTGGCTTTATAACACGTAATTATGGCTTTATAACATGTAATTATGGCTTTATAACACGTAATTATGGCTTTATAACACGTAATTATGGCTTTATAACACACAATTATGGCTTTATAACACGCAATTATGGCTTTATAACACGTAATTATGGCTTTATAACACACAATTATGGCTTTATAACACGCAATTATGGCTTTATAACACGCAATGCTTTATAACACACAATTATGGCTTTATAACACAATTATGGCTTTATAACACGCAATTATGGCTTTATAACACGCAATTATGGCTTTATAACACACAATTATGGCTTTATAACACAATTATGGCTTTATAACACAATTATGGCTTTATAACACGTAATTATGGCTTTATAACACGCAATTATGGCTTTATAACACGCAATTATGGCTTTATAACACGTAATTATGGCTTTATAACACACAATTATGGCTTTATAACACGCAATTATGGCTTTATAACACGCAATGCTTTATAACACACAATTATGGCTTTATAACACAATTATGGCTTTATAACACGCAATTGTGGCTTTATAACATGCAATTATGGCTTTATAACACGCAATTATGGCTTTATAACACACAATTATGGCTTTATAACACGCAATTGTGGCTTTATAACACGCAATTATGGCTTTATAACACACAATTATGGCTTTATAACACGCAATTATGGCTTTATAACACGCAATTATGGCTTTATAACACAATTATGGCTTTATAACACACAATTATGGCTTTATAACACGCAATTATGGCTTTATAACACGCAATTGTGGCATTTTAACACAATTGTGGCTTTATAACACACAATTATGGCTTTATAACACAATTATGGCTTTATAACACGCAATTGTGGCTTTTTAACACACAATTGTGGCTTTATAACACACAATTATGGCTTTATAACACAATTATGGCTTTATAACACGCAATTATGGCTTTATAACACACAATTATGGCTTTATAACACGCAATTGTGGCTTTATAACACACAATTATGGCTTTATAACACGCAATTATGGCTTTATAACACAATTAAGGCTTTTTAACACAATTATGGCTTTATAACACACAATTATGGCTTTATAACACACAATTATGGCTTTATAACACACAATTATGGCTTTATAACACAATTATGGCTTTATAACACACAATTATGGCTTTATAACACGCAATTATGGCTTTATACCACGCAATTATGGCTTTATAACACACAATTATGGCTTTATAACACGCAATTATGGCTTTATAACACGCAATTATGGCTTTATAACACACAATTATGGCTTTATAACACACAATTATGGCTTTATAACACGCAATTGTGGCTTTATAACACACAATTATGGCTTTATAACACGCAATTATGGCTTTATAACACAATTAAGGCTTTTTAACACAATTATGGCTTTATAACACGCAATTGTGGCTTTATAACACGCAATTATGGCTTTATAACACAATTAAGGCTTTTTAACACAATTATGGCTTTATAACACACAATTATGGCTTTATAACACGCAATTATGGCTTTATAACACACAATTATGGCTTTATAACACGCAATTATGGCTTTATAACACGCAATTATGGCTTTATAACACACAATTATGGCTTTATAACACAATTATGGCTTTATAACACACAATTATGGCTTTATAACACAATTATGGCTTTATAACACGCAATTGTGGCTTTATAACATGCAATTATGGCTTTATAACACGCAATTATGGCTTTATAACACACAATTATGGCTTTATAACACGCAATTGTGGCTTTATAACACGCAATTATGGCTTTATAACACACAATTATGGCTTTATAACACGCAATTATGGCTTTATAACACGCAATTATGGCTTTATAACACAATTATGGCTTTATAACACACAATTATGGCTTTATAACACGCAATTATGGCTTTATAACACGCAATTGTGGCTTTTTAACACAATTGTGGCTTTATAACACACAATTATGGCTTTATAACACAATTATGGCTTTATAACACGCAATTGTGGCTTTTTAACACACAATTGTGGCTTTATAACACACAATTATGGCTTTATAACACAATTATGGCTTTATAACACGCAATTATGGCTTTATAACACACAATTATGGCTTTATAACACGCAATTGTGGCTTTATAACACACAATTATGGCTTTATAACACGCAATTATGGCTTTATAACACAATTAAGGCTTTTTAACACAATTATGGCTTTATAACACACAATTATGGCTTTATAACACACAATTATGGCTTTATAACACACAATTATGGCTTTATAACACAATTATGGCTTTATAACACACAATTATGGCTTTATAACACGCAATTATGGCTTTATACCACGCAATTATGGCTTTATAACACACAATTATGGCTTTATAACACACAATTATGGCTTTATAACACGCAATTATGGCTTTATAACACGCAATTGTGGCTTTATAACACACAATTATGGCTTTATAACACGCAATTATGGCTTTATAACACAATTAAGGCTTTTTAACACAATTATGGCTTTATAACACGCAATTGTGGCTTTATAACACGCAATTATGGCTTTATAACACAATTAAGGCTTTTTAACACAATTATGGCTTTATAACACACAATTATGGCTTTATAACACGCAATTATGGCTTTATAACACACAATTATGGCTTTATAACACGCAATTATGGCTTTATAACACGCAATTATGGCTTTATAACACACAATTATGGCTTTATAACACAATTATGGCTTTATAACACAATTATGGCTTTATAACACACAATTATGGCTTTATAACACAATTATGGCTTTATAACACAATTATGGCTTTATAACACACAATTATGGCTTTATAACACAATTATGGCTTTATAACACACAATTATGGCTTTATAACACGCAATTATGGCTTTATAACACCCAATTATGGCTTTATAACACCCAATTATGGCTTTATAACACGCAATTGTGGCTTTATAACACGTAATTATGGCTTTATAACACGTAATTATGGCTTTATAACACGTAATTATGGCTTTATAACACGTAATTATGGCTTTATAACACACAATTATGGCTTTATAACACGCAATTATGGCTTTATAACACGTAATTATGGCTTTATAACACACAATTATGGCTTTATAACACGCAATTATGGCTTTATAACACGCAATGCTTTATAACACACAATTATGGCTTTATAACACAATTATGGCTTTATAACACGCAATTATGGCTTTATAACACAATTATGGCTTTATAACACGCAATTATGGCTTTATAACACACAATTATGGCTTTATAACACGCAATTGTGGCTTTATAACATGCAATTATGGCTTTATAACACGCAATTATGGCTTTATAACACACAATTATGGCTTTATAACACGCAATTGTGGCTTTATAACACGCAATTATGGCTTTATAACACACAATTATGGCTTTATAACACGCAATTATGGCTTTATAACACGCAATTATGGCTTTATAACACAATTATGGCTTTATAACACACAATTATGGCTTTATAACACGCAATTATGGCTTTATAACACGCAATTGTGGCTTTTTAACACAATTGTGGCTTTATAACACACAATTATGGCTTTATAACACAATTATGGCTTTATAACACGCAATTGTGGCTTTTTAACACACAATTGTGGCTTTATAACACACAATTATGGCTTTATAACACAATTATGGCTTTATAACACGCAATTATGGCTTTATAACACACAATTATGGCTTTATAACACGCAATTATGGCTTTATAACACACAATTATGGCTTTAACACACAATTATGGCTTTATAACACACAATTATGGCTTTATAACATGCAATTATGGCTTTATAACACAATTATGGCTTTATAACAAAATTATGGCTTTATAACACACAATTATGGCTTTATAACACACAATTATGGCTTTATAACACACAATTATGGCTTTATAACACACAATTATGGCTTTATAACACGCAATTATGGCTTTATAACACACAATTATGGCTTTATAACACGCAATTATGGCTTTATATAACACACAATTGTGAGATAAAAAGTTGCAATTATCTTTTAATATGTTTTATTCTGTGGCGGAAACAAACTTCCATATATATCTGAGTGAAACACTTCTGGAACAAGAACAAATGTGGGCGGGGCTTGATTGTGTCTCTGGAGAATTGATTGGATGGTTGTGGTTTGCTATTGGCTGATCTCATGTGATTGACAGGTTGCCCCGCCCACATCATCAGAGAAGAGAAGAGATGCTGCAAGAGGAACTTATTCTCATTCAAGATTACCAGGAACATCAACTTAACACAATAATGACAAATCAATCATAATAAACACTGCAAAATTCCATAAAAATCAGAATTGTCCATTTTGATTTCATGGTGACTTCAGATGTTTACTTTTCCGAACTGCTGCAATATGTACAACACATGATTAACAAAACGATTGACATGCATCTGTTTAGAATAAAACTAGTGCCACTTACTGCATATTCACTGTGAAAGTGTCAAAAAACACAATGTAACATCATTTTCCAGAAATGTGGACTCATGCGCCTGGGTTGGTTTTCCAGCTACTGAAGCCGATATAAAACCACTTCCAGGATGGCTAGCTATCGCTTCATCCCTTCTGCGTTTCCACAAATATTATAATGAGGATTAAAACAAACACACACAGGGCCCTATCTTACACCCCGGCGCAATGCAGCGGCAAGCGCGACACAAGTGTGTTTTGCTAGTTTCAGCCCGACGCACTTTTCATTTTCACGTCCTGCGACACGCTGTTTAAATTGCAAATGCATTTGTGTCCATGAGCTGCTGGTCTGAGAACGAGTGTGTGTTCTGGCGCATTGTTGGAGCGTTGCTATTTTGAGGAACAGAAATAGACTGAGCCATTGACCAACTGAAACCTGGTCTAAAGTCAATGGCACAGTATATATATTTGTTATTTAATGAGCGCGTTAGTAATGTGCGCCTATAGGCGGGTCCACAACGCGTGTACACTCTGCTTATTACACACACAGGGACGCACAGCAGCACACACACGGCAAATATTTAAAATAAAAGGATTACAATGTAAAAGATTATTATTGTGTACATAAAGATATGGTGAATCCGGCTTGTCCCGTAGATGTTCTGCTTGCGCACTTTTACCTCGCGCACGAGCAGATCCGTTTGCGCTCTGGAGACGCGTTCGGTCTTACCGGTCTTGCCGTGAGGCGAGCGCAACTGGCATTTAAAGGGAATGGGAGATGAGACTCTGATTGGTTTAACGCATGTAAATCCCAAAACACACCAATTACTCATTAAGAGAATAGGGACGACCCTTTTAGACCATGCGCCGGGAGCGCCGACCATTTTCCCTGTCGTTAAACTAGCAAAAGTGGATTTGGACACGACCTAAGTGAACTTCTTTAGACCATGCGCTTAGATCGTTAAAATAGGGCCCTTAAGCTGTATCTCCGTCGAGAGCATCTCAGGGAACATGTTCACACTAACACAGGATAATCAGCAAGAACGAATCAAGAGGCAAATCTTTCAAGGTCAATGCAACGAGTAAAAAGAGACTGTAAGTCATTTACACTCACTGTCCCTCTCTCTCTCTCTCTCTCTCTCTCCCTCTCTCTCTCTCTCTCTCTCTCTCTCTCTCTTGAGAGCTGCTAAATAAATAACAGTTCTGAAGTTCCGTCACGACATGAGGAAGAAGAAGAAGAGGAAGACGTGTTCAATCCTCTCATTAAAGCACAGAAAGTGTTGCGTGCCAGATGGATGTTTATTTTTCAGCACGCATGTCAGTCATGAAGAGAGAAAGATCACGCACGCACACACACACACACACACACACACACACACACACACACACAGAAGCGCAGGTGCAGCTTCGGTCAAACTGAGTTCTGCTAATTACAGATGTAATGTTGGCCGTAATTCACAGTAATGCTCATTACGAGCACACTTTATTTTTAGCATGTGAACTCGCTAGTCTGTGTGTTTCATGCACGACTTCACTGCTTTTTCCTCCTGACTGTTTTTAGCAGAAGAAAGCGAGATGATTCTGTTCTCCTCCGTGTTTTGAGAGCGTAGGCCTGATATACTGATATACTGTGTGTTTGGGAATGAGTCAGACGGATACAGAAACACTCAGAATAGCAGCGTTGAGGAAGTAACAGTGGAGAGATTGATCCTGACGTCAGACAGAACTTTACAATAATGTTCCTTCATTAATGAGTGTCTGCACCGGATCAAATGAGTAACGCACTATTAACTTACAAGAAACTTTATTAGTAAGTAATAGCGCTCAGTTGAATGTGGAAGTTCACTGTTAGCTAATCTATAACTACAATTTTTTTTTTTACTATTACTGGAAGAACATGAATAAATGAAATGTATATGTAAATGTAAAAAAAAAAAAATCATAACTTTGAGAAAACCTTGAGAGAATGTTCACTGGGATTAAGAGTTTTTATTCTTGATTTTGAAAGAAGTCTCTGCTGGGAAATGTTTGATGTTGCTGATAATATAATATATATGTAATAAAAGTCCACTTAACTGTATTTAAGGAGAGACACTTTATTACTGTTTCAGTCACACTTTATTTGACAGTCCCCTTGTTACATGGACTTTACTGTAGTAACAACAGTAAATGATGCATAACTGCGTGCAACTAACCCTCAACCAAACCTTAATCCTGGCGATAATTATATAGAAAGCACATGCTGTTAATTAAAATGTCTTTATTACTTAATCTTGTAGATGCACTGTAACAACAACACCTTACAATAAAGTGTACACTGAAAAAAAGTGTGTTGGATTTACATGATTTAATAGTGTACATCAGTCCCACATCAATCAAGTTAAACTTAAATTAAGTAAGTTACTGTTTCCTAACAAACTTATAAAACTTTGCACTTTATAATAATGTCAGATTAATAGTTTTGCTTTAAAGTTTTCATAATCTTTTGTAATGCTTAAAAGAAGTACATGTGTTGACTAACATATAAAGCACATGATTTTAATTATTCAGTTATTCAATATTACAAGTTGATATCTTTTAATGGCAACTTATATCATTATGTGTATATATTTAAATGCATGACAAGTCAAATGCTTGTCAGTATCGGCAGGACACTTCACCATATTTCAAAGACAACAGAAGTAATAATGACATTACATAATGAGATGCATATTTAAGTCCTACTTAAGCGGTCAAAATCACTCTAAAGTTCATGCATTTAATATAAGTTTGAGTCATAATACATTCATTTAATTGCAATTAACATGCATTTAAGTGTCTGAAAACATTACATCCAGTTTGCACTAAATTATCTTCTTTTAATCTCTATTATTTCCCAAACAATACTCTTTTAGAAAGTATGCTAAGTATGCTTCCTTCCTTTCAATGATTTTTCACAATGCATTTTTCATGCAGTTTAATAATGCATTGCATAGTTTGTATAGTGCATTTGTACGGTTTGATTCCTGTGTTTTTACCCCTGTATCTAACCATTAAAATTACAATAACAACAGATGCATTTCTAAAACACTAGTGTGTCAAACAGAGAGAAACGGCACTAGGACTCTCTAACTCCTGCGCTGGGATCAGAAGAATCCTCGCGTCCGTCGCCGAGATGAAGAAATATGGAATAGCAGGAATATTATTTCTGAAATCTGATCAGTGACGACCTGAGGGATGTGAGCCGGAATCATTAATACAGTGTATCTGACAACACACAGAAGCCAGCGACACACAGCGCTCTCGTGTAATAACTGTGTTTTCATCTGCGCTCAGAAACACAGGTGCTTTACGTAATCCAGAGTGATGCAAGAAACACATCAGCCTGAAGGAAACTCTGATCTCTCAGTTCAGGAGATTCAGCTGTGAGTTACACATCATGTCTTTCTCGGATGTTCTCCTAAAACTCTCAGAAGAAAAGGTTCAGATATAAAGGGAGAGATCATGGGATCATGTTTAGCACAGACGCACTTCATTGTGATGATTTTGTTCTTAATATCTCCAGTTATTCTGCTTCTTCTCCAGTAAATGTGTCTTGATGTAAGATTGTTTAGATGTTTGTGCTGGAAAACGAGACAGAAACACTGAGAAGAACGTCATGTTTTGAATGAAATCACTGTTGAATTGCTCTGGTGTGAACAGGGCAGTTCGAGTTCAGAAACGCTGTGACTGTGAACAGAGCCGAGGACTGACATTCACAGTTTACTCGCTTTAATTCCTGTTTACTTCTGAACTTCACCCGAGAGAGAGAGAGAGAGAGAGAGAGAGAGAGAGAGAGAGAGAGAGAGAGAGAGAGAGAGTTAGAGAGAGAGAGAGAGAGAGAGAGAGGGTTAGAGAGAGAGGGTTAGAGAGAGAGAGGGAGAGAGAGGGAGAGAGGGTTAGAGAGAGAGGGTTAGAGAGAGAGAGAGAGAGAGGGTTAGAGAGAGAGAGGGAGAGAGAGAGGGTTAGAGAGAGAGAGAGAGAGAGAGAGAGGGGGTTAGAGAGAGAGAGGGAGAGAGAGGGAGAGAGGGTTAGAGAGAGAGAGAGAGAGAGAGAGAGAGGGTTAGAGAGAGAGAGGGAGAGAGAGGGAGAGAGGGTTAGAGAGAGAGGGTTAGAGAGAGAGAGAGAGGGTTAGAGAGAGAGAGGGAGAGAGAGAGACACACTAAGAAAGAGTTTCAGCTTTTCATCTTGTCATAATTGCGTCTGAAATCAGGATGTATTCAAGACGAACGTCCCTCATCTTCATCATCTTCATCTTCTTCTTCTTCTTCTCTGACTCCCATTTTCTCTTTTGAACATGAAAAGCATAAATGCAACCAGATCATGCATATTTAAGATGATGCGTGTTCGTTTGCGAGTCTTTGAAGAGATGTTTTCTCGGCTCTTTCATCCACTGCTTGACCTTCGACCTACAGTAGCATCTGTCAATCATTCACAGAACATCCTCCTCGACTCCCTTCATCCTCAGTTTATCATTAAACATATAATAACATCTATTGTATAAATATATTACCATTTCAATATATATTTTTAAAGAAGTGAATACTTGTATTCATCAAGGACACATTACTGTAAGTCGTGACAGCAGTGGCATTTATAATATAACACAATTTTCAAATAAATGCTGTTCTTTTAAACATTCTGTTCATCAAAGAATCCTGACAAATAAAATGCATTATGGTTTCCACATAAATAGCTTGGTCACATTTGAATATGAGGTAAATATGAAGAATTTGGTCAAATCTTTATAATTTTTTGCAAACAAATTGTCTTTTACATTTTTAAAAAAAACAATTTTTTTAATTTTTTTTATGTATTAATATGTATTAAAATGATTCTGGAAAAAAAAATCTGGGTGTTTGTAACAGACCAATAGATAATAATAATTATATACATTTATATGAACAATACATCATGAATTATATGTGATTATTTACACTCACCTAAAGGATTATTAGGAACACCTGTTCAATTTCTCATTAATGCAATTATCTAATCAACCAATCACATGGCAGTTGCTTCAATGCATTTAGGGGTGTGGTCCTGGTCAAGACAATCTCCTGAACTCCAAACTGAATGTCAGAATGGGAAAGAAAGGTGATTTAAGCAATTTTGAGCGTGGCATGGTTGTTGGTGCCAGACGGGCCGGTCTGAGTATTTCACAATCTGCTCAGTTACTGGGATTTTCACGCACAACCATTTCTAGGGTTTACAAAGAATGGTGTGAAAAGGGAAAAACATCCAGTATGTGGCAGTCCTGTGAGCGAAAATGCCTTGTTGATGCTAGAGGTCAGAGGAGAATGGGCCGACTGATTCAAGCTGATAGAAGAGCAACTTTGACTGAAATAACCACTCGTTACAACCGAGGTATGCAGCAAAGCATTTGTGAAGCCACAACACGCACAACCTTGAGGCGGATGGGCTACAACAGCAGAAGACCCCACCGGGTACCACTCATCTCCACTACAAATAGGAAAAAGAGGCTACAATTTGCACAAGCTCACCAAAATTGGACAGTTGAAGACTGGAAAAATGTTGCCTGGTCTGATGAGTCTCGATTTCTGTTGAGACATTCAGATGGTAGAGTCAGAATTTGGCGTAAACAGAATGAGAACATGGATCCATCATGCCTTGTTACCACTGTGCAGGCTGGTGGTGGTGGTGTAATGGTGTGGGGGATGTTTTCTTGGCACACTTTAGGCCCCTTAGTGCCAATTGGGCATCGTTTAAATGCCACGGCCTACCTGAGCATTGTTTCTGACCATGTCCATCCCTTTATGACCACCATGTACCCATCCTCTGATGGCTACTTCCAGCAGGATAATGCACCATGTCACAAAGCTCGAATCATTTCAAATTGGTTTCTTGAACATGACAATGAGTTCACTGTACTAAAATGGCCCCCACAGTCACCAGATCTCAACCCAATAGAGCATCTTTGGGATGTGGTGGAACGGGAGCTTCGTGCCCTGGATGTGCATCCCACAAATCTCCATCAACTGCAAGATGCTATCCTATCAATATGGGCCAACATGTCACAGTGTCTGGTTTGTGTTTCCCTGGGTAACCACTAGAGGTCCTTGTCCCCCACGGTGTCATTCTCTCATGCACTACATTTCCCATCATCCTGTTCTGTATTATCATTGATTCATTGCTGTTTCCCCTCACCTTGTTAGTGTCTGTGTATATATACCCTGTCGGTGTCAGTGTTTGTCATGGAGTCCTTGTATAATGTCACCCTGCACTTCGGAGTTCGGTTTATGTTTGTTTCTCGTTTTGGACTGTTTTGTATGGACTTTGACCTTTTGCCTGCCTGGATTACGAGTACGGATTACCCTTAATAAACTGCACTTGGATCTTACCTTTTCCTGTGTGTGATCGTGACAGAAGGACTCCATCATGAATAGATCCAGCGGTATGGGTTCTCGTGTCTCTTCCCCAGCCACCGAGAGGGAGAGGAGACAGCAGAGGGGGAATTCCCAATCTGGAGAGGTTCTGCCTCGTATGAATATTTTCGAGTGCTTTGCATTGTGGGCTTGAATCACTGAGGAGACCACTGTGCTCCCTGTGGATTCTGGAGAGACAGTAGCGGCTACTCGCTCTCGAAGACGGCGGGGGAGAAGGAAGACTTCCTGCCTTCCTAACGTCCCCAAACAGCCCGCTGTCGTCCCGGAGGTCGTCCCCAAACAGCCCGCTGTCGTCCCGGAGACCGTCCCGGAGCAGCCCGCTGTCGTCCCTGAGACCGTCCTGGAGCAGCCCGCTGTCGTCCCGGAGGCCGTCCCCGAACAGCCCGCTGTCATCCCGGAGGTCGTCCCTGAACAGCCCGCTGTCGTCCCTGAGACCGTCCTGGAGCAGCCAGCTGTCGTCCCGGAGGCCGTCCCTGAACAGCCCGCTGTTGTCCCGGAGGTCGTCCCTGAACAGCCCGCTGTCATCCCGGAGGTCGCCCCGGAGCAGCCCACCATCAGTCCTGCCACGGCCAAGAGAGCGGTCTTTCTTTTTTATGTATTGGCGTTTCTGCATGCATGGAGGAAGCACATGAGTTCTGCCGATCCAGAGACTGTTCACGTCACGTCTGCAGATCCCAAGACTGTTCACGTCACGTCTGCCGATCCGGAGACGGTTCACGGCCGATCCAGAGACGGTTCACGTCACGTCTGCCGATCCAGAGACGGTTCACGTCACGTCTGCCGATCCAGAGACTGTTCCTGTGCCAGAGGCTGTACCCGTCAGCTCTGCCACGGCCAAGAGGGCTGTCTTCACTTTTTATATGGTTGCTGTCCTGCGTGCCTGGGCTGCACACACCACCAAGATGTCAGCCTCCAGTCCAGTTGGAACCCCGGACACTGTGCTGGAGCCGGTGTCTGTTCCTGAGCCAGTGTCTGTATCTTTTCCTGTTCCTGAGCCTGTGTCTGTGTCTGTTCCTGAGCCGGTGTCTGTGTCTGTTCCTGAGCCGGTGTCGGTGTCTGTTCCTGAGCCGGTGTCTGTTCCTGAACCGGTGTCTGTTCCTGAGCCGGTGTCTGTCCCTGTTCCGTGGCCGCCCGAGGGGTCGTCTCCGCCGTGGCCACCCGATGGACTGTCTGCTCCGCCCTGGCCGCCCGAGGGAAAGTCTCCGCCCTGGCCGCCCGATGGACTGTCTGCTCCGCCCTGGCCGCCCGAGGGAAAGTCTCCGCCCTGGCCGCCCGATGGACTGTCTGCTCTGCCCTGGCCTCCCGAAGGGTCGTCTTCGCCATGGCCGCCCGAAGGGTCGTCTTCGCCATGGCCGCCCGAAGGGTCGTCTCCGCCCTGGCCGCCCGATGGACTATTTGCTCCGCCCTGGCCGCCCGAGGGAAAGTCTCCGCCCTGGCCGCCCAATGGACTGTCTGCTCTGCCCTGGCCGCCCGATGGGTCGTCTGCTTCGCCCTGGCCGCCCGATGGGTCGTCTGCTTCGCCCTGGCCGCCCGATGGGTCGTCTGCTTCGCCCTGTCCACCCGATGGGTCATCTGCTTCGCCCTGGCCGCCGGCTAAGCCGTCACTCACTGTTCCTGTTCCCCTTCATGGACCTGGCCCCCCATCCCTCCCCCTGATCCTCCACCGTTCCACCTCCCTCCTGGACTCTTGTGTTGGTTTTGTAGTGGTGTCTTGGAGCGTCTGGTAGCCGCTCCGTAGAGGGGGGGTTATGTCACAGTGTCTGGTTTGTGTTTCCCTGGGTAACCACTAGAGGTCCTTGTCCCCCACGGTGTCATTCTCTCATGCACTACATTTCCCATCATCCTGTTCTGTATTATCATTGATTCATTGCACGCAGCTGTTTCCCCTCACCTTGTTAGTGTCTGTGTATATATACCCTGTCGGTGTCAGTGTTTGTCATGGAGTCCTTGTATAATGTCACCCTGCACTTCGGAGTTCGGTTTATGTTTGTTTCTCGTTTTGGACTGTTTTGTATGGACTTTGATCTTTTGCCTGCCTGGATTACGAGTACGGATTACCCTTAATAAACTGCACTTGGATCTTACCTTTTCCTGTGTGTGATCGTGACACAACATTTCTAAAGAATGCTTTCAGCACCTTGTTGAATCAATGCCACGTACAATTAAGGCAGTTCTGAAGGCGAAAGGGGGTCAAACACAGTATTAGTATGGTGTTCCTAATAATCCAGTGTATATTACATTGGACATATTTCATATTCTATATGCCATAATAAATACAGTATTAGTACAATTCCTGTGACAGCTGAGAAACTACCAGTGAAAATAAAACTCTTAAATTCATTTTAAATTCCAATACACTTTAAGAATGCGAAATAAATGTATTCATTTAGGAGATGCTTTTATCCAAAGCGACTTACAAATGAGAGCAATAGAAGCAGTGAAACTAACAATAGGACAACAATATGCAAGTGCTGTGACCCTTCCCAGTTTAATCTAACGCAGTACATGTACTTTTTATTTATTTTATTTTTTAAAGATATAGAATAGAAGAGAAAGTGAATTTAATTAGTTACTGTTTTAATATGTATTTAAAACTAGACTTGTAGGCTTTCAGAAAAATTAGAGTGTGTGTGAGTGCGTGTGAGTGTGCGTGTGAGTGTGTGTGAGTGCGTGTGTGTGTGTGAGTGCGTGTGAGTGTGAGTGTGAGTGTGCGCGTGTGTGTGCGTGTGCATGTGTGTGTGTGTGTGTGTGTGTGTGAGTGTGTGTGTGTGTGTGTGTGTGTGTGTGTGTGTGTGTGTGTGTGTGTGTGTGTGTGTGTGTGTGTGTGTGTGTGTGTGTGAGTGTGTGTGTGTGTGTGTGTGTGTGTGTGTGTGTGTGTGTGTGTGTGTGTGTGAGAGAGAAGTGATTGCGAGAAGAAAAGAAATAGAGAGGTTGCATGTGTTTCTCTTCCTCTGCGGGTCCCAGAGCGAGAGGCACAGAAGGGCTTCGTCCTCCGGCGCGCGATCAGAGGAATATTTAAACACAGTCTGATGGATCGCTCATGCATATTTCATGCAGTAAAGCACACACTGATATCACAAAGCTGATTAATTGGACATTAACTCCAACACTAATAGATTTGGACAAGATATATCTACATTATTTCCAGACTTTGTTCTGCCACCCTGAAACCTTCGGCACTTTCCACTGTCTAACATGGTGGAGAATAGAGTCTGAAATAAAAACAGTTTAAGATTATTTAAGATTATTTAAGATTCACAAACTGTTCATCATCAGCCTCAGAAGATTGAGTTACATATTATATCAGTTATTAATTTCTGTTACCCTGTGGGACGACTAAACGTGCTGTTACCTTCTAGCAAAAAATATCATTATCAAAGTAAAAAACAGATCAAATTACATGTACTAAATGCTTTTTTTTTTTTTTTAATGCCTGAAGTTGCAAACACAGACTATATTAAATATGCTTGCATAAAATATCAATAGAAATTGAGTAAATAGAATTAAACGTTACTGCTTGGGTTCAGTGTTGTTAACTAAAACTATTAAAATATATATATTTTGGTAATTGAAATAAAATTGAATTACCAAATAATAATAATAAAAAAAAAAAATGTTTGTCATTTTAAATAAAAACTGAAATATTTCAATATATATAAATTATAATATTAAAATATTAAATGATAATAAAAAAGGTAAAAGCACAACAACAACAAAAATGTAAAATGAAAATAAAATATAAAAATAAAAGCTAATTCAAAACATGAATAAATATTTTAACAGTATATAAATAATACTAAAATGACACTGGTATGTTACATTTAGCTAAATGTAACATTTTTGGTAATTCAATTAATAATTAAAATGTTTTTACTGCAATTCATTAAATGTCACTTGAACAGAAACTTTACAGTCGAGAAGGTCAAGGCATTGCTACGTTAATATTATGTTAGATAATAGTTTATCTTTCATATCTAATAGTTCTCACAAAAAACACACATTATATTGTACTTTAAAAAACATAATGGAAGTGTGGAAAAAAACACCATGAACTACATAAATGATTGCAAAATACATTAATATTTAATGGGTTATTTAAATGTTTTCTAGTGATTAAGTATGTATATGAGCTTAATGAAACATAAAACTTAATAAAATAAAGTAAAATAAAATAAAAAAATAAAAAATGTATTTGAAAAGGTTAAATGGTCCTGGAAAAAAAAACACTGAAACACACTCACTGAAACACACTCTCACTGAAACACACACTCACTGAAACACACACTCACTGAAACACACTCTCACTGAAACACACTCTGGGCCCTATCTTGCACCCAGCGCAAGTGACTTTGTACACCGACGCATGTATCATTCCTATTTTGCACCCGCGCAAAGCGGACTTTTCCCTCCACAGAAGCACGTCGGTTAACTAAGAAATACACTTGCGCTCCCGGGGGCGGTTCAGCGCAAAGAGGAGGCGTGTTCCGGCGCAAACGTTCCTTCTTGCTATTTTGCAGGTTTAGAAAACAATTGCGCCACTAACCAGGAAAAAATAGTTTAAAGTCAGTGGCGCGTTGCGCATGTTATTCATAGGCTATTTTAAGGGCGCATGCTTGGCCATAATCAATGTAGCGTGTGCACAACGCGCACTTTGATTCTCTCATCTACACAGAAGCAGCAGTTTTCATTTTTGCAAATCATACATTATTACGATAGATAGATAGATAGATAGATAGATAGATAGATAGATAGATAGATAGATAAACAATTTATTATAAAAGCATACATCTAGCTTACACATTTACCCAAATTAACCGAAGTTAATTTGGGTGGGTTTCTCCATTTCAATGTAACTTCTCTCTTTTACGGCCGTGACAAGAGCGTTGCTCTCCTTGGCTGTGAACCGCTGCTGGCGCGCGCCTGGCAAATCCGCCGTTACAATAGCAATCCGCTATGGAAAAAGCGCATCTGCTCTTAAAGGGAATGTGAGATGACGCTCTGATTGGTTTATTTCACGTTACGCCCAAACCACACCTATGAATAATGAAGCTACTTCAGACCAACCCATTTTAGATTTGCGCCTGGCGCAAGAGTCATTTATCCCGCCGGGAAAATAGCAACAGCGCCGAGACCCGCCCACAAAGTTACTTGCGCTTTGCGCTTTGACACTTGCGTTTCAGATCGTTAAAATAGGGCCCTCTCACTGAAACACACTCTCACTGAAACACACACTCACTGAAACACACTCTCACTGAAACACACACACACTGAAACACACTCTCACTGAAACACACACTCACTGAAACACACTCTCACTGAAACACACACTCACTGAAACACACTCTCACTGAAACACACTCTCACTGAAACACACACTCACTGAAACACACTCTCACTGAAACACACACTCACTGAAACACACTCTCACTGAAACACACTCTCACTGAAACACACACTCACTGAAACACACTCTCACTGAAACACACACTCACTGAAACACACTCTCACTGAAACACACTCTCACTGAAACACACTCTCACTGAAACACACACTCACTGAAACACACTCTCACTGAAACACACTCTCACTGAAACACACTCTCACTGAAACACACACTCACTGAAACACACTCTCACTGAAACACACTCTCTCACTGAAACACACTCTCACTGAAACACACTCTCACTGAAACACACACTGAAACACACTCTCACTGAAACACACTCTCACTGAAACACACACTCACTGAAACACACTCTCACTGAAACACACACTCACTGAAACACTCTCACTGAAACACACTCTCACTGAAACACACTCTCACTGAAACACACACTCACTGAAACACACTCTCACTGAAACACACACTCACTGAAACACACTCTCACTGAAACACACTCTCTCACTGAAACACACACTCACTGAAACACACTCTCACTGAAACACACACTCACTGAAACACACTCTCACTGAAACACACACTCACTGAAACACACTCTCACTGAAACACACACTCACTGAAACACACTCTCACTGAAACACACACTCACTGAAACACACTCTCACTGAAACACACACTCATTGAAACACACTCTCACTGAAACACACACTCACTGAAACACACACTCACTGAAACACACTCTCACTGAAACACACACTCACTGAAACACACTCTCACTGAAACACACACTCACTGAAACACACTCTCACTGAAACACACACTCACTGAAACACACTCTCACTGAAACACACACTCACTGAAACACACTCTCACTGAAACACACACTCACTGAAACACACTCTCACTGAAACACACTCTCACTGAAACACACTCACACTGAAACACACTCTCACTGAAACACACTCTCACTGAAACACACACTCACTGAAACACACTCTCACTGAAACACACTCTCACTGAAACACACACTCACTGAAACACACTCTCACTGAAACACACTCCCACTGAAACACACTCTCACTGAAACACTCTCACTGAAACACACTCTCACTGAAACACACACTCACTGAAACACACTCTCACTGAAACACACTCTCACTGAAACACACACTCACTGAAACACACACTCACTGAAACACTCTCACTGAAACACACTCTCACTGAAACACACTCTCACTGAAACACACTCTCACTGAAACACACACTCACTGAAACACACTCTCACTGAAACACTCTCACTGAAACACACTCTCACTGAAACACACTCTCACTGAAACACACACTCACTGAAACACACACTCACTGAAACACACTCTCACTGAAACACACTCTCACTGAAACACACACTCACTGAAACACACACTCACTGAAACACACACTCACTGAAACACACTCTCACTGAAACACTCTCACTGAAACACACACTCACTGAAACACACTCTCACTGAAACACACTCACTGAAACACTCTCACTGAAACACACACTCACTGAAACACACTCTCACTGAAACACACACTCACTGAAACACACACTCACTGAAACACACACTCACTGAAACTCACTCTCACTGAAACACTCTCACTGAAACACACTCTCACTGAAACACACTCTCACTGAAACACACACTCACTGAAACACACACTCACTGAAACACACTCTCACTGAAACACACACTCACTGAAACACACACTCACTGAAACACACACTCACTGAAACGCACACTCACTGAAACACACTCTCACTGAAACACACTCTCACTGAAACACACTCTCACTGAAACACACTCACTGAAACACACTCTCACTGAAACACACACTCACTGAAACACACACTCACTGAAACACACTCTCACTGAAACACACACTCACTGAAACACACACTCACTCACTGAAACACACACTCACTGAAACACACTCTCACTGAAACACTCTCACTGAAACACACTCTCACTGAAACACACTCTCACTGAAACACACTCACTGAAACACACTCTCACTGAAACACACTCTCACTGAAACACACTCTCACTGAAACACACTCTCACTGAAACACACTCACTGAAACACACTCTCACTGAAACACACACTCACTGAAACACACTCTCACTGAAACACTCTCTCACTGAAACACACACTCACTGAAACACTCTCACTGAAACACACTCTCACTGAAACACACACTCACTGAAACACACTCTCACTGAAACACACACTCACTGAAACACTCTCTCACTGAAACACAGACTCACTGAAACACACTCCCTGAAACACACTCTCACTGAAACACACACTCACTGAAACACACTCTCACTGAAACACACACTCACTGAAACACACTCTCACTGAAACACACACTCACTGAAACACACTCTCACTGAAACACACTCTCACTGAAACACACACTCACTGAAACACACACTCTCACTGAAACACACTCTCACTGAAACACACACTCACTGAAACACACACTCACTGAAACACACACTCACTGAAACACACACTCAGTGAAACACACACTCTCACTGAAACACACTCTCACTGAAACACACTCTCACTGAAACACACTCTCACTGAAACACTCTCACTGAAACACACACTCACTGAAACACTCTCACTGAAACACACTCTCACTGAAACACACTCTCACTGAAACACACTCTCACTGAAACACACACTCTCACTGAAACACACTCTCACTGAAACACACACTCACTGAAACACACTCTCACTGAAACACACACTCACTGAAACACACACTCACTGAAACACACTCTCACTGAAACACACACTCACTGAAACACACTCTCACTGAAACACACTCTCACTGAAACACACTCTCACTGAAACACACACTCACTGAAACACACACTCAGTGAAACACACACTCTCACTGAAACACACTCTCACTGAAACACACTCTCACTGAAACACACACTCACTGAAACACACTCTCACTGAAACACACTCTCTCACTGAAACACACTCTCACTGAAACACACTCTCACTGAAACACACACTGAAACACACTCTCACTGAAACACACTCTCACTGAAACACACACTCACTGAAACACACTCTCACTGAAACACACACTCACTGAAACACACTCTCACTGAAACACTCTCACTGAAACACACTCTCACTGAAACACACTCTCACTGAAACACACACTCACTGAAACACACACTCACTGAAACACACTCTCACTGAAACACACTCTCACTGAAACACACACTCACTGAAACACACACTCACTGAAACACACACTCACTGAAACACACTCTCACTGAAACACTCTCACTGAAACACACACTCACTGAAACACACTCTCACTGAAACACACTCACTGAAACACTCTCACTGAAACACACACTCACTGAAACACACTCTCACTGAAACACTCTCACTGAAACACACTCTCACTGAAACACACTCTCACTGAAACACACACTCACTGAAACACACACTCACTGAAACACACTCTCACTGAAACACACTCTCACTGAAACACACACTCACTGAAACACACACTCACTGAAACACACACTCACTGAAACACACTCTCACTGAAACACTCTCACTGAAACACACACTCACTGAAACACACTCTCACTGAAACACACTCACTGAAACACTCTCACTGAAACACACACTCACTGAAACACACTCTCACTGAAACACACACTCACTGAAACACACACTCACTGAAACACACACTCACTGAAACTCACTCTCACTGAAACACTCTCACTGAAACACACTCTCACTGAAACACACTCTCACTGAAACACACACTCACTGAAACACACACTCACTGAAACACACTCTCACTGAAACATACACTCACTGAAACACACACTCACTGAAACACACACTCACTGAAACGCACACTCACTGAAACACACTCTCACTGAAACACACTCTCACTGAAACACACTCTCACTGAAACACACACTCACTGAAACACACTCTCACTGAAACACACACTCACTGAAACACACTCTCACTGAAACACACACTCACTGAAACACACTCTCACTGAAACACACACTCATTGAAACACACTCTCACTGAAACACACACTCACTGAAACACACACTCACTGAAACACACTCTCACTGAAACACACACTCACTGAAACACACTCTCACTGAAACACACACTCACTGAAACACACTCTCACTGAAACACACACTCACTGAAACACACTCTCACTGAAACACACACTCACTGAAACACACTCTCACTGAAACACACACTCACTGAAACACACTCTCACTGAAACACACTCTCACTGAAACACACTCACACTGAAACACACTCTCACTGAAACACACTCTCACTGAAACACACACTCACTGAAACACACTCTCACTGAAACACACTCTCACTGAAACACACACTCACTGAAACACACTCTCACTGAAACACACTCCCACTGAAACACACTCTCACTGAAACACTCTCACTGAAACACACTCTCACTGAAACACACACTCACTGAAACACACTCTCACTGAAACACACTCTCACTGAAACACACTCTCACTGAAACACACACTCACTGAAACACAAAAAGTGAATAAATGGATTATAAATACTGCATAAATATAATTTAGTACCATAATATCCCCTAAAAATACAAAATATGACAAAAAAAACTAAAATATAGTACAATAATTTCTTTGAAAATTTAAAATTCGGTCAAGTTTGACGGACATGTGGAGAGCGTGTGTGTGACTCCTGTCTTTGCTCTGTTAAACTGTGGCTCTTCTGTAAAACCTACATCTGAGGTTCCCCGCGCTCTCGTTTGCTCTCATCCTCTAAAACACACACACACACACACGTACACACACACACACACACACACACACACATACTATTGTTAAATCCGACCGTTTCAAGGTTGCTGCTGCTTCGACACCCGCTATGAAGGTGTCCATGAGGGAATCTCAGCGTTCCTGTGGGATTAAACTCAATCTGCAGTGTGTAGAAATGTGTAAAGAGAGAGAGAGAGAGAGAGAGAGAGAGAGCAGATTGAAACTCAGGAATTTCTCGTTCCAGACCTCAATCACTTCATCTCTTTCCTAGAACACAGAAGATATTTAGAAATATGTGTTGGTGTTTTCTGTCCAAACTACAGCTGATACAAATTTCAAGACTCAATTTCGATTCACAAGCTCGCGATTTGATTCAATTCAATATCGATTAATTTGCATATATTTCAGGTACAGTACATGTCAATTGTTCAATTGAGGAAAAAAATCTCTAAAGATTGATTACGAGTCATGATTGATTCTTTCATCATTCCTTCCGATGTTCATCATGTTTATTTGCTGCTGTAACTAGTACTAAAGAGGAAGAGATGATCGGATCATCTGTCACACACATTAAAGAGACACAAACACACAATTATTGCTTGAATTTAGTTATGAAACAGACAGAATCTGAAAGCTGAGACTTTGTTTCATATCAAATGTATCAAAGATTATAGTGATTATTGGATGGCAGGAGCTACGAATAATGTTTAGTGAAGTTTTGTTCCCGTATCAACTGAAAACAGGACAGACGAAAAGATCGATTCCTGGGATTTCAGAATCAATATCAGTTCATCAAAATGGAATATATTTTCAATCCAGCACTAGCTCATATAACAGATGTCAATGATATTGTTTTGGACACAATTGACTTGTATAGTCAAGTCACCAAGTGAACCAAAACAGTTGAAGGTTTTGTCGTCCGCAGAAGAGAAAGAGAGAGTAAATCATACTTGAGTAAAAGTACAGATACCTTACAGTGAAAATGACTCCATTACAAGTTACAAGTCTCCAAATTCCAATACGACTGGAGTAAAAGTCTTGGAGTTTCTTGATTTTAACAGTGCTTCAGTGTTTAACTCGTACTGAGTGTAGACTCAAAGATGAACTAGTCCTCGATAGAAGGCGCGTTTCCATTACATATTTGTGCAAAACTTTTGCGATTTTTTCTAAATGTCGACAAAAAACGATTGCGAAATGACGGTGTTTCCATTAACTGATGTTATGCGACTAAAACTACATTTTTTCCTCTCGCAATCAGTAAAATAATTCTAAAACCATGGCAACGGACGCTGGTAGACTATATCCCAGCCACTGCACTGGCCATTATTATTAATGGAAGGAGACGTATGTGTGTTTTCAAGCATTAATGGTGAGGAACGACCCTTATTATACTTGTGAGCGGCACATATGAGGAGTTTCTGGGTGTTTCTCCCTCATTTCTGCTTCCAGGTCTTGTTTGTGGCATTTATTTGAGGTTTAGAATCCAGTATTTCTGTAATTCTTTTGTCTTATATGAGTTTAATAAAGTTTAAAATTGCCTGAAAAACCACCTCATGCGAGCGGAGAAACTTTTTTGCGATAAATGGGAGCTTTTGCGAAATTGACGCGTTTCCATGGGGCGTATTTTCAATTTTCAATTTCAAATTGCACAATTTGAAGGGTAATGGAAACGCGGCTAGTGACATGCTAAAGACACAGCTTCTGAAATGTCTACAAACTCTCACGGTCTCAGTTAAAGGTGCAGTGTGTAATATTCAGGAGGATATCTTGACAGAAATGTTATATCATAAACATAACTATGTTTTCAGTGGTTTATAAAGACCTTACGTAATGAAGCGTGTTTATTAGCTTAGAATGAGGCATTTCTCTCTACACACACCGCGGGTCCGCTTACATCCACATGTTTCTACGGTGGCCCTGAGTGGACAAACACGCTTCGCCACTGTTGTTCTGTGATAAGAAGCTAGCTAAAGTCAGCGAATAAATCCTGTATGACAATGATTTCTCCTCTGTGCCAGACTGCCATTGTTACATCCGCGATTGTCTGTATTTCTCCTGTTCTGTATTTCCGTGTCTTGTTATCCTAGGTCAGTTCCTGTGCTTAATTGATGGGATGTGCTGGCGCGCGAGGCGTGTCCCAGCTGGTGGCATAAAGAGAGCTTGGTTTTGGCGCGAGGGGCGGGAGAGAGCGGCTTTGTTTTGTGTTTGAATTGTTGTTTTAAGTTGATCCTTGGTTATGTAAACTTTTGAGTTAACAAATAAATCCTTAGACATTTGTTTGCCGAACTTTCTCCTGCTTATTTTGTTACTATTTGATACCAGTAGTAACAAAGTGGGGGCTCGTCTAAAAACAATTTAGCCTATAATCTGGCGTTGTTGGGTTTTTTTTTGGGCGATTGCAGGTAATGTGAACAGCGGAAGAAGCTGTGCGGTCGGACAGTATGCTAAACCTAAACGTTATATATTGTGCCTTGTGCGTTTCTGGGACTAATATGAATGTTTGTTGTCTTGTTGGAGCCAGGACAATAGATTTTCTATTGTAAACAGAGGTTACACCGGAATGTTGGACATGGAGGGTAAGTTCAGCGATATGTATTTAATCAATTAGCCATAACCTTTCTTTTTGTGCTTGCATGGTAGGTTGCGTGTTTTTTGGGTCGTGTGGTTTTTTGTTTTTGAACAGGTCTGTGGCTAGAGCATTGGTCTCGGGGGCACTACCGAGGAATTGGGGAAATCGCCAGATTACTGGTTGTTTAGCCACTCCTGCGGGCTTGGTGTTTAATCCATCCCACCGCAGACCTGTTTGAAGATCCGCGCCTAGTTAACTGGTATGGGGTATTTTTGTAAGCTTAAGAGAAATGGTTATATGGTTTTTGAAAATGTCGCTGGTCTGCCCGGCTCATGTTTGATTCATTCAGATTGTACAGATTGTAATAAGAAACGTTGATTTGAGTTCTTAATAATAGCGGTCTGCATGGTTTGAAGGATGGCGTCACCGGTAAAAACCTTTGTAGAGGAACCCTCGAAGTTTTTGTTAAATGCATTGACAAAAGAGCAATTAATAGAACTTGCTGATCATTATGAAATAGAGCTTACAAGTAAGCGATATAAAAAAGAGATCAAAAGTATAGTGAATGGAGCCTTGTGCGCCAAGGGTTTGCTGATAGCGTCTGCCGATGCATCTGAAGATGATGATGATGAAGTAGTTTCTAAGACTTCAGTTCATGCTGAAAACTTAACCTTTGCTGAACAAAAAGAATTGTTACTCTTACAATTAGAAAATCGTAAGTTAGAACATCAAATGCATATGGACAGGTTGCGTCTAAACGAACAAAATGAACGTGCGAAACGAGCACTAGAGCAGCAAAAGCTTGAACTTGAAGCTGAACGTTTGGATCTAATAAAACAAGGGAGAATGTCTGGTTTAGGGGATTCGAAGTTCGATATCTCCACTAGTTTACGGCTTCTTCCCTCATTTAATGAGAAGGATGTCGACACTTTTTTCCTGTTATTTGAAAGGGTGGCAGACGCGCAGGGTTGGCCTGATATACATCGCGCTCTTATGCTGCAGTGCACTCTCACGGGGAAAGCACAGAGAGCGTTTTCCGCTCTCAGTGTGGATGATGCGAAAGACTACGAAATCATAAAGGCTTCAGTTTTAAGAGCATTTGAGTTGATTCCAGAAGCCTATCGGCAGCGATTCAGAGGTATGCGAAGACGTTTCGATCAGACCAATGTGGAGTTTGCGAGAGATTTGCGGTTACAATACCAACGCTGGTGCGTCGCCTCTAATGTTCAAACAGTTGATAACATGACAGACTTGATAGTCTTAGAGCAATTTAAAAACACATTGCCGGAGTGTGTTGCGATATATATTGCTGAAAAGCAGGCAACAAATGAGGCTGATGCTGCTGTGTTGGTAGATGAGTACGAACTAACACATAAAGCTCATTCTGGCGAACGCGTGCGTTCAGTAAGTGGACAAAGAGATGCATTTTCTTTTCGCAATAAAACTCCAAACGTTAATCCTCTACCAGTAAATCAGGATCGCTCAAGTGTAACGTCTGATGCAGAGCAAATTTGCCGTTATTGCCAAGGGAAAGGTCATTGGAAAGAGAGCTGTCCAGTGCTGAAGTCAAAGGCTAAAGCTCGTTTTTCGTTTGTAAAACCTGCTGCTTTGGCTGTGTCGCCTGGTAATTCAGATGTTGTGCTTAGTAAACTGAAGCCTAATTATCTTCCATTTATTGCAGATGGATTTGTTTCACTACTTGGCAGCGAGGAGAAGTTTCCTGTAAAAATCTTGCGTGATACAGGAGCATCAGAGTCCTTTATTTTGGAGTCTGTGTTGCCGTTTTCTTCTTCCTCGAGGTCCGGGAGGTCACTTTTGGTGAGAGGTATTGATCTTAGTACTTTAGAAGTCCCTTTACATAAGGTTGTGCTCTACTCTGAGTTGGTAAAGGGGAAAGTTGAGTTGGGAGTACGCCCGGCCCTCCCTGTTGATGGGGTGTCTGTTATATTAGGAAACAACCTGGCTGGCGGCCGTGTTTGGCAGACTAGTCCTATTCCTGTGGTGACTGATTCTCCTCAGCTGGGGAATGAATCTGATGACTGTTTTAAAGAATTTCCTCAGGTGTTTGCTGCTTGTGCGGTGACTCGTGCTGCTAGTCGTGCTGACGTGGAGGACCTGGGGGTTAGGGCTGCTGCAGGAAAGGTTAGCTTTGCTTTAACAGATTTTCCCTTGACTCTTTCTCAAGAAGAGCTAGTCAAGGAACAGCATACAGATCAATCTCTGTCTTCGTTGTTTGAGCGAGCTGTTCCTGCTGACTGTTTTGAGAGCGTGGATCATGGTTATGGTGTTCTAGATGGCTTGCTAGTGAGGAAATGGACACCCGCAACAAACATTTCACTGGGGGAACCATGGTTTCAGGTTGTTGTGCCTATCACGATTCGACAGGTGGTGTTAAAGACTGCTCATGACATGTTGGGGCATTTGGGGGTGAGAAAGACGTATGATCGCATTATGCGTCATTTCTATTGGCCAAAATTAAAGAAAGATGTTGCGGCCTACATTAAAACCTGCCACATTTGCCAGATCACTGGAAAGCCCAATCAGGTTATAAAGCCTGCACCTCTGCATCCAATACCTGTTGTAGCTGGTCCTTTTGAACATTTACAGTTGGACTGTGTAGGGCCATTAGTTGGTGCTAAATCTGGGTCTAGGTATTTGCTGACCGTAATGTGTCAGGTAACCCGTTATCCTGCTGCCTACCCACTACGCTCTATCACTACCAGGGCCATTGTAAGGGCTCTTACGCAGTTTTTTTCTATATTCGGTATACCAAAAGTTGTCCAGACTGACCAGGGCTCAAATTTTATGTCTGGTGTTTTTGCTCAGGTCTTACGCCAGCTTCATATTAAACACAACAAAGCCTCGGCTTACCATCCTCAGAGTCAAGGTGTTCTTGAACGTTTCCACCAGACACTGAAGTCCCTTCTCCGTGCATATTATATGGAGTTGGGACGTGACTGGGAGGAAGGTTTGCCATGGCTGTTGCTTGCCTCTAGGGAAGTCGTTCAAGAGAGTACAGGGTTCAGCCCTAATGATTTAGTGTTTGGCCATTTTGTACGTGGTCCTTTGGCTGTCCTAAAAGATGGTTTGGACCTTAAAGAACCACCAAAAGCCTTGTGTGATTATGTCAATGGTTTTAGGAGACGTCTTTATGAGGCGGGGAGGTTGGCCCGTGAGAAGTTAACAAACACTCAGTCTAAAATGAAGGAGCAGTATGATAAGCGAACGGAGCGTCGGGTTTTGGCAGTCGGTGATAAAGTGTTGGCTCTTCTGCCGGTTGTGTCATCTCCTTTCCAGGCAAAGTTTTCTGGACCGTATACGGTTGTTAAGAAGGTTTCAGATGTTAATTATGTAATTGCCACTCCGGACAGAAGGAAAAGTACTCAGTTGTGTCACCTTAACCTGCTTAAGCCATATCACGAACGTTCAGTTGCATTTAAGAGTAAAACTGCTGCACAGCCTGTAGCCCTAAGTGATGCCAGGTTGTCTCCTGTTTTTTCTCTTGTTCCTTCGGTGGCAGCACAGGAGCAAGAGGAGATCAGAACTCCTGATGATGGGGTTTTGCGTGCGCGGTTGCACAATTCTGAGACATTGAAGCAACTTCCACAGTTGCTGCAGCACTTGTCTGGGGACAAGTGTGCTGAGATTATTAATTTAATTACTGACTTTCCAACTCTCTTCTCAGATACTCCGACTCAGACGCATCTCTTGGAACATGATATAGATGTTGGTGAGGCTTCTCCAATTAGGCAGCGGTTTTATCGTGCTTCTCAAGAAAAGCGGAAGTACATCGACACAGAGGTAGAGTACCTTCTCGACAATGGGCTGGCTGAACCTTCTGCATCAGCCTGGGCATCACCATGCCTTCTGGTTAACAAGCCAGATGGTACCTTTAGGTTTTGCACCGACTATCGGAAACTTAATGCGGCCACAAAGCCAGATAGTTTTCCCTTACCTCGTATAGAGGATTGTGTAGACCAGGTTGGTGCCGCGACATTTGTTAGTAAATTCGACCTCCTTAAGGGCTACTGGCAGGTGCCCTTGACTGACCGTGCAAGAGAGGTGTCCACTTTTATCACTTCACAAGGGTTGTTCTCGTATAAGGTAATGAGTTTTGGGTTACGAAACGCTCCTGCCACCTTCCAGCGACTGATGAACACCGTGGTCGCTGGTCTAGAAGGTTGTGCAGTGTACTTAGACGATGTGGTGGTCTTTAGTAACACTTGGGGTGAACACTTGGACTCTATTAGAGCTCTGTTCCAGCGCCTTGCCCAGGCTCACTTAACTATCAATCTCGCAAAGTGTGAGTTTGCGAGGGCGACGGTAACCTACCTGGGAAAGGTGGTAGGCCAAGGACAAGTGTGTCCTATTCGTGCTAAGACTTTAGCCATAGATCAGTATTCGTCACCTACAAATAAAAAGGAGTTGATGAGGTTCTTGGGTATGGCGGGGTTTTATCGTTGTTTTTGCCCAAATTTTTCTTCGGTTGTTGCTCCGCTAACTGACCTACTTAAGTCCGGTGTTAAGTATAGCTGGACACCTGTTTGTCAGTCTTCCTTTGAGACCGTTAAAGCTCTCTTAACCTCCTCTCCTGTCCTTGCAGCACCGCAGCTGAACCAGGCGTTTAAGCTGCAAGTTGATGCTAGTCAGGTAGGAGCTGGGGCTGTTTTGCTCCAGGAAGATGAACACGGTGTTGATCGTCCGGTTTCTTTTTTTTCTCGAAAGTTTCTTTCTTATCAGGCAAATTATTCTGTCATTGAGAAAGAGGCTTTGGCGTTAATCTGGGCGCTTCAACATTTTGATGTATATGTAGCTGGTGCCTTTTCTCTGGTGGTCTTTTGTGACCATAATCCGTTAACTTTCTTGCACTCCCTTCAAAATCCAAATCAGCGCCTAATGAGATGGGCTCTTTTTCTGCAACCATACCATTTGGATATTCGTCACATTAAAGGCACAGATAATGTGATTGCAGATGCCTTATCTCGTGCTCCCGCTGGTTAATGTTTTGCTGTTTGTTACCCTATGTTTTTTTTTCTGTCTCTTCTGTCTTCCAGGGCCCGGATTACAGAAGTTGGACAGTTGTGAGTTGCATCTGAGTAAAGGGGTTACAAAATTTGTATATAGTATGTTTTTGTACATATCTTTTGAATGTTTTCCACATTTTTCTGCACTAAATTTTCACTTTTAACACCATGGTACTACGGTTCCTGTAGTGTTATTCACATTATGGTTGTGGTGTAGCATAGCCTCCAAGACCCGTTTTTT
>NC_138736.1:1002026-1079526 GCF_965113295.1 Leuciscus leuciscus
TTGGGAGCAGAATTGTCCATGCTGTCGTACATAATTTAGCCTCCCGTCGCACGCTCGCTGTTTATCCAGCACCGGCTTTGGAAGTAACGATGTCCACAGACAAGGTAGAGTATGTTGCATGATTTTATGAGAGTATGATATTGCGACATCAGAAACAAAGAAAAACAAAATAATGACATTGTTTGCTATTTTTTTGCTATCGTAACGCTTGCCGTAAAGCAAGTCAAATTTGTAGTTTCTTATGTCTCATTCGAACCACAGATCCGCGACCCGATCGGGCAAACTGGCATAGTGCAGTTATAGCCGATAGAGGGTCGCAAAGCGAAGTGCCGTTCACCGTTACGACTTGATGAACCACTGAAACGATTTTGGAAACATTATAAGGTACAAAATAATCTTTGGTGTTGCTTTAAATGTTTTTTTTCCTTGGAAAATAATTATTCATGTCTAAAAGTGTAACTCGACACCCTTGCCTCATTTAGTATGCGCGGTTCTATGAATATGCAAATGAGCCCCGCCTCCACTCACTCACTCACCTCAGAGATCCACTGGTTGACGATCACACGTTGATCTGATTGGTTACAAGGTAGTTTGTGACGTCAGAAACACCAGCGATTTCAAAGCGTGTGTTTGAGACTGTCTTTGGTTCACTGCAGTTTTAAGGAGGAAATACTCAGCAATGCTGTCGACTTATGAACTTACACATGGTTTGTCTTAAAACGTATTAAAAACACCACATAGACACATAAACAACATTAAAGGTCCCATTGCATGAAAATTTCACTTTATGAGGTTTTTCAACATTAATATGAGTTCCCCTAGCCTGCTAATGGTCCTCCAGTGGCTAGACGTTCTGATGGGTGTAAACCAAGCCCTGGGTATTTTTGAGAAAATGAAAGCTCAGACGGGCGAATCTAGAATATTCCCTTTATGTCGTCATAAGGGGAAAGGTTACCTCCCCTTTCTCTTCTTTGCCCACAAAGAGAATTTGGCGGAAAGTTGAAAGTTGCTCAGTGTTTGGATGTACAAATGAACACAAAAGTATTTTTTTAGTTCCTTCATCCGAGCGTCTGAAGAACCAGTGGGTTATGGGAATTTCTGATGTGTAATTGTTCAAGTTCAGACAGATAATCTTTCTCTCAAAGTCGTTCAATACTGTTTATGCATCAGTAAATCAAGCCATTGACTAAACGATCAACTTCACGTCGTTTCTCTTAGTAGGATGAAAATAATCTTACTTAAACTGTGATTAATATATACAGAAAGCGATCAAAGAACAATCCCTTTCCAATCGCCCAAGCTGTCAATCACACAGCGCGAGTTTATCTGGACACTTGTTTGCATTGGTGAAAGCATTAATGAGAGTGCAGAAACTGTTGCAATGATAAGATCTTCATTCACGCGATCAACAGGCTGTCATCTGCTCAATGCTCATCACTGCAACCTTTTATGTGATGGGGATAGATCTAAATACTTAAAAAAAACTTCTCACGATTCGTTATTCCCGATAGCTGTAATAGTAAAAACGAATAATAGCTGTAATAGTAAAAGTTTTCGAGAGAGTTCCACATGTAATGCGAGATATTTCATATGCAATACACTGTCATATGTTCATATGTTTACACTGAAGTCTCACAGCAGCCAGTCACAGCAGTGGGCGTTTACACTGAAGTCTCACAGCCAATCACAGCAGTGGGCGTTTACACTGAAGT
Source organism: Leuciscus leuciscus (assembly GCF_965113295.1). Taxonomy (NCBI): domain Eukaryota; kingdom Metazoa; phylum Chordata; class Actinopteri; order Cypriniformes; family Leuciscidae; genus Leuciscus; species Leuciscus leuciscus. Next base: position 1,003,739 of record NC_138736.1, read on the forward strand.
CTCACAGCGGCCAATCACAGCAGTGGCCGTTTACACTGAAGTCTCACAGCAGCCAGTCACAGCAGTGGCCGTTTACACTGAAGTCTCACAGCAGCCAATCACAGCAGTGGGCATTTACACTGAAGTCTCACAGCCAATCACAGTAGTGGGCGTTTACACTGAAGTCTCACAGCAGCCAATCACAGCAGTGGGCGTTTACACTGAAGTCTCACAGCAGCCAATCACAGCAGTGGGCGTTTACACTGAAGTCTCACAGCCAATCACAGCAGTGGGCGTTTACACTGAAGTCTCACAGCAGCCAATCACAGCAGTGGGCGTTTACACTGAAGTCTCACAGCAGCCAATCACAGCAGTGGGCGTTTACACTGAAGTCTCACAGCCAATCACAGCAGTGGGCGTTTACACTGAAGTCTCACAGCAGCCAATCACAGCAGTGGGCGTTTACACTGAAGTCTCACAGCAGACGTTCACAGAGCGTTCAAATCAGAGGCTAAAATCAGGCTAGGAAAAATGCATTTTATTTCTAAATTATAACAACTTTTGATCTAAAAAACATACTAACATTATAAGGGCACCCCAGGAAACATTCTAAAATAATAAAATAATCCATGCAATGGGACCTTTAAAAGCTGGATTTTCACCACAGGGGGACTTTAATATTAATGTAAGCATGCAATTACACTCACACACACACAGATCTGTGTGAGAATTGCTGCTACACGTCCTGTTGTTCACTCATACGACTGATTCTTTTACCAAATTACACATCAGCAAAGTCTTAATCACTGGTTGTGTGATTGAGCGCTAATTACATGCTAAAGGGATCCAGCTCGTTTGAGAAACCGCTTCTCACTTCTTGATCATCTGCAGACTGTGATGTGGGGAAGATAATTGATTTACAGTTTGTGACGGTGAAAAGAACTACAGCGTGAGAAACTCTTCACTGAGCAAGAAGGTGATAATGTGGAAAACTGAAACTTCTGGTATATTTGAATCAATTTGGCAGCGGTGTTCATTTGCATGTGCATCTGAATCAACTAAAGAATCACTGTGAACTTAATGAGTTGATTCACTGAAAAGATTTGATCAATTTGATTTGTTACTACCTCATGAATGAATCATTTAATAAATCATTGTGAACAACTGATTCACTGAATGATCTAACTCAAAAGAAAGATTCGTACATGAATTGGGCATCTCTACAAATCATTCAACAATTCACTGACTGTGAACTTAAATAAATCAACCATTTCATTATCCATGCACTGGACATCACTGCTTAGCGAGTGACTCATTCAACGATTCACTCTGAATTTAATCGAGTGATTCATTGAAAAGATCCTACTCAAAGGAAATATTCGTTCACCATCTTTGACCAAATTATTCAGTGAATCACTATGAACTTAACTAACCAATTCCATGATCAAAAGAACAATTTGTTCATGAATTTTTTCAATCGTTCATTGTGAACTTAACCAATTATTTGAAAAGATTTAAACCAAAAGAACAATTTATAGACGCATTGGTCATCCCGACTTAATGAACAAATCATTCAACAATTCAGCCTGAACTGAACCGATTATATGAAAATACTTGACTCAAAAGAACAATTCATTTACGCATTTCAGTTGCAATGGAAATTATTCAACCTCCATTCAGGTTGATTGGCAACATTTACAGACTTTCAGCTGTTTGCAATGAACAAATCAAACAGAAGTAATTGAAATAGCTCAACACAACAAATGTTTCACGTGGTTTTCCCAAATTTAACTGAAAATGCAACTTTTAATGACTTCTGCAGTCTCAAAATTATTCAGAATCCCTCACAACAGCGCAGATCTGCAGAACAGGTGTTCTCTCACTAATCAAGGGCTTCATTAGTTGCACCAGGTGTGCTTGAGCTAGAACACATGAAATATCTGAACTGCCGAGGTTTGTTGAGTGCCACGTTTGACTGCATGCTAGAAATATGGTCAAAAGAAGAGAAGATATCATCACCCTTCACAAACAAGGAACAGGATATGGAAAGATAGCGAAGGCACTGAATGTTCCTAGAGACACCTCTGGAAGCATAGTTTGCACAGTTAAAGGAACAGTGGTTTCACTCCCTGAACGGGCAGAAAAAGGAAGCGATCAGCGGCTGCAACCAGATTTCTTAGAAGGCGTGTTCAGAAAAACCCTGGAGTGACTGCAGAAGATCTAGAGCAAGACTTGATGGCCACAGACACTGAGGTTTCAGCGTCGCAGTAAAGCTCCTACTAAACGCATCAGAACTCCAGGAATACATCACTAATGACCCAGAGCACAAGAAAAGCGCTCAAAATCATAAAAAAGCCACAGAATTTTGGGGTTCTGTGGAGCGATGACAGATAACTGGAGCTTTTCGTCCCTCTGGATCAGCGGTGTGTCTGGAGGAGGAAGAATGAAGCGTATGCTGGTAAGTACTCTGTCTACAGTTCAGCATGAGGAGCTTGTGATGCTCTTGGCTGATTTATATCCTCCGGCTCTGGAAACCTGCAGCGTGAGGAAGGAGAGATGATTCACTGAAGTATCAGGAGATCCTTGGAGAGAACATCATGCCGTCAGTGAGGAAGATGAAGCTTCGACCTTCAACAGGACAATGATCACAAGCATTCCTCAGACTCCAGCAAGGCTTGGTTGCAGAAGAAGTCCTGGGAGATACAGTGGCATCACAGTCTCCTGACTCGAACCCCAGAGAACATCTCTGGTGGGATTTGAAGAAGGCGGTTGCAAACCCAATAAAATATGCATATCCCAGAACTGTATATTATATATATGTACTATATAACTGTACTATATATGTATATTCCTGAACTGGAGGCCGTTGCTCATGAGGAACGGGCTCAGATCCCTCAGAAACAGAAGCTGAGTCTGTTATACACCTCGTCTGCAGCAAACGTGTGTTCTACTGAGTGCTAGAGAGGCTTGACATGAAGGGGGTGAATAATTTTGAGACTGCAGAAGTCATTAACAGTTGCATTTTCAGTTACATTTAGGGAAACCACATGAAACATTTGTTGTGTTGAGATATTTCAATTACTTTTGTTTGATTTGTTCATTGCAAACAGCTGAAAGTCTGTCAATGTTGCCAATAAACCTGATTTGCAATGGAGGTTGACAAATTTCTATTGCAAATGTAACTACTTAGGGAATAATAGAAAAGATCCTACTCTAAAGAACGACTCGTTCATGAATCGGACCATAAAAAATAAAATGTTTTGAAATATGTTTTATTTGATATGTTGTAAAATCACACACACACATTAGCAAAAGTGTTGATGTGGATTCCAGGAACGTGATCCAAACAGATCTCAGTGAGGTTTTCTGAGAATATGAGGCAGATTTGAGGACCATCTGTCCTGTTCCACCATCAGAACCAGTGGATTCATGACATCAGACCCTGTTCCACCATCAGAACCAGTGGATTCATGACATCAGACCCTGTTCCACCATCAGAACCAGTGGATTCATGACATCAGACCCTGTTCCACCATCAGAACCAGTGGATTCATGACATCAGACCCTGATCCACCATCAGAACCAGTGGTGTGTGTGTGTGTGTGTGTGTGTGTGTGTGTGTGTGTGTGTGAGAGAGAGAGAGCGAGGGAGAGAGAGAGAGGGAGAGACAGAGAGAGAGGGAGCGAGGGAGAGAGAGAGAGAGAGAGAGAGAGAGATGTAAGAGGAGTTGAGGAGTTTGAGAGAGTGGGAGGAATGAATGTTAATAATCACTGTCAAAACTCCCCAAGCTCATTTAAAACCCACTGAGACTGAGATCATTTAGAAAGAAGAGGAGGAGAGAGACCTACCCATCACACACACACACACACACACACACACACACACACACACACACACACACACACACACATACACACTCACACACACTCACTAATTGATAGGACAGTAAGTGTCATTCTATTTTCTGTAAATCCAAATATACAGTCTATTAAAACTCCAAACACAAAGCCGATCTTATAAATGTGCCGCGTCACACACACACACACACACACACACACACTGGAGAACTGATGACTAACACTTTCCTTTGCTTTCCTCTGCCAAGCTGTCATTATTAATATGACCTTTATGGGCTGTCAACTTATTCAGGATGATGTCAATCATCTTTCATCTATTAGGAGAACAACTCTATCAGACGCCGTCACACTTCTTCTCTTCTCCTCTTCTTCTCCTCCTCTTCTCCTTCTCCTCTTCACCTTCTCCTCTTCTCCTCCTCCTCTTCTCCTCCTCTTCTTCTTCTCCTTCTCCTCCTCATCTTCTTCTCCTCTTCTTCTTCTCCTTCTCCTCTTCTCCTCCTACTCTTCTTCTCCTCTTCTCCTCCTACTCTTCTTCTCCTCTTCTCCTCCTACTCTTCTTCTCCTCTTTTCCTCTTCTCCTCCAACTCTTCTTCTCCTCTTCTCCTCCTACTCTTCTTCTCCTCTTCTTCTTCTCCTCCTCCTCTTCTTCTCCTCCTCCTCTTCTCTTCTCCTCCTCCTCCTCTTCTTCTCCTCCTCCTCTTCTCCTCCTCTTCTTCTCCTCTTCTTCTCCTCCTCCTCTTCTTCCCCTCTTCTCCTCCTCTTCTTCTCCTCCTCTTCTTCTTCTCCTCTCCTCCTCTTCTCCTTCTCCTCTTCTCCTGCTCCTCTTCTTCTCCTCCTCTTCTTCTTCTGCTCTTCTCCTTCTCCTCTTCTACTGCTCCTTCTCCTCCTCTTCTCCTCCTCTTCTTCTCTTCTTCTTCTCCTCTCCTCCTCTCCTCCTTCTCCTCTTCTCCTGCTCCTCTTCTTCTCCTCTTCTCGTCATCTTCTTCTTCTCCTCTTCTCCTGCTCCTCTTCTTCTCCTCTTCTCGTCATCTTCTCCTGCTCCTCTTCTCCTCCTCTTCTTCTCCTTTTCTCCTCCTCTTCTCCTCCTCTTCTTCTCCTCTTCTCCTGCTCCTCTTCTCCTTCTCCTCTTCTCCTGCTCCTCTTCTCCTCCTCTTCTTCTCCTCTTCTCCTCCTCTTCTTCCCCTCTTCTCCTCCTCTTCTCCTCTTCTCTTCTTCTTTTCTTCTCCTCTTCTCCTGCTCCTCTTCTCCTCCTCTTCTTCTCCTCTTCTTCTTCTTCTCCTCTTCTCCTCTTCTCCTCCTCTTCTTCTTCTCCTCCACCTCTTCTTCTCCTCTTCTCCTGCTCCTCTTCTCCTCCTCTTCTTCTCCTCTTCTTCTTCTTCTCCTCTTCTCCTCTTCTCCTCCTCTTCTTCTTCTCCTCCACCTCTTCTTCTCCTCTTCTTCTGCTCCTCTTCTCTTCCTCTTCTTCTCCTCTTCTTCTTCTCCTCTTCTCCTCCTCTTCTTCTTCTCCTCTTCTCTCCTCCTCCTCTTCTTCTTCTGCTTTTGTTCTCCTGCATCAGGTTGTTCCTCGTCCTCGTTCTCCGGGACTCTGGAGGCCGTTTGGAGTCGCTGGACTGTGAACCTCCACAGTTAGATTACAGTCTCACACACACACTCACACTGAGACACACTCACACTCACACACACACACACACACACACACTCACTCTCACACACACACTCGCACACACACACACTCACTTCCACACACACACACACACACACACACACACACACACACACACACACACACACACACACTCACACACCTCCACAGTCCCAGGATGCAAAACAGATTACAGTCTCACACACACACTCACACACACACACACACACACACACACACACACACACACACACACACACTAGCACACACACACACACACACACACACACACACACACACACACATTCGCACACACACTCACACACCTCTACAGTCCCAGAATGCAAAACAGTCCGCTTACAGTCTCACACACACACACACACACACACACACACACACACACACACACACACACACTCCGTCGCAGTTGACAGATGGAATGGAATATGAAATGAAAGCTCTAATTGTCATCAAACTAAAGAGGCTGTTTGCTCGATTGCTGCTTTACGCCAAGTTTTTAATCTCTGACAAATTAAAAAGGAAAGCAAAAAATAAAAACAGATAATCTGCCAATTTCTCAAGCGAAGGATGAGGGAAGACTGACTGTGCTGGATCCAGTTAGCGCTCGAGCAGAAGCGGATACAGGAGCAGCTGCCAGTGTGTGTGTGTGATCAGTGTGTGTGTGTGATCAGTGTGTGATGTTTCAATCTGAACCTCACTAACATATGTTAGACGACACGGAGTAAAGAAGCGTCTGAGCCTGACACACACCGCTTGACTCCTGCAGGACTGATACTCACTTTCAAACCGGTTGAGGACATACAGAACTGGAAATCACCTGAACTTTACACTGTTTCCTGATCAGATGTGATGAGATCAGATTCCAGAGACAAAGCTCAAGCTCACTGCACTCACAGCCAATCAGAAGAGAGTGTGGGTGGAGTCTCTCTGCAAGCGCACTGCACTCACAGCCAAATCAATACAAAATCGCAGCCAATCAGAAGAGAGTGTGGGCGGAGTCTCTCTGCAAGCTCACTGCACTCACAGCCAAATCAATACAAAATCACAGCCAATCAGAAGAGAGTGTGGGCGGAGTCTCTCTGCAAGCTCACTGCACTCGCAACCAAATCAATACAAAATAACAGCCAATCAGAAGAGAGTGTGGGCGGAGTCTCTCTGCAAGCTCACTGCACTCGCAACCAAATCAATACAAAATCACAAGCCAATCAGAAGAGAATGTGGGCGGAGTCTCTCTGCAAGCTCACTGCACTCACAGCCAAATCAATCACAAAATCACAAGCCAATCAGAAGAGAGTGTGGGCGGAGTCTCTCTGCAAGCTCACTGCACTCGCAACCAAATCAATACAAAATCACAAGCCAATCAGAAGAGAGTGTGGGCGGAGTCTCTCTGCAAGCTCACTGCACTCGCAACCAAATCAATACAAAATCACAGCCAATCAGAAGAGAGTGTGGGCGGAGTCTCTCTGCAAGCTCACTGCACTCATAGCCAAATCAATACAAAATCACAGCCAATCAGAAGAGAGTGTGGGCGGAGTCTCTCTGCAAGCTCACTGCACTCGCAACCAAATCAATACAAAATCACAGCCAATCAGAAGAGAGTGTGGGCGGAGTCTCTCTGCAAGCTCACTGCACTCGCAACCAAATCAATACAAAATCACAGCCAATCAGAAGAGAGTGTGGGCGGAGTCTCTCTGCAAGCTCACTGCACTCGCAACCAAATCAATACAAAATCACAGCCAATCAGAAGAGAGTGTGGGCGGAGTCTCTCTGCAAGCTCACTGCACTCACAGCCAAATCAATCACAAAATCACAAGCCAATCAGAAGAGAGTGTGGGCGGAGTCTCTCTGCAAGCTCACTGCACTCGCAACCAAATCAATACAAAATCACAAGCCAATCAGAAGAGAGTGTGGGCGGAGTCTCTCTGCAAGCTCACTGCACTCGCAACCAAATCAATACAAAATCACAGCCAATCAGAAGAGAGTGTGGGCGGAGTCTCTCTGCAAGCTCACTGCACTCATAGCCAAATCAATACAAAATCACAGCCAATCAGAAGAGAGTGTGGGCGGAGTCTCTCTGCAAGCTCACTGCACTCGCAACCAAATCAATACAAAATCACAGCCAATCAGAAGAGAGTGTGGGCGGAGTCTCTCTGCAAGCTCACTGCACTCGCAACCAAATCAATACAAAATCACAGCCAATCAGAAGAGAGTGTGGGCGGAGTCTCTCTGCAAGCTCACTGCACTCGCAACCAAATCAATACAAAATCACAGCCAATCAGAAGAGAGTGTGGGCGGAGTCTCTCTGCAAGCTCACTGCACTCGCAACCAAATCAATATAAAATCACAGCCAATCAGAAGAGAGTGTGGGCGGAGTCTCTCTGCAAGCTCACTGCACTCGCAACCAAATCAATACAAAATCACAAGCCAATCAGAAGAGAGTGTGGGCGGAGTCTCTCTGCAAGCTCACTGCACTGGCAACCAAATAGACTGAAACAAAATAGATTGAATAATCAAAATAAATTGATTATTAAAATAGACACCCAGTAACTGAAACAATCTTTGTCATAAAATACACTTGTTTTTTAACCGTCTGAATGTTCTAGTTTCCTTTCCTTTCTTTCCAGGATATGAAGTGAATTATCCATCGTCGCTTTCAGTACGGCTGTAACTGATGTTCAAATGCACATTAAATTCTTTTAACATTAAATAAAGCACATAATCAGCATCTGAGATCATCACTGTCATATGTTCTTGTTCCAGCCATAACGTCGCAGAAGAAACATTTCTAAAATAGAATAGTTGGCAGCACCGAGAACACCCACATCTCAAAGCTTTAATCCTGTTACAGTTTACACTCCTAATATAAGTGTAGCTGTGGTGTGTGTGTTAATGAAGCTGAGACACCATCGTCTGAGAAGGTTCTCTGTGTCACACACACATTCCCATTCTACAATAAATGATGACCATTTGCTCCGGATGTGATCAACCCAAATGGTGAAGAAACACTATAACTTCATTTCCTTCACTTCCTTCATCTCCATTTGGGGATGAGCTCATTCTAAAATATATCTTGGAGTGGAACCTGGATCGAGGAAGACTACAGTGGTTAGGAGAAGAGCTCTCTGGTCTCTCGTCTCCAGGCACGTTCACACACTCGAGAGGTTCGAGAGTAGATGGAGCCGCACTTCAAAGACCCGTCAGGCCTGACACCGAGACTCCTGGAGGATGAGGAGGATCTTCTGCTCTTCACAGAGTCCGTTCAGTGCCTGACACTCAGTGTGAGCTACAGCCGGAGAGACGCCAGAGGACGGGATGAAGGACGGGATGAAGGACGTGATGATGGACGGGAGCGAGACCTGTAGAGATCAAGCATGACACAAGTGCTGTAAAGTGAAGCCAAAGCATCTCGATCGCCCCCAGAATTGATCCCAGAATTGATCCCAGAATTGGTCCCAGTATTGATCCCAGTATAGCTCATAAGCCCCGCCCTCGCCATGTAGTCTAATGGGACGCGATGGAAACTAAACAACCAAATTACACGTCAAAATAATTTTTTTCCAACTATGTTTTCTGTCATTTTAGGTCGTTTTTATTTTCGATGAAGTGTTGGGTTTTTTTTTGTTTTTTTTTAATAAGTTTGGTCTTAATTAGTTATTCGATGCAATAAAAACGAGAATGTGACGTCATGATTGACAGCTGTTATTGACAGTTTCTCTAACTGACTTGAGCCGTCTCTGCAACACAACTTCACTATCCAGCTAGACTCATCATCAATCACCCCATCAAGGTCGGTCAGAAATCTTGGAGTAATATTTGATGACCAGCTGACCTTCACAGATCACATTACAAAGACAGCTCGATCATGCAGGTTTGCATCAGGAAGATCAGGCCCTTCCTAACTGAGCATGCAACACAACTTCTCGTCCAGGCCCTGGTCATTACTAGGCTTGACTACTGCAATGCTCTTCTGGCTGGACTTCCAGCATGTGCGACCAAACCCCTACAGATGATTCAGAATGCTGCAGCTCGTCTCTTCTTCAACGAGCCCAAGAGGGCCCACGTCACTCCTCTGTCCATCTCTCTGCACTGGCTACCTCTCGCTGCTCGCATCAAGTTCAAGGCACTGACGCTTGCTTACAGATCTATCACAGGCTCAGCTCCCTCCTACTTTCACTCACTCCTACGAGTCTACATCCCTACCAGACACCTACGATCGGTCAACGAGCGACGTCTCGTGGTTCCATCACAGAGAGCCAAAAAATCACTTTCCAGAACATTCTCATTCACAGTTCCATGCTGGTGGAACGCTCTCCCCACCCTCATCCGGAATGCAGAATCCATGACAACATTCAAAAAAGAGCTAAAAACTCTTCTCTTCCGTGAGCACTTAACCTCATAAAAAAAAAAAATATATATATATATATTTTTTTTTTTAATTCTCGCTTATCGGGCTTATGCTACTCTTAATAATGACTGAACTTCGTATTTTGAGCACTTCTTGCGTTGTTTTTTTGCCTCTTCACGATGACTTGCTTAATTTAGTCCCAATTTGTAAGTCGCTTTGGACAAAAGCGTCTGCTAAATAACTAAATGTAAATGTAAATGTGTCAGGAATTTTCGGGAGGAGATTGGAGATACAGCTTTATTTTCTACATGTCCATAACTGTTTATTTCACACTGACATAATGAGTTGTCTGCTGTAAACTGTACTTACGGTTTCTGCGTGTGTGTGTGTGTGTGTGTGTGTGTGTGTGTGTGTGTGTGTGTGTGTGTGCACGTACGTGTGTGTGTGTGTGTGTGTGTGTGTGTGTGTGTGTGTGTGTGTGCACGTACGTGTGTGTGTGTGTGTGTGTGTGTGTGTGTGTGTGTGTGTGTGTGTGTGTGTGTGTGTGTGTGTGTGTGTGTGTGTGTGTGTGTGTGTGTGTGTGTGTGTGTGTGTGTGTGTCAGAATAGAGCTGAAGGGTGTGTTCAGGTCGAGCTCGTGCTTCATGCCGATCCTCCGGGGAACTCAAGAGTTTTAATTAATTTCCCTCGATCAGGGAATGAGAGAATGGAGCAGGAGCTGGAGAGGTAATGAGAACCCGTCGCACTATCCCAGGACCACAACCTTCAGTGTGTGACTGCACACACACACACACACACACACACACTCCTCACCAGTGGCCTTCTTAATGCAGAACTCATGTGGAAACGGCTGAAGATGCATCTTTATCCGCAACACTTGATCTATTAATACTAACACTTTCTCTTCTATTCTATATCTAATAAATAAAAAGTACATGTACTGCGTTAGATTAAACTGGGAAGGGTCACAGCACTTGTATATTGTTGTCCTATTGTTAGTTTCACTGCTTCTATTGCTCTCATTTGTAAGTCGCTTTGGATAAAAGCATCTGCTAAATGAATAAATGTAAATGTAAATATGGAACAGAAAATATATCAATTCTTTGCACGCATTAAATATACACTCTTGTCTTATTGCTCTCATATGAATCAGGGTTATTATATTTAACTGAAACAGAAACTAAAACCATAAAAAAATTGTTGCTTGAGTATATTATAAAATATATATAAAATAAAAGTAGAAATATAAAATAGAATTATATAATACAATTTTAATATCAGCTAAGTTTAGTATATTTCCTAAAATAAAAGTATAAATATAAAATAAACATTTATAAAATTTTAATATCAGCTAAGTTTAGTATATTTCCTAATATAAAAATAATTTTCAGCTTATCGGTGCATCCGTATCCTGTCATATAAAAGATGATGTCATACTTAAAAATACATCTCCTCATTTACATTAAACTTCTTTCACAATTCTGAACATAATTAGTAAAAAAAAAAAAATCCCACTCTGACCAGTCAGGAGGTAATTAGCAGCACTGGATTTCTCCAGACGGCTAATTGTGAGGATGTTATTTATTCAAGGTTTCGGTAAACGAATCATTCCTTTCCTCGGCCATGACGGCGTCGTTTAATTCATGTTCCTCTTCCAGTGTTTCTGTCTAATGGAAGGAGGAGCCGGCACCATGGTGCGCGTGCACACATTTAATTGTTTGATAGCGGTGGTTTAAAATTGGAATAAAAAGCAAGCTGGAATAAATTAAGATCTGTTTTACTTCATCAGTTTTTAATTAGATACATCATGTTCGCTCACGTTCCCCAGCTAATTATCACTGGTGTTTTTCAGAGAATCAAAACAAGTGTGTTAATGTTTATTCCACAGCTGAAAGAATCAGAAAAGAAACATCTATTCTATTCTATTCTATTCTATTCTATTCTATTCTATTCTATTCTATTCTATTCTACATCAGCTAATTATCATTGGTGTTTTTCAGACAATCAAAATAAGTGTGTTAATGTTTATTCCACAGCTGAAAGAATCAGAAAAGAAGCATCTATTCTATTCTATTCTATTCTACTCTATTCTATTCTACATCAGCTAATTATCACTGGTGTTTTTCAGAGAATCAAAACAAGTGTGTTAATGTTTATTCCACAGCTGAAAGAATCAGAAAAGAAGCATCTATTCTATTCTATTCTATTCTATTCTATTCTATTCTATTCTATTCTATTCTACTCTATTCTATTCTACATCAGCTAATTATCACTGGTGTTTTTCAGAGAATCAAAACAAGTGTGTTAATGTTTATTCCACAGCTGAAAGAATCAGAAAAGAAGCATCTATTCTATTCTATTCTATTCTATTCTATTCTATTCTACATCAGCTAATTATCATTGGTGTTTTTCAGAGAACCAAACAAGTCAAGTCAAGTCAAGTCAAGTTTATTTGTATAGCGCTTTTCACAATACAGATTGTATCAAAGCAGCTTCACAGTATTAAATTAAAATAATACAACAAAGTTTTTTTCAAGAGGAATTTATTGATTGATAAAATTAAATTAAATATCCCCAAAATATCCCCAACTGAGCAAGCCAAAGGCAACAGTGGCAAGGAACCGAAAAACTCCATCAAGTGACCTAATGGTGTCCTAAAACTCCATCAGGTGACCTAATGGAGAAAAAAAAACCTTGGGAGAACCCAGGCTCAGTCGGGGGCCAGTTCTCCTCTGGCATTTATGAGCTAGAGGCCGGATTGTAGTTTGAACTGTAGGATTATATGAATGCCTGGCTGAAGAGATGCGACTTTAATCTAGTTTTAAACTGGGAGAGCGAGTCTGAGCAACGAACAGTATCAGGAAGTCTATTCCAGAGTTTTGGAGCCAAATGTGAAAATGCTCTCCCTCCTTTGGTGGTTCTGGATATCCTAGGTATGACCAAAAGCCTTGAATTTAGTGATCTTAAAGAGCGCGATGGATTATAGGGTGATATAAGATCCGTTAAATAGACTGGAGCTAAGCGGTTTAGGGCTTTATAAGTCAGTAGCAATATCTTATAATTAATACGGAGCTTTATAGGTAACCAATGCAGTGATGATAAAATCGGTGTTATATGATCATATTTTCTTGATCTAGTAAGAACTCTAGCGGCGGCATTTTGGACTAACTGTAGCTTGTTTATTGAGGATGCAGGACAACCAGCTAATAAAGCATTACAGTAATCCAGTCTCGAGGTCATGAATGCATGAACTAACTTTTCTGCATCAGAAACTGATAGCATATTACGTAGCTTAGCAATGTTTCTAAGGTGGAAAAATGCTGTTTTTGTAACATATGAAATATGATTTTCAAAAGACAGGTTGCAATCGAGTATAACACCCAGGTCTTTTACTGTAGAGGATAAAGTAACAGGACATCCTATGATGTTAAAGTTGTATTGTGCGAGGTTTTGTGGGCGGTTTTTTGAACCGATAAGTATTACCTCTGTCTTATCTGGATTTAATAAAAGAAAATTACGCGTCATCCAATCTTTTATATCTTTAACACACTCTGTCAATTTGGAAAATTTAGCGTTTTCATCCGGCCGTGATGAAATATATATTTGAGTGTCATCAGCATAACAATGGAAACTAATTCCATGTTTCCTTATAATATTTCCAAGTGGCATCATATATATTGAGAATAACAGAGGGCCTAACAAGTGTGTTAATGTTTATTCCACAGCTGAAAGGAAGCATATATTCTATTCTATTCTATTAAAATCTCTTTGTGACAGCAGAAAACATACATTGTCTTGTAAAGTAAAGTCAGTCTGCTGCTTGATGCTTCTGCTTCCAAGGACTTGTCAGATTACCAGCTTTGATTAAAGAGAGTTAGTCTTGTGGTTAATTCCTACATCGCCGGAATCGTGGAGCGCTCGTTAAGCCTGACTGTGACGGCTCACATAATTACCCGGATCCCACATGAGATATTCAATCCAATAAATTCAATTCATTACATAATGAAAAAAAGAGAAAATTAATTTTCTATCAGTTACATGCAAATAATTATAATTAAAAAAATTAGGTGAGCTCTCGTTAAGAAGTCAAAAGGGACGATTCAAATGCAAAAGATGCCAAAGGCAATCATTTTATAAAGAACTTCAGCGTTTGGATGCATATTTTCAGCACAGGTTCCTAGAAACTCCTTTGACAGTCTTGCTGGTGTGTTTGGGCTCTGCTAGAACAGGTTTTCATGACGTTTTGGAGAACATTATTAAAGACCAGATAACTCTGAACAAACGTTCAATGAATGTTACTGGAAGAATACTTGCTCATGACTGTGAGAACATTGATAAAGTTATGAGAGCGTTCCCTGTTCGCTGGGAAAATACTATAAATGATCCAATAAATGCAACAAAAATGTAACAAGCACTCATTATTCCATAAACAAAGCAAAATATACAATATGAGTTCAGATTTCTGTTAATTCAAAGAATAAACGGCATATAGAAGCTTAAAGGCACTTCTGGCGATCATTTAGTTTTAATTCATTTTTAATGTTAATTAAATCTGATCGATTAATCAACTCGTAAACATACTTTATCACAAGAAAAAATGAAGTATTATGCAATCATTAAAGACATTTCTCCTTATAAAGAACCTCTTCAGCATAAATGGTTCTTTAAAAGTCAGGTCAAGAACCCTAGAGTTCTGTATGTAGAAAACCATTTCACCTTTTCTTCTAAGAATGTATGGTCAAATTTTAATGAGAGTGTCCTATGAATTAATCTCTATTAATCTCAGCTGGTATTAAGATGCGTTCTGGTCGATCGGATCACAAGTAGACGACTCTAAATATACGGGTGTAAATGCAGTCTAACACAAAACACTGTGTCCTTACTATCCGTAAAGTTTGATCTACTGTGACCGACAGAAATAGTCTCTAAACAGATCAAGAAATATCCAGGAAAGCGTCACACACACGTCATCTCTGTGAGCTCGTCAGCATCTTCTCTAATCCGGTGTTCACACTCGTAACTTCAGCAGATGTTGAGGTCAAGCAGAAGATCTGAGATCAGAGGAACTGCACAATATAGAGAAATTATCGAAATATCGCAAATGTATATATTGCGATATATTGCAACGGCTTGCAGTAACTGTGGTCATGAACTAAAGACAAAGAGAAAATCACTCACTCACTCTTGGCTGAATAACTGTTGTAGCTTTAATAAGAATCAGTATATATTTAATTCATACAGTGAAAACTAAGCCGTGTTTTATTTTTACGTTTGATTATTCAGTTTCTGTTGTTAAATAACCCTAATGTAGGATAACCTGAACCCTGAACCCCACTGATGTTAGAATAACCCTTCTGATATACAGTAAAACACTGATGTTCACTGTCAGAAGCTGTAGGGTGTTTTCTTGTCACAAAAAGAATGTTAAACATGTATGTAGGTTATATCATTTTAAATATATTTTTAAGATAATTTAACTTTATTTTACACACTTAAAGCATTATTGTATTGCATATCGAATATCGCATTATTTAATGAGTTATGGCATTTTTCTTCAATATCGTGCAGCGCTAAGAGGAACAATCGGTCGGATCAGAGATCACTGGAGAGAGTTCGGACACACACATCCTCATATGAAGGAGAGTTTGCAACAGAGATAAAGCTCCAGAACTCAGTTTTAGACTTTAACCCGTACTGCTGATCTAGGATCAGGTCTTGCTTATCTGAACGTAATGATGCTGAAAATTCAGCTTTGATCACAGGAATGAATTACAGATTAAAAATGTATTCACATATGTAGAAAACAGCTGTTTTACATTGCAATAATATTTCACTGTTTTACTGTATTTTTGATCTAATAAATGCAGCGTTTTTGAGCAGAAGAGACTCTTTCAAATACTTTTTAAAAATCATATAGACCTCAAACTTTTGACCGGTATTGGATAAAGGGTATTTTTCTAAACACGTAATATTCATAAAACAAAAACACTTCACATTGCCTTTAAAGATGCAGAATTTTAATAATGGGCGATTTATCAGTTATCTTCTAAATTATCATCAGATTATCATATCGATATGAGTATTTTGATACCAGTGCATCACTAACCTCAATTACAGACAAAGTGCCAAATCATTCAAATAAAGGTGTACGATCTTCACAAAACAACAAATTTAGTGGAAATGTGTGTAAACTTCATGGTCCAACTTGGAAGGTTCATCTTTTAAAGAGGCCCTTTCCCAAGTCTTGATGCTGTCTCAGGCTCTACTAGAACAGGTTTTCCAGCTTGAATGTTGATTATTCTCCATTGTTGCGGCTCCTCTCTTCCCAGTCTGTCAGTAACGCTCTGTTTACTTCCTGTCTCTATGAAGCCCCTCCTTCTGAAAAGCACACTGTGCTCTGATTGGTCGGCTGGAGCAGTGTGTTGTGATTGGTCGAGCGCTTCGAGTGTGTTTGGGAAATGTCCCGCCCCTTACCATAACCGCCAGTTTAACACACTACTAACTAACTCAACCAGGCCCCGCCCCTTTATTCTGCGTATGAATTATTTAAATGAGGAATATTGTGACGTGTTCGTTCCCGGGAGAAACTCAAGACTACAATGGAGGCGTTTCAGGAGTTCAGGAACACTGACACTGATATAGAGAAGAACTCTAATTTCACACTAAATAAATAAATAAATAAGCATTCAAAACTTACAGTCTCTCACTTCCGCTAAAATGGATCAGGGTTTTTTTGACATCACTGCAGACTTCAGCTTCTCATCACATCTTGTCCAATCAAATGCTCTCTAGAATCTAAAGCTCCGCCCCCTATGCTGTAAACACCACCTGACCAAAGAGACCGTTGACACATATGGGTTTGAGATGTGAGTTCGGTTGCTCAAACGTTTAAGTTTGTTCGTTGGTTAAGAATGAAATGGCTAGAATTTATTCACATCTCTACTATTGAATTCAAAGTATCATCAGCGCTCGGATTCGCTGTCAAGTACGACTCGCAGTCTGTGAGGTAAACTGAATGCTATTGGCTATTTGAAAAGGGGGAGGGGCCACTCAATAAGTCCCGCCTTAGCTTCCTGTTTCAGTGGAAATTACGTCAATGCATCAAACAAAGCTGCGCGTTCCAAGACACTTCACTGGGCCTTAAAGCTGGATTTTCAGTGCTAATAACTGCTTCAAAACATCTTTGATGCCACAAATATCAGGAAATACAGTGTGAGGAGGAC
This sequence comes from Leuciscus leuciscus, assembly GCF_965113295.1. Lineage (NCBI taxonomy): Eukaryota > Metazoa > Chordata > Actinopteri > Cypriniformes > Leuciscidae > Leuciscus > Leuciscus leuciscus. The sequence continues at coordinate 1,020,805 of NC_138736.1, forward strand.
GAAGACTGTCGCCACCGGGAAACTTGCAAACAAAAGTTTATTTCCAATGAATGATAAACCCTGTATGCAAGACTCCCAGAGGTTGTTCAGCAAAGCCAATTAGACTCTTTTAGTGCACAATCTGCATCACGAACTCCATGGATGGTCCATCTCGGGCAGATAACCCATTTTGCATCCTTTCTTCCATTATTGATAATAACTCTGCAAACTATTACCATTCTTTTACACAAATACCCTCTTTTTCTTTCTCTCTATCCGGGTCGTCGACAGAAGTCGCAGTTGTTTCCCCGAGGCCGGCGTTCAATAATTAGTTTTGAGTTTAATGGCTCTGGGAGGGTCGAGGGATTCCTGTAATCCTGCATCTGTTCACCTCTTACTGCTAATCTTCACACACACACACACACACACGCACACACACACACCTGCTCACCTCTTACTGCTAATCTTCCTGCTCGATCTACAGCCGGCACTTTCCCAGCGCTGAGCCCACAGGTAGTAATAATGAGATATGCAAGTCCTCACACACACACACACACACACACACACACACACAAACACACACACACGCTGCTTCTCGGGCCCTCGACTCCTGAACTCTTCCGACAGATTTCCCAGATGACTAAATTAATAACTTTTTTAAAACAAAAATGAAGCATCACTGAACTCACTTAAGCTGGACTGTGACGCTATTTTCTTCTGGAAACAAACTCTGTTGCATTATTCTCCTGTTATCTCTGTAAAGCTGCTTTGAAACACTCTGTATAGTAATAAGCGCTGTATAAATAAAGCTGACTTGACTTGATGGATGTGTCTGTTCCCTCCTTCTCTCGATCAACACAAACACACAAGTTTTTATTTCAAAATGCTCATCATCCACACCAGGGTTATTATCATTAACTAAAACTATTAAAAACATTTCTGTTAAAAAAAATATATGTATATATCGACCACAACAGAGTGAAAAAAGCTAAACGCTGGCGAGCGATAGTGGAGGGGCTTCAGTAACCCGTGAGTGCCGGAACTAAAGTCCCCCTGTAGTCAATCATTTTATCCCTTAAAACTCATCTTTGATCAAAATGACAAAAAATTTCTTCATGCCTTGAAATTGTAAAGTTAGAGTCTCCCTGTGGTGAAAATCCAGCGTTTAATGTAGTTTATGTGTGTATGTGGTGTTTTTAATCTGCTTTAAGACAAACCATGTGTAAGTTCATAAGTCGACAGCATTGCTGAGTATTTCCTCCTTAAAACTGCAGTGAACCAAAGACAGTCTCAAACACACGCTTTGAAATCGCTGGTGTTTCTGACGTCACAAACTACCTTGTAACCAATCAGATCAACGTGTGATCGTCAACCAGTGGATCTCTGAGCTGAGTGAGTGAGTGGAGGCGGGGCTCATATGCGTATTCATAGAACCGTGCATACTAAATGAGGCAAGGGTGTCGAGTTACATTCAAGTAATAAAAATCTTTACAGCATGAATGTAAATGTCAAATGTCATTTTGGTGATCAAAGATGAGTTCTAAGGGATACAATTATTGACTACAGGTGGACTTTAATTCCATAACTTCCAGAAGTAATTACAAACGGTATTTAAAAAAAATATATATAATTAATAAAAAGGTAATTACAAAGGAAAGCTCCACACAAGCCTCTCGCACTCCTCTTGGTCGCATCATTATCAGTAGAGGAGAGCGATACCTCGATGCTCTCTGGCACACCAGGCTCGTTAGCAAGCCCATGATTATCTGTAATTAGTGAGTAACTCCGGCCAGGCAGAGCTCCGCCCTCCACAGGTGCTGACACTAAACACACTCATTAATACTGCAGAATGAAGATCAAACAGGCTTTAATTGAGCCTGGCTTCACTTCATAAAGCTGACGATCGAGGAGGAGGGGGTCCTGCCTAATCACAGACAATTACGGCAAATTCACAATTATTTGATAGAAACTTCAAGTCTGAGCAACAGCAGAGATGATGAGCAGAACACACAGATGGACGGTCTGGTGCTCCTCATGTGCGTGTGTGTCTGTATCCATGATGAGGTTTGATGGACACTCATCCGAGACACTGTGACACGTCCGATCGTTCATGACCTCGACTGACACGTGTGGGCCATTGAAGTCCAAAATATGATCCTGACACACAAATCATGTCCAGTTCGCCTCGATTTTACATTCGGAACAAAATACAAAACATACTTGACAATGACTATGACAAAAACATGTCAATACCTGACAATGTAATGCATAAAAGTGAAGACAGAAAAAAAAATGATGTTGTGATAATATTATTTATATATAATAATAATAATAATAATAATGTTAGTATATAATAATAATATAATAATAATACATAACACAAATACCGTCAGGTTCGCCTTGATTTTACATTTGGAATGAAATACAAAATAAAACCTTAACAATGTAATGCATAAAAGTGAAGACAGAAAAATACTTATATTGTGATAATATTATTTATATATAATAATATATATAATATATAATAATTTTGTAATAATAATAATAATGTTATAATAATTGATTATTGTTCTATTTAATATTAGATTTTTTACAACACAATTGCAATATAATAATAGTACAATATTTGTCTTAATATTTTCTTAGTAATCATATAATTTCGTAATAATAATAATGTTCTATTGATTGTTCTATTTAATATTACAATACAATAGTAATATAATAATAGTAAAATATTTGTTATTTTCTTGTATAATAATAATAATAATAATAATAATAATATCAAATAATAATAACCATCATCCTTAACAAATCTTTCTATTTGCAGCAGCAAATAAAAGTGTTTTCTGCACTTTAATCCCCTTTTGAGTAAAATAAGTGAATGCAAAACAATATGTAAAAGTATTTCCTCATCTGTCACACAGGACGTTGTTAACATGCGTAACACAGTGTGCATACAGCACTACAGCAGCATCAGTGTGGCAGAACACAACCTATACATACGGCTCTTCACACACACAATCTATTCAAAGGTCAAAGACGGCAGTGTTCATTTCAGCTCTGAGAACACGAGGTGGAAACTCATAACCTGTTAATTACTACTGTAAAACAGCAGCGGTGTGTGTGTGTGTGTGTGTGTGTGTGTGTGTGTGTGTGTGTGTGTGTGTGTGTGTGTGTGTGTGTGTGTGTGTGTGTGTGTCTGTGTGTGTGTGAAACCTTGGGTCTGTGAAACACCGTGACCCTTCGTCCCTCACGGAGAACATCATGTAATGGCTTTTCTCTCTGTGCATCTCAGGTCTGTCCATCTCTCTGCCTCGAGCGCCCGAACCCACTGACCTGAGAGAGAGAGAGAGAGAGAGAGAGAGAGAGAGAGAGCAGTTCTCAGAAAACTCCTCCAGTGTTTCAGGCGTCAGTCAGAGATGAATCTGCATCACTTGTTAAAGGAACCGTCCAGACAGACATGCTATTATTTACTCAGTGCTTCTTTCAGACTGTGTAGAAAACACACATACAGCAGGACGAGAGGTCGGGAGTGATTGGCCAGTGGCCTTTCTGCTAGCAATGGACTAAAACATGCTAGAAACATGCTAAAAATGTGCTAAATCATGCAAAAAACAGGCGTGCAATTGCTAAATATGCTAGCAAAATGCTAAACATGCTAGCAATGTGTTAAATAATGCTAGAAACATGCTAGCAACGTCTGTGATTCTGTGATTCTGTGGAGAAAATGACGACAATTTTCATTCATTTAAAGCCCCTTTCACACAGAGATTCCAGAAAATACACAGATAATGTGTACCGGGATCGTTTGATTGGTTCATTGGTTCAATCTGTGAGTGCATTCACACACATCCCGTAAAGATCCCGCAAGGACAGGTGACATCAGGATGTGTTAACTCCTGTCAGATGTCAGTTCTGCTGATCACTCTTCGTCATTTCTACATGAAGACGAGTCCACACTCCCCAGTAGTGCCACTGGGTTTGCCGAGGCTTGTTCCCCATACGCTGTAGCATAGGCTGTAGAAAGACCCGTGCGATGACACGAGCATCATAACTACGACACACCCCTTACGGCATTGGTCCTGGCTTTTGTTCACACAGGGCGCGTTCCGGGACTGGTCCCGGCAATGTTACTAGGTCCCCATCCCGGCATCGACCCCGGCATCAATCCCGGGACATGTTTGCGTTCACACAGAAGGCACTCTAGCAATTTTACGGCAATTTCCCAGGATCAACACACTGTGTGAAAGGGGCTTGTGATAGAAACCTGTTAGCAATTGCTAAAACATGGTAACAATGAGCTAAATCATGCTAGAAACATGCTAAAACAAGGTAGCAATATGCTAAATAATGCTAAAACATGCTAGCAATGTGCTAAATCATGTTATGCTAGCAACATGCTAAAACATGCTAAAACATGCTAGCAATTGCTAAATCATGTTATGTTAGCAATTTGCTAAAACATGCTAGCAATTTGTTAAATCATGTTATGCTAGCAACATGCTAAACATGCTAGCAATGTGCTAAAACATGCTAGCAATGTGCTAAATCATGTTATGCTAGCAACATTCTAAAAAATGCTAGCAATGTGTTAAATAATGCTAGAAACATGCTAGCAACGCCTATGATTCTGTGGAGAAAACGATGAGAATTGTAATTTCGCATGAACGTCTTCTGTGGATCAGGCGCTCAGACAGTGGCGTTTCTGAACCCCTCAGGATCAAACTCCCACGGCCACAAGCCACGAGCTTCCCATCCAACAAATCAATTTCCATCTCCGTATCATCCCGTCTCAATATGACTTTCCCCAGGCTATCGATCACCAAAAGAGTTCAGAGATGAAATTGAAATTGAATGATGCCTCCATTCTAAGCGCAGAGGATCAATGTACAGATGCAAGAAGGTGCCGGCAAGATTAATTAATAAATTCATTGATTGCTTAAGAGGGACACGACAGGGAGCATTAGGAAGGCTTTCTGTTCTCCTTCTATGAAAATGCGATAATCAAGTTTGAAGTCGATGTCCTCTGCCGTCTCAGGGGCTCATCGAGGGGAAAACTAAATCTGAAAGGCTTTAAGGACACGAGTCGTTCAGAGACAGCAGAGAACTGGACTCTGAGAAACAGATGGCAGGATTACATCAGAAACTTCCAGGAGACAATGTGTCGAGATGAATATCTATCACACAGATGGAGAATGTGAAGACCGGCCCGTCCTCAGCCAAAGGCAAGTCATTCCGCTCGGCGGCCATCTTTGAAACGTCACGTAAGCAATGCTTGTGTCTCTCAGCATGAGGAAACATCAAATCCTCCAGAGCTGTTCACCAAATTTCAGATTTGAAATCACCAATGAAATCTGAGTTTTCCTAGAGGGCTGAATGTACAACCAAGCATTCAATGTGACCAGCGAAGTCTGACTCACAAACACATGACATTTAAAGGGATGGTTCGGAGTAAAGTCAACCTAGGGTCCTTTGCACCATGACCTCGAGCCAAATATCAAATAGAATTCTAGATTCTATATCAAAAGAAACGGCTTAAATTATTGCATAATCCTTTCATGTTTAATGGTTATTTAAAGTTGTAGTCTATAATTTTATATCACCAAAATTACATATTTAAAGGTTTTTTCCTTGAAAAACAAAGTTCTTCATGCCTTAAAATATCTTGAATGTAACTCGACACCCTTGCCTCATTTAGTATGTGTGGTTCTATGAATATGCAAATGAGCCCCGCCTCCACTCACTCACTCAGCTCAGAGATCCACTGGTTGACGATCACACGTTGATCTGATTGGTTACAAGGTAGTTTGTGACGTCAGAAACACCAGCGATTTCAAAGCGTGTGTTTGAGACTGTCTTTGGTTCACTGCAGTTTTAAGGAGGAAATACTCAGCAATGCTGTCGACTTATGAACTTACACATGGTTTGTCTTAAAGCAGATTAAAAACTCCACATAAACTGGATTTTCACCACACTTTAAAATACATCTAAAGCCTAATTTGAATAGACAGAAGGAGTGTTTGCACTGACGAAACGATAATGACTTTATTTAGCTCTTTTTTAGCATATTTAGCAGCATCTGTCGAGCTGATTGTGGGAGGCACTGGATAAATGCAGGTTTTTACAATAAAATACGGCATGCATGAAGTGCCACACTTGTTTAGTAAAATCATCCCCATACAGAGGAAAGTGCAAATAAACCAAACTCAGCTCTTTCCAAGCATTCAGAGACATCAGTCTTCTCTCTGCACGTGGACACTGAGCTTCGGGACCGCTGGTGTCCTCAGGAGAACAGAATATGATGATTTCTCAAAAAATAAATAAATAAAATGAATCCCTAATCCAGTATTAATATCAAACCATCTTTCACATCACTCCCACACAGTCTTGAAACAGCCAGCTTCTCCTGAGAAATACTATTACAACTCCATGTAACTTGTGTCTGTAAGCTTTTACATGAGAAGCAGAAGCTCGTGGACTAAGGGCTCAATATAACACTAGGGTTCTCGATATTAAAGAACGCTTTATACAGAAAAGGCTCTATATAAGGAGTAGTGATCATCAAGGGTTTAACGTTTGAAGCTGAACTCAGGTGTGCTCAGCGCTGTCAAAATAAAAGTCCTGCTTCAGACGTATCGGCCAAACAGAAAAACTTCTCAGTCGTGGCGATATTTAAAAAATGCCAAATACCGGCCGATATATCGCCTTTTGTGATAATATGGGTCAACCAATAATTATTTTGCATTATTACCGCCAATTATATCTGATAATTGAAATAAAGCTGAAATAAAATACAATATTGTTATTACATATTATTTACAAAAAATTTGATTTACAAAAAAAACTAAAATTAAAAGGCATTAAAATGATTGAATACATGAAATAAATCTAAATTAAACCTAAATAGCAATATAAAAAAAAATGAAATGACAAAAGCACAGTGTTACAATAAAAAAAAATTTTTTTAATTAACATGAAAGCTAAAAAAAAATCTAAATATTAAAAATGACATTGATATTCTTTCATGTTTAAGGGGTTATTTAAGTTTGTTCTAGCGATAAGTTTACGAGCTGTTAAACATTAAATAAAAAAAATTTAAATAAATGATTTACTTCATTCAAAACAAATCTATAAAAGTTGGAAACGGTTCCACATATGAAGTGCCTGACGGAACATTCAAGCTTCTATTCAGAACATTTTCTTCTAAGATTCTCAATTGTCATCTATGGTTCCACAGAATCTTTCCATCGCACGGAAGATCTTTATAGTGGAAGAAGTTCTTCACACTAAGAAAAACATGGATCTTTAAATAACGGATCACTGAAAGGTTCTTTAGGGAACCAGAAAACCCTCTTTTTGAAGCTTTATTTTTAAGAATGCATGTCTCCACCTGAACCAACATCCAGCGAACCTGACCGAGGATAACTGCGGAAAAGGGAAGCGAGGGATGGAGAAGAGAAGGAAGACATGCAGTGGATCGACACGCTCGAATGGAGACTCACAACCGTACAACCATTCTGCCGTTCTCAATGAATATGGAACAATCCCATCATGCAACATTACCCAGATCATTCCACGGGTCTCGTGACACTTCCTCTGGGATGAACATGGAAAAGACACAATAGATTTCTCAAACAATAGAGAGAGAGAGAGACGGGGAGAGAGACAGAGTGTGTGTGTGTGTGTGTGTGTGTGTGTGTGTGTGTGTGTGTGTGTTATTACACTGAGAGAGTTTCTCCCGTTAGCTGTTATATACAGACACAACAGAAGAACAGACTCACACTGAGAGAAACCGCTGAGACTCAGTTCTGTATCGCCCCGTCTCACACACACACACACACACACACACACACACACACACACACACACACACACACACCAGCTGACTATAGTTGAGCTGTTTAACTGAAAGAAACTCAGTTAAAACATTGTTGCGTCTCAAGATGCACATCAGGCACGTTTATAAAAGCCTAATCCTGACTTCATCTCTCTCTCTCTCTCAGCTCAGTCACTCTAGGACCGGTTACAATCAACTGTATATTTCTAAACCGTATTCAATTGAATTATATATGAAATCTGTACAGATCTGACTTCCCCCAGCTGCATATAATCCCACTAAATGAAACACTGGTTAAGTTCACAGTAACAGTGTAAACGCCCTTCAGTTCATCATGTAAAGCGTAGGAGATCTGGATCAATAGCGAGATGAATGTGTGTGTGATATTGAGCTGAACTGAAGAAAACACAGCCTTTGTTTTCTATTTCTCTCTATATTTCTCTCTCTTCATCTTCTACTATGAACTTCTTATTAAACTTCTCTCTCCTGTTGCTTGCATTAAACCCTCTGGTGCTCTTCGTGCGTCGCTCAAAAATGACAGAATCTTTTTTTTATTTCAATTAAATTAATGTACTAGCCTGGGAAAACCCAGACAACTTCCGGCAAATTTAGATTTGCTCTGCAAGTAGTCTGGCAAAGAGATCCTTCAAGCCTATTTCTAATCCGTCGAAATCGCAGCACCAATCAGAAACGTTGAGGCGGGCTTTACACGATGACGATCGCTCTGATTGGTTTTAGTTCTATCCAATTGCGCCCAGAGGCATTTGAGCGACGTGAAGCTTCGACATTTCAGCCCGGGTGATGGACGAGTCCACCTCTGAGCCCTCAGCCTCTGCTTCCTCAATGGAAGACGTGACGGCGGAATTGAGGAGATCCTCGAAGTATTCCTTCCACCGTCCGGTGATATCCCCAGTCGAGGTCAACAGCTCCCCACCTCTACTGTAGACAGCGTTGGTAGGGCACTGCTTCCCCCTCCTGAGGCGCCGGACGGTTTGCCAGAATCTCTTCGAGGCCAGCCGATAGTCCTTCTCCATGGCCTCACCGAACTCCTCCCAGGCCCGAGTTTTTGCCTCCACAACCACCCGGGCTGCAGTTCGCTTGGCCTGCCGGTACCCGTCAGCTGCCTCAGGAGTCCCACAAGCCAACCAGGCCCGATAGGACTCCTCCTTCAGCTTGACGGCATCCCTTACTTCCGGTCTCCACCACCGGGTTCGGGGATTGCCGCCTCGATGGGCACCGGAGACCTTATGGCCACAGCTCCGAGTGGCCGCTTCGACAATGGAGGTGGAGAACATGGTCCACTCGGACTCAATATCTCCAGCCTCCCTCGGGATCCGGTCGAAGCTCCGCCGGAGGTGGGAGTTGAAGATCTCTCTGACAGGAGACTCGGCCAAACGTTCCCAGCAGACCCTCACAGTACGCTTGGGTCTGCCGAGTCTGTCCAGCTTCCTCCCCCGCCATCGGATCCAACTCACCAACAGGTGGTGATCAGTTGACAGCTCCGCCCCTCTCTTTACCCGAGTGTCCAAGACATACGGCCGCAGGTCAGATGAAACGACCACAAAGTCGATCATCGACCTCCGGCCTAGGGTGTCCTGGTGCCACGTGCACTGATGGACACCCTTATGGAGTCCCCAGTTGGAGCACTTTCCAGCAACCCTACCAGAGACCCCAAGAAGGCCGGGTACTCTGCACTGCCGTTTGGCCCGTAGGCACACACGACAGTGAGAGACCTATCCCCGACCCGTAGGCGCAGGGAAACGACCCTCTCGTTCACCGGGGTGAACTCCAACACATGGCGGCTGAGCTGGGGGGCTATAAGCAAAGGGGGGGATATCATGGTACTAAATTATATTTACGCTGTATTTATAATCCATTTATTCACCTGAAAATTACATTTCCAACTTAAACTGTGGTAAATCTTGAACGCTTTAGAGCGACAGACTGAAGACGACACTTGGCAGATTATTGCTGAATTGAAGAAAGAGAACTTAAAAAAGTTACAGATTTTTACGTGTTTTGTTATGAAAAATTTGCAAAAATACTATTTTAAATTTTATATGAAATATATACTTTCAAAAACGTTTTACTCTAAAATTGAGAAAATAAAAACCATAAATCTAAAAAAGTTGTGTTCAAAATTTGAGCTTGATATCTAAAAAAAAAATTCTTTCAGTGAGTGTATTTCAGTGAGAGTGTGTTTCAGTGAGAGTGTGTTTCGGTGAGTGTGTATTTCAGTGAGAGTGTGTTTCAGTGAGTGTTTCAGTGAGTGTGTGTTTCAGTGAGAGTGTGTTTCAGTGAGTGTGTATTTCAGTGAGAGTGTGTTTCAGTGAGTGTTTCAGTGAGTGTGTGTTTCAGTGAGAGTGTGTTTCAGTGAGAGTGTGTTTCAGTGAGTGTTTCAGTGAGAGTGTGTTTCAGTGAGTGTGTGTTTCAGTGAGAGTGTGTTTCAGTGAGTGTGTGTTTCAGTGAGTGTGTGTTTCAGTGAGAGTGTGTTTCGGTGAGTGTGTATTTCAGTGAGAGTGTGTTTCAGTGAGTGTTTCAGTGAGTGTGTGTTTCAGTGAGAGTGTGTTTCAGTGAGAGTGTGTTTCAGTGAGAGTGTGTTTCAGTGAGTGTTTCAGTGAGTGTGTGTTTCAGTGAGAGTGTGTTTCAGTGAGAGTGTGTTTCAGTGAGAGTGTGTTTCAGTGAGTGTGTATTTCAGTGAGAGTGTGTTTCAGTGAGAGTGTGTTTCGGTGAGTGTGTGTTTCAGTGAGTGTTTCAGTGAGAGTGTGTTTCAGTGAGAGTGTGTTTCAGTGAGAGTGTGTTTCAGTGAGAGTGTGTTTCAGTGAGTGTGTATTTCAGTGAGAGTGTGTTTCAGTGAGAGTGTGTTTCAGTGAGTGTTTCAGTGAGAGTGTGTTTCAGTGAGTGTTTCAGTGAGTGTGTGTTTCAGTGAGAGTGTGTTTCAGTGAGAGTGTGTTTCAGTGAGTGTGTGTTTCAGTAAGAGTGTGTGTTTCAGTGAGAGTGTGTGTTTCAGTGAGTGTGTGTTTCAGTGAGTGTGTGTTTCAGTAAGAGTGTGTGTTTCAGTGAGAGTGTGTGTTTCAGTGAGTGTGTGTTTCAGTGAGAGTGTGTTCGGCTGCAGTACCAAGCCACTAGAGGAAATTCGTTTCCCATTCATTTCCAATGCCCTCATCTCTGTCCGCGAGGAGCACAAGTGTGACTATTGTTTTCAGGACCATTTAACCTGTTACAATCATGACCATTATTTTTGTGTGAGTGTTTTCACACACCAAGTGCCAAAACCTTCACCAAGTTTCGAACCATTCCGATGAAGAATTTAAACAAACAAAACATTTTTTAAATTTTTCGGTAAAAAATGACTGACGAGCACCAGAGGTTTTTCTGTCCGATTTCTGCTTCTTTTTTAGTTTTTTTTTTTTGTGAGGCAGGTTTTCTGCTCGTGTTGGAAAACCTTCCCGTTACAATTACACCGGAAGACGAACGTAAGCAGTTCCAGACGTGTATTCATCCACAGGCGAGTTGAACTCCTCGTTTGCAGCACTAAACCTCTCCGGGAAGCAGAGGACCGAATCTGGGTCCAAAACTCATCCCAGATTCATGACCTCATGTGAGTCTCCCCACGGCTTCCGAGAGGTCAGCTCGTGTCTCCAGCAATAGCGGTAAGTAACCTCTTTTCCATCGGCCCAGCAAGATCCCAGTTTATAAAGCCTCTTTCCAGCAGATAGTTTCAGGAAGCGGCTGATCCTCAGTGTTGCTGGACAGAAGCACAGTTGGAGGAATTTTAATGAACATTGTAAATGGATGTTTCTGCTCACCATGGGAGCATTTGTTTGGACATAATTAGTGTCACAGATGGAAAATTGAGCCATATGTGTCGGCACAAGCACACGTTAATAACTGATGAGCCGAGACCTCTGGTTTAACCGATCCCCTTCATCCCGGGTCTGATGAGAACACACACGTGTGTGTTTTAGTCCACACTATCAGTGTTCACTGAGACAGAGAAACCAGCTCCAGGAATATTACAAACCGCTTCAACAATAAGGATTTTTCAGCAGGTCAAATTTTTACCTGCAGGACAAAAAGCTAAAAAAAAAAATGTAAACAATTTTTTTTTTTTATAATAATGTTAAACAATAAAATACTATTTCAGTTTTTCTACTTCAAAAAAATCACATTTAATTCAATGTGTAATTACTTGTGAAATTTACTAGCAATTTGAGAGATTTTTACATTTGCTACAAATATTTATATTATTTTACATTTTTAATAATTTCTTATTTACATTTTGATTGGATGTATACTGTATGTATAGGTTTAAACCCAGGGCAAATCTCATACTGTATAAATATGATATTTTGATAAAGATAATATTTCCTAGGACATCATCTTTTTTGCCACTACTGTATATGTATATGCATTTATTTTGCAGTAAAATAAAACCTGTAGCTGTAGTTTTGCTTTTTCTGCCAAAAACTTTTCTCAGATAAATACCTCAACCAAGTTTGGTGTTTTGTTCTTCCCTCATATTTAACATTTAAAAAAAAAATTATCACACAAAAAAAACAACAAGCTGGAAATGGCTAATAAATGTATGATTTAATTTATATAAATTTATATTTCATGAATATGAAATATCACATTAAAGTCCCCCTGTGGTGAAAATCCAGCGTTTAATGTAGTTTATGTGTCTATGTGGTGTTTTTAATCTGCTTTAAGACAAACCATGTGTAAGTTCATAAGTCGACAGCATTGCTGAGTATTTCCTCCTTAAAACTGCAGTGAACCAAAGACAGTCTCAAACACACGCTTTGAAATCGCTGGTGTTTCTGACGTCACAAACTACCTTGTAACCAATCAGATCAACGTGTGATCGTCAACCAGTGGATCTCTGAGCTGAGTGAGTGAGTGGAGGCGGGGCTCATTTGCATATTCATAGGATAATCAAGATATTTTAAGGCATGAAGAGATTTTCTTCAAGGTAAAACGTTTAAACATGTAATTTTGGTGATTAAAGAGGAGTTTTAAGGGATACAATTATTGACTACGGTGGACTTTAAGTAATTTGTGGCTCATCACCACAGGAACTCACACATCAGGCAAACAGCTGGACTTGGTCTACACACGCAACTGCATCACAGACAACATTTTGGTGAAATCTCTCCACGTTTCAGATCATTTCCTCATTACTTTCAATCTACACCTCTCTCCCCGTGCACCACCAACCCCCCAAGGTCATTTTAACATCTTCTCTAGACAATATCTACCCTCTCTCGGTCGGTCAGAAATCTTGGAGTAATATTTGATGACCAGCTGACCTTCACAGACCACATTTCAAAGACAGCTCGATCATGCAGGTTTGCATCAGGAAGATCAGGCCCTTCCTAACTGAGCATGCAACACAACTTCTCGTCCAGGCCCTGGTCATCTCTAGGCTTGACTACTGCAATGCTCTTCTGGCTGGACTTCCATCATGTGCAACCAAACCCCTACAGATGATTCAGAATGCTGCAGCTCGTCTCTTCTTCAACGAGCCCAAGAGGGCCCACGTCACTCCTCTGTTCATCTCTCTGCACTGGCTACCTCTCTCTGCTCGCATCAAGTTCAAGGCACTGACGCTTGCTTACAGATCTATCACAGGCTCAGCTCCCTCCTACTTTCACTCACTCCTACGAGTCTACATCCCTACCAGACACCTACGATCGGTCAACGAGCGACGGCTCGTGGAGAGCCACACAATCACTCTCCAGAACATTCTCATTCACTGTTCCCTGCTGGAGGAATGATCTCCCACCCTCATCCGGACCGCAGAATCCCTGACAACATTCAAAAGACAGCCGAAAACTCAACTCTTCCGTGAGCACTCAACCTCATAAAAACTAAAAACTTTTCCTCCCTTGTCTGGCTTATGCTTCTCTGAGCAATGCCTGAACTTTGTATTTTGAGTTGTTTTTGCCTCTTCACGATGACTCGCTTAATTTAGTCCTCATTTGTAAGTCGCTTTGGATAAAGGCGTCTGCTAAATGACTAAATGTAAATTTGAGTTATCACTAACTATCCCTTTATCCTTCCTCAGCTTCAGCCTTTTGTTTCTGATGCAACGCAGCAACAATAACAGGTTCAATCCCCTGAAGTCTCCCATTGTGAGGAGTCTCACACACACACACACACACACAAGTGGTCTGAAGGGGGAGTGGCTAAAATGCTAATTAGCGAGCACATGAATAAAGGTATCAAAGTGAGTGTGAAGGAGTAAGTCTGCTGAATCGATGCGAGGTAATTTACGACACGAGCTCCGTCTGAGAGACGGGCATAAATCATAAATCTGCCGCATCATAATTAAACCAAGGGCAGAGCAAGGACGAGTCTAATGTGGAGAGGAGCGAGAGAAACAGATTCTCTAACAGACACAGGATTCAATTCAATTCAGGTTTTTTTTTTTTTTTTTTTTATAGTGCTTTTCACAATACACACAGTTTCAAAGCAGCTTCACAGTAAATGCACGAGTCCATATTACAGCGTACAGTGATCTGATATCAGAGGAATCTGTCTGAGTTATGCATTTCAGAAATATATACAAATCACAGTTAGCTAAAAATATATTAATTTAAACAATGCAATAATTTAATGCAGAAACAATGTGCTCATTGAAGTAATGAATGCTTGTTTGTTAACAAATGTTTTATGACATTTAGAAAATATAGCATTGGTGCATTTATTAATGCAAATTGGGCTCATTAAAGATCAACAATGACTTATCATGAGAAAGCATTGACCAGTTCATCCAGTTCATCCACCAAGGGTTTCTGGATTGTTCCTCACACTCTCGGTCAGTCCACTTAAACACAGCAGCGGGGGGGTTAATTAAACGTGAACATACATCTCCGTTACTAATGAAAACCAGGCCTGCAAATGAAACGAATCTGAAGGGGAACTTCCCCAGGGACACTATCATAATTCATACATAATGTGTGACGTCATTTCTCGGATGTTCACTTCATAAACAGATGCAACAATTAATTTGGAGACGTGTGAAAATTTCATTAGACAAACATGCAGATTTGCTCTCACAAGATAAGAATGGACTGATTAGATGAAGTGTATTTTATGTGGTTTAAAATAAATAATTAATTAATATGGTAAATGAATTACATTTTTAATTTTGCACTCTTTCATCTTTAAAAAAATTTTTTTTTTTGATAAAAAGTTAGTAATTTTAATAAAATCAATAAATTAATGAATATGATGTGATGAAATATTGGCTAGGATGCTTAAAATTGATCAAAAGTTAAAGTAAAGATATTAATATTTTATTTATATTATATGATATTCACAAAATCTTTCTTTTTTTTTTTTAGTTGACGTTTCCACTGAAATCTGAAGCAGCAACTGTTTCCAACACTGATCATAATCATAAATGTTTCTTGAGCATCAAATCATCATATTAGAGTGATTTGTGAAGGATCATGTGACACTGAAGACTGGAGTAATGATGCTGAACATTCAGCTTTGATCACAGGAATAAATTACACTTTACTGTATATTCACATAGAAAACAGATGATTTACATTGCAATAATATTTCACTGTTTTTACTGTATTTTTGATCAAATATATGCAGCTTTGGTGAGCAGAAGAGACATTTTTCTAAACATTAAACAATTTTACCAACCCCAAACTTTTGAACATAAGTGTATCTAGGGGGCGCTGTTTCAGAAAACGGAAACTGCATAGTGTGCCTTTAAAGTGACAGCAGCCTAATATTCCTGCTATAATAACACTAATATTCCTGCTATAATAACACTAATATTCCTGCTATAATAACACTAATATTCCTGCTATAATAACACTAATATTCCTGCTATAATAACACTAATATTCCTGCTATAATTACACTTATACTCCTGCTATAATTACACTAATATTTCTGCTATAATAACACTAATATTCCTGCTATAATTACACTTATACTCCTGCTATAATTACACTAATATTTCTGCTATAATAACACTAATATTCCTGCTATAATTACACTTATACTCCTGCTATAATTACACTAATATTTCTGCTATAATAACACTAATATTCCTGCTATAATTACACTTATACTCCTGCTATAATAACACTAATATTCCTGCTATAATAACACTAATATTCCTGCTATAATAACACTAATATTCCTGCTATAATAACACTAATATTTCTGCTATAATAACACTAATATTCCTGCTATAATTACACTTATACTCCTGCTATAATTACACTAATATTCCTGCTATAATAACACTAATATTCCTGCTATAATAACACTAATATTCCTGCTATAATAACACTAATATTCCTGCTATAATTACACTAATATTCCTGCTATAATTACACTTATACTCCTGCTATAATTACACTTATACTCCTGCTATAATTACACTAATATTCCTGCTATAATAACACTAATATTCCTGCTATAATAACACTAATATTCCTGCTATAATAACACTAATATTCCTGCTATAATAACACTAATATTTCTGCTATAATAACACTAATATTCCTGCTATAATTACACTTATACTCCTGCTATAATTACACTAATATTCCTGCTATAATAACACTAATATTCCTGCTATAATTACACTAATCAAACAACAAAAGACAAATTCACTCGTTTTTGACTGAATAACTTTTGTAACTATATTTGTAATTCAGGCATATATTTTATTTATAAAGTGCAGTGTCATTTTACATCTGATTACAGTTTCAGAACCTGAATACCTGAAAATCTTAAAACATTTCAATCGTATCTTTGTTCAGTTGTATCTATTTGTTGCTATTGCTAATTTTATATTTGTTCTTTTTTTAATTACTAAGTGTTTACTTGTCTTTAATAATGCTTGAAATTTATATTAGTTAAGCTAGTGGTTTTTCTATGGTGTTTTTAATCCACAGGAAAAGTGTTCTTTAACCTGTTGATTTTTCTTCATGATATTCAACTACAATTAAAGGAACATGCCGACTTTTTGGGACTTTAGCTTATTCACCGTATCCCCCAGAGTTAGATAAGTCCACACATACCCTTCTCATCTCCGTGCGTGCCGTAACTCTGTCTGACGCACCCACCGCTAGCCTAGCTTAGCACAAAGACTGGAGGTAAACGGCTCCAGCTAGCATACTGCTCCCAATAAGTGACAAAATAACGCCAACATTTTCCTATTTACATGTTGTGATTTGTATAGTCACAGTGTGTATGAATAACAAGGTCACATGAGACACAGCCGTCTTCTAACGGTACACATACTGGGTACTATATTCTCAGAAGGCGAAGCACTGCTACTTCAGGATCAGAATCAGAATCAGAATCAGAAAGAGCTTTATTGCCAAGTGTGCTTGCACCCACAAGGAATTTTTCTTGGTACTGAAGCTTCCAGTGCACATATACAAATACAAATACAACAAGAAACATAGTAATACAAATTCTAAGAATAAAATATATTAAAAATTTTTTTTTAAAAAAATAGTATAAAAAGTAAAAAAAAGGGGTCACAGTTGGGTTTAGTCTGAATAAACATTTACAGATTATGAACATATTTACAGTATTTTGAGAAGTATGAATAATATAAATATAAATATCACCTGAGTTAGAGAATATTACACTAGACAGTGGGAGTCTAGTGCATGTTACAGATTATGAACATATTTACAGTATTTTGAGTAGTATGAATAATATAAATATAAATATCACCTGAGTTAAGAGAATATTGCACTAGACAGTGGGAGTATTGCACTTGCAGGCATATGCCTTGGGGGGCATGTTAAGTGTTCAGAAGGGAAATGGCCTGTGGAAAGAAACTGTTCCTGTGCCTGGATGTTCTTGTGGCCAGTGATCTGTGTCGCCGTCCTGACGGTAACAGTTCAAACAGGGGGTGTCCAGGGTGAGTGGAGTCTGTGATGATTTTACCTGCTCTCTTCCTCACTCTGGAAGAGTACAGGTCCTGGGGGGTTGGCAGGGGGGCACCAATAATCCTCTCTGCTGTCCGGACTGTCCGTTGTAGTCTCCTGATGTCCGATTTGGTAGCTGAACCAAACCAGACAGTGATGGAAGTGCTTAAAACAGACTCAATGACGGCTGAGTAGAACTGGATCAGCAGCTCCTGTGGCAGATTGAACTTCTTCAGCTGGCGAAGGAAGTACAGTCTCTGCTGGGCCTTTTTCACAATGGAGTCAATGTGATTTGCCCACTTCAGGTCCTGAGAGATGGTAGAGCCCAGGAACCTGAATGACTCCACTGCTTCCACAGTGCTGTTCATGATGGTGAGAGGGGGGAGTGCTGGGGATTTTCTCCTGAAATCCACAATCATCTCCACTGTTTTGAGCGTGTTCAGCTCAAGGTTGTTATAGCTGCACCAGACAGCCAGCTGTTCAACCCCCAGTCTGTAAGCAGACTCGTCACCATTTTGGATGAGACCGATGACGGTGGTGTCGTCTGCAAATTTCAGGAGCTTGACAGAGGGGTCTTTAGAAGTGCAGTCATTAGTGTACAGGGAGAAGAGCAGTGGGGAGAGAACGCACCCTTGGGGGGCGCCAGTGCTGATGGTGAGGGTCCTGGATGTGAGCTTCCCCAGTCTCACTCGCTGCTGCCGGTCTGTCAGGAAGCTGGAGATCCACTGACAGATTGAGGATGGCATGGAGAGCTGAGTCAGTTTGGCTGTGAGAAGATCAGGGATGTTGCTCTGTAAGCAAACTGAAAGGGATCCAGAAGGGGTCCAGTGATGTCCTTCAGATAGGCCAACACCAGTCTTTCAAACGACTTCATGACCACAGACGTGAGAGCGACAGGTCTGTAGTCATTAAGTCCAGTGATTTTAGGTTTTTTGGGAACCGGAATGATAGTGGAGCGTTTGAAGCAGCAGGGAACTTCACACTGCTCCAATGATCTGTTGAAGATCTGCGTGAAGACTGGGGCCAGTTGGTCAGCGCAGGCTTTTAGACAAGCAGATGAGATGCCGTCTGGGCCTGAAGCTTTCCTAGTCTTCTGTTTTTTGAAGACTCGGCTCACGTCCTCCACACAGACCTTAAGCTCAGGTTGGATGGCAGAAGGGGGGAGGAGAGGGGTTGCAGGAGGTGATGGTGGATGTGTGAAGTGCACATCAGAGCGGGTGTGAGGTGTGAGTCTGGGCTTCTCAAACCTGCAATAGAATGCATTGAGAGTGTCAGCCAGTTGTTGATTCTCCACAGATCGGGGGGATGGTGATTTGTAGTTGGTGATGTTCCTCAGGCCTCTCCAGACTGATGCCGGGTCGTTGGCTGAAAACTGGTTTTTCAGCTTTTCAGAGTAGCTTCTTTTAGCAACTCTGATCTCCTTTGTCAGTCTGTTTCTGGCCTGGTTATACAAGATTTTATCCCCACTTCTGTAAGCATCCTCTTTGGCATGACGAAGCTGTTTGAGTTTCCCAGTAAACCATGGTTTATCATTAGTGAATGATAAGAATGTCCTGGTAGGAATGCATGTATCCTCACAGAAACTGATATATGATGTTACAGTATCTGTGAGCTCATCCAGATCGGTGGCTGCAGCTTCAAAAACAGTCCAATCAGTGCAATCGAAGCAGGCCTGTAGATCCTGCTCTGCTTCGTTGGTCCATCTTTTTACAGTCCTTATTACAGGTTTAGCTGATTTCAGTTTCTGCCTGTAGGTCGGTATAAGATGAACCAAACAATGATCAGAGAGCCCCAAAGCTGCCCGTGGGACGGAGTGATACGCATTCTTTATCGTGGTGTAACAGTGGTCCAATATATTACTGTCTCTGGTAGGACATGTAACATGCTGTCTGTATTTTGGCAGTTCACGGGAGAGATTTGCTTTGTTAAAATCCCCAAGAATGATTAAAAGAGAGTCTGGGTACCTTTGTTCCATTTCAGCTATATGTTCAGCCAGCTGTTGTATCGCCGCGCTCACACACGCGTCTGGAGGAATGTAAACATTCGCGAGAATGAATGAGGAAAACTCCCGCGGCGAGTAGAAAGGTTTACAGTTTATGAAATGTGCCTCTAAATTAGGAGAGCACATCTTCTTCAGTGTTGTTACATCTGAACACCAACTTTCGTTAATGTAGAAACACAATCCACCACCTCTCGTTTTCCCCGTTAGTTCCGCGATGCGATCCGCTCGGAACAGCTGAAAGCCCGGCAGATGTAGTGCGTTGTCCGGTATGGCTTCACTCAGCCAGGTTTCAGTGAAGCACAGAGCAGCGGAGTTTAAAAAATCCTTGTTAGTGCGGGTGAGGAGAAGAAGTTCGTCCATTTTGTTAGGAAGAGATCGGAGATTCGCAAGATGAATACTGGGGAGTGCAGTACGGAGGCCGCGCTCGCGGAGTTTAACCAGCGCGCCAGCGCGCTTCCCGCGTTTGCGTCTGACCGCGCGTTTGAACAACACCGCTGCCCCTCCGACGAGAATGTCCAGTAAAACGTCTGAGCAATCAAAATCTGTAAAAAAGTTGTCTGGTGTGTGTTTCCTAATGTCCAGTAGTTCGTCTTTGGTGAAACTGATAGGAAAAGAATGACTAAACGCAGAACAAACCAACAAAAACAACACAATAACTGGAGAGCTCCACACCGAGGCAGCCATCCGCGGCGCCATCTTGGATATTCTGCGGAGTGATTTCCTCCAGCTCTGAGCGAACTCTGCTCCTCACCACGGGGCTTCAGGCGCTGCGAGCAAATCACTCCGCCAAAGTAGCAGTGCTTGCCTTCTGAGAATATGTGACCATGTTATTTGTACACGCTGTGACTATACAAATCCCAACATGTAAATAGGAAAATGTTGGCGTTATTTTGTCACTTATTGGGAGCAGTCGGGTCAATATATATATTTTTTTTTTTACAGATCTGGCTTTGGTCGGACTCGGGCTCATTGAGCTTTTCTCCTTTCATCATGCTCATAATATACGTGCGGTGCGCAGGCTACTGTATGAAATATTGTTATATTGATAATATTATAAATATGCAACGCAATATGCGATCACGCGAGTAACGCAACACGCGACCAAGGTGACAGTTGACCATGCAGAGCATCAGGGAGAAGTTGGAGTGTGGGGAGTTACTAAAAGTTCCCAATACTTCAGGAAAAGCTGCATTTTGAAAGAGTTTTGATTTGATTACCGAGCCTGAAGCCTTCAACAGTGGATGCTATTCTTCTTCACAACGATCACGAGTAAACAGTGAATGAGCCTGACATCAGTTCAATGGATTTTTTTTTCTTTATTATATTTGTATTATTATTTAACGTTGGCCAGTTGGCGAAGAGTTCTTTGAAAACTTTGTTCTTCAGTAAAGTTACTTAACATCAAAAAAAGGTAGGCCGTAAATCTTTATTTACTGCTGGATCACATTTGGCTATATAATATTCTCTACTGCATGCTTATGCTTCTCTGTAATGGACAGTCTGTATTAATATTTGTGGGCATAATTGTCGGAGGTGGTAGTTATGTTTGAGGCCTATAATAACATTTTACCTAGTAGCGTGTGTGTATGTGTGTGCGTCTAGCAGTACAGCGCGCATCAGAGAGCGCGTGTCAAAGAGAGCTTAAAGTGATATTGATGTTGGTCTCGGGTCGGGTTCGGGCTGAAAAATTGCAGACGTTTTCGGGCTGGGGCCGGATTAGGGCTTGAACACCACGGGCCAGGTCTCGGTTAGGGCTGGATGTTTTGCCCCGTGCAGGGCTCTAGTGTCACGGTATATAGATTCGCTGTCTCCTCTCTCGTCTTGTTGTTGAGTGTGTGTGTGTGTGTGTATGGGCGGAGCCGCTGATCACTGCCGCTGATCAGTTTCCAGCTGCAGCTGATCAGCGCACCAGCTGTAGCCGATTTACACACCCTATTTAGTCTCTCTGTTGTCACCTTGTCTTTGTCAGAGCGCTGTTGGATGTTCGGTGTGTTCCTGCCTGTTCCCGTGTTATCCTGCCTGTTTCCCGTGTTATCCTGCCTGTTTCCCGTGTGTTCCTGCCATCGTCTGAGCCTGTGTATTCATCATCATTGTCATAGTCCTGCACTCTGATCACCCGCACCACTTCCTGGTTTCCGGTTTGTGTTCGTCATCCTCATCACCGTCTCTCACCACCGGAGTTCCGGGCTGTCCCCAGCGTCCCTGTGCTGCCAAGTGTTATCATCTCTGGACACTATTCATCACTCACACCATCTCTGACCTGCTCTTCTTAATAAATATCTGTTTGCACTTGCTATTGAATCTCTTCATCATTTCATCACAGAACGCTCTGACCAAGAATGGATTCAGCAAGTAGACCTGCACCTGATCTCAATGAGTTTTTGTCACGCAGCATTTCAAGAATGGATCAACAGGAGGAGAATCTGGCTGTCACTGGACGAGCAGTACAGACCTTGGTAGCACAGGTGTCTGAGCTGACCCAACAGATTCAACAACTCGCTCGTCCCACTGCGCTCAGCCCACCGCCGATTCCCCCCACTCCACCAGCAGCCAGCCCGAATCTCGACTGCCTACCCCTGAGTTATACTCTGGTGAGCCCAATTACTGTAGAGCTTTTCTGACGAAATGTCCCTTGTTCTTTGCTCTGCAACCTCAGACTTTCAATACGGAGGAATCGAAGGTAGCCTTCGTCTTGACGCTACTCTCGGGACGGGCGGCTCTGTGGGGAACGGCGGTGTGGGAAAACCAACATCTCTGCTGTTCCTCGTTCCAGGCACTCTCGGAGAAGATGAGACGGGTCTTCGACCGGGCAGTGGCGGGAAGAGAGGCAGCGCGTCAACTTGCCAATCTCCGTCAAGGTGATCGCTCGGTTTCTGATTACTCTGTTGACTTCCGAACCTTAGCCGCCGAGTGCCACTGGAACGAGGAGGCGCAGTGGGACATGTTCCTGCATGGGCTGGCTGACCGCATCCAGAAGGAGATCTTTACCCTGGACCTGCCCAGTAAACTGGATGGACTTATTGAGCTGGCTTTGAGGGTGGACGCTCGCCTTAGCCGTCTGGGACAACGGTCCAGGACGGTCCCTCATCTCGGGAGCGTCGAATGCCCTCAGGCCAGCGGCGGTGATGCGGTCAGCCCCGTCTTCGATCCCGAGCCCATGCAGGTGGGTCGAGCTCGGCTTTCCCGGGAGGAGAGAGAGATACGGAGATCCCGGGGGCTTTGCCTCTACTGTGGCGGAGCTGGACACTTCCTCAACAACTGCCCAGTAAAAGACTGGGCCCGGCAGTAAAGAGGAGGCTACTGTCGGGTGGGGTCTCAGTGGATAAGACCTCATCCTCTACTCTCCTTCCGGTAAGACTGCTGTGGGCAGCCCGATCCTACGTCTGCCAAGCACTTTTGGATTCTGGGGCGGAAGGTAACTTTATGGACTTGTCACTCGCTCAGACACTCAATATACCCATCACTCCACTTAAGGACACCATTTCTGTCAGTGCACTAAACGGCCAGGAACTCCCCGCCATCACTCTTACTACCAATCCTCTGACACTCATCACATCTGGCAATCACACTGAACAGATTAAATTTTTGCTCCTGGACTCACCCCTGTCCCCCATCATCCTCGGTCACCCTTGGCTGGTTCAGCATAGCCCAAGGGTTGACTGGGGACACAATTCTGTCTCGTCATGGAGTACTCAATGTCATGAGTCTTGTCTTGTGTCTGCCTGTTCGTCTGTGTCTTGTTCTGTTTTTCAGAAGGAGGCGGTGAATTTATCTAACGTGCCCTCAGAGTACCTCGACCTGAAGGAAGTGTTCAGTAAGTCCCGTGCTGCTTCTCTCCCTCCACATCGTCCCTATGACTGTGCTATAGATTTACTCCCAGGTAAGTCTCTGCCTAAGGGCAAGCTTTACTCGCTTTCTGTTCCAGAAAGGGAGGCCATGGATAAATATATTTCTGATTCTCTAGCCTCCGGATTCATCCGCCCTTCCTCTTCTCCTGCGGGGGCGGGGGGTTTTTTTGTGGGGAAGAAAGATGGTTCTCTGCGACCTTGTATTGATTACCAAGGGCTGAACAACATCACGGTAAAGAATACTTATCCTTTGCCGTTGATGTCTTCAGCTTTCGAGAGGTTGCAGGGAGCATCCGTCTTCACAAAATTAGATTTACGTAACGCCTATCATTTGGTTCGCATCAGGAAGGGGGATGAGTGGAAAACCGCATTTAACACCCCCAGGGGCCATTTTGAATACTTGGTTATGCCCTTCGGGCTATCCAACTCCCCAGCGGTTTTCCAAGCACTCGTCAATGATGTGTTGAGAGACATGGTTGATCAGTTCATATATGTCTACCTGGATGACATATTGATTTTTTTCTTCGTCTCTCCAGGAACACGTTCAACACGTCAGGCGAGTGCTCCAGAGGTTGCTAGAGAATGGGCTTTTTGTCAAGGCGGAGAAATGCGCTTTTCATGCACAGTCTGTTCCTTTCCTAGGTTACATCGTCTCTTCTGAGGGAGTGCGTATGGGTCCTGACAAGGTTAAGGCTGTGGTAGATTGGCCAAGTCCAGATTCCCGTAAGGCCCTACAGAGGTTTCTGGGGTTCGCCAACTTCTATCAGCGGTTCATTCGCAACTTCAGTCAACTAGCCGCACCTCTGACTGCCTTGACCTCCCCCAGAACAACGTTCAGGTGGTCCGATACAGCTGAGGCTGTATTCTCCAATCTCAAAAGTCGCTTTGTTTCGGCTCCCATCTTAGTCGCCCCTGATTCCTCACATCAGTTTGTGGTGGAGGTCGATGCGTCAGAGGTGGGGGTAGGTGCAGTTCTATCCCAACGTTCTTCCTCAGACGACAAGATGCACCCTTGCGCGTTTTTGTCCCATCGTTTATCACCTGCCGAACGTAATTATGACATTGGTAACAGAGAGTTGTTGGCCGTCAAGTTAGCGTTGGAGGAGTGGCGTCATTGGTTAGAAGGGTCGGGGGTACCTTTTATCGTTTGGACCGATCATAAGAACCTTGAATATATTAGATCTGCTAAAAGACTCAACTCCAGGCAAGCTCGATGGGCACTTTTTTTCGGACGTTTTGACTTTTCTCTATCGTACCGCCCCGGGTCCAAGAACATCAAACCCGATTCCTTATCTCGCATTTTTGATCCATCCGAACGCCCGGTTACTCCCGAGTGCATTTTGCCCGAGAAGATAGTTATCTCCACACTCACATGGGAGGTCGAGTCGAAGGTCAAGTCGGCCTTAGAAGGGGTAACGCCTCCGCCCGGTTGCCCACCGAGTCGATTGTTTGTGCCGGAGGAGTTACGGTCCGAAGTTATTCGATGGGGTCATTGCTCCAACATTGCTTGTCATCCAGGAGTAAACCGGACTAGCTATTTAGTAAAGCAACGATTCTGGTGGCCATTAATGGCTCGCGACATTCGCAGTTTTGTTTTGGCTTGCTCAGTTTGTGCCATTGGTAAGACGTCTAACCGACCTCTTGATGGGTTACTCCATCCGCTGTCTGTCCCTTTGAGACCCTGGTCCCACATAGCACTAGATTTTGTCACCGCCCTCCCGCCCTCTAATGGCATGACGGTTGTTTTAACCGTAGTGGACCGATTCTCGAAGGCGGCACATTTTATTCCCTTGCCCAAATTACCTTTAGCCAAGGAGACAGCGGTGACTGTTGTCGACCACGTCTTTCGTTTACATGGCCTCCCGATGGACGTGGTCTCTGACAGGGGGTCCCAATTTGTGTCCAAATTTTGGAAAGAGTTCTGTAAATTACTAGGGGCTACAGTCAGTCTGTCTTCGGGTTACCATCCCCAGAGCAATGGTCAGACCGAGCGAGCCAACCAAGATTTGGAGAGAGTGTTGCGATGTTTGGTATCCAAGAATCCTTCATCCTGGAGCCAACAACTTTCTATGGTTGAGTACGCACATAACTCGTTACCAGTGTCATCCACGGGCCTCTCTTCGTTTGAGTGTAGTCTAGGGTACCAGCCACAAATTTTTTCGAGTCTGGATTCCGAAGTCGCGGCCCCCTCCGCTCACGCCTTCATCCAGAGGTGTCACCGCACATGGACCAGAGCCTGTGAGACTCTGCTCCAGGTGGGGGCGCGCACTAAGGCTAAGGCCAATCGCCACCGGTCAAAGCCTCCCGTATACGTCGTGGGTCAAAAAGTGTGGCTTTCTACCAAGAATATTCCGCTCCGCTCCGTGTCTAATAAGCTAGATCCCAAATTCATCGGCCCGTTCACTGTCACCAAGATCATTAGTCCGGTGACAGTCCGCCTCAAACTTCCTCCGGCGTACAGGAGAATTCACCCCGCCTTTCATGTCTCCAAATTGAAGCCTGTTTTTCGTTCTCACCTTAATCCGCCAGCCCCGGTTCCCCCACCGCCGCGACTCGTAGACGGGGAACCTACGTATTCGGTCAATCGTATTCTGGACTCGAGACGGAGGGGACGCGGATTTCAGTACCTGGTGGACTGGGAGGGTTACGGTCCGGAGCCAGGAGGCGCTCCTAGGGGGAGGGGTACTGTCACGGTAAATAGATTCGCTGTCTCCTCTCTCGTCTTGTTGTTAAGTGTGTGTGTGTGTGTGTATGGGCGGAGCCGCTGATCACTGCCGCTGATCAGTTTCCAGCTGCAGCTGATCAGCGCGCCAGCTGCAGCCGATTTACACACCCTATTTAGTCTCTCTGTTGTCACCTTGTCTTTGTCAGAGCGCTGTTGGATGTTCGGTGTGTTCCTGCCTGTTCCCGTGTTATCCTGCCTGTTTCCCGTGTGTTCCTGCCATCGTCTGAGCCTGTGTATTCATCATCATCGTCATCGTCCTGCACTCTGATCACCCACGCCACTTCCTGGTTTCCTGTTTGTGTTCGTCATCCTCATCACCGTCTCTCACCACCGGAGTTCCGGGCTGTCCCCAGCGTCCCTGTGCTGCCAAGTGTTATCATCTCTGGACATTATATCATTCATCACTCACACCATCTCTGACCTGCTCTTCTTAATAAATATCTGTTTTCACTTGCTATTGAATCTCTTCATCATTTCATCACATCTAGGCAGTATGCTAGCTGGAGCCGTTTACCTCCAGTCTTTGTGCTAAGCTAGGCTAGCGGTGGGTGCGTCAGACAGAGTTACGGCACGCACGGAGATGAGAAGGGTATGTGTGGACTTATCTAACTCTGGGGGATACGGTGAATAAGCTAAAGTCCCAAAAAGTCGGCGTGTTCCTTTAAATGTTTTGCAATAAGACTAAATGTGAATGATATCTAAGTTTTTTTTTTTTTTCATACTTAAGATATCTAAGATATTCTTTTTTTTTATTATTATTAGAATTGAAATTAGGAATTGATAAGAATCGGAATAGGAATCAGGGCCCGGTTCCCCAAAAAGTTCTTATCGCTAAGTAGTTCTTAACCTATTCCTTAACCTCTCTCTTAACATTATGGCACGATTCCCGACACGTTCGTACGCTAAGTATATCTTCTGTAAGTCAAACTTTCGTAAGGTTGGTCTGGACCGCTCTTAGCTTTACCTTATCACTGTTGCAGGTCTATATGAAAATAATTCTGAAGTTTTAATACACACAGACAGTTCATTTAGGCTAATTCAAGTGTTTTCATGCAAAGAATAAAATTGTGATAGTGGAAAGAGATGAAAGCACGTAACATTTTTGAAATGGTTATTGTGGCAGCAATATATGTTACAATTTTAAAATATGTAGGCTATGCTATTATAGGCTATTACAGTTTGGATTATTTTTTATAATATCCAATAGTTATATCCAACTATTTCTGAAGTGCTTCTTTTATAAAGAACACCACTTTCTAGCATATAACAGTGAAACAGCGCCTGGACAAGAGAATAATTGATTCTCGAGTCATCGATATCAACAGATTCAGCACCACCGCCACGGACAGCACCGGGTAACGTCGCACATAAGAAGGTATATCTTAAGCAGCTTTCTAAGGTATAGTTCGGGGAACACGCCTAGTAATGGTATACCTTTAGTTAAGTTATACCTTACGAGTCTTCGTAGCGCGCTAAGAGACAACGTTATCGGGAAACCGGGCCCTGAATCGTTAAAATTCAAACGATACCCAACCCTACTTGTGTACGATTTCTCCCCAAATCCAATCATTTCAGGGTTCTGGGATCCAATACTTGGACATTCCCAATCTGGCAACACTGCGTCTCAGGTATGAGTGTGTGTTTCGCTGCGTCTCAGGAATGAGTGTGTGTTTCGCTGCGTCTCAGGTATGAGTGTGTGTTTCGCTGTGTCTCAGGTATGAGTGTGTGTTTCGCTGCGTCTCAGGTATGAGTGTGTGTTTCGCTGCGTCTCAGGTATGAGTGTGTGTTTCGCTGCGTCTCAGGTATGAGTGTGTGTTTCGCTGTGTCTCAGGTATGAGTGTGTGTTTCACTGCGTCTCAGGTATGAGTGTGTGTTTCACTGCGTCTCAGGTATGAGTGTGTGTTTCGCTGTGTCTCAGGTATGAGTGTGTGTTTCGCTGCGTCTCAGGTATGAGTATGTGTTTCGCTGACGGATGGAGCGGATCCTCAACCGATACACCTTAATGATGAACGTGTGTTCGACAGCAGAGGCTGGAAATATTTAGTGATCTGCACACGATCAGTCTCTTATCTCCATTAGCGCCGACACACGCCGAGACGAGAGCGAGAACAAACGAGCGCAGAGAAAGACAAACGCACACGGGTTCAGGAGAACAATGACGAGTCTGGCCTCGCGACGCCATCATCATTAGTAATAACACGAGCCGAGAGCAGCGAGAGAGAGGGGGATGAAGTAAATAACAGGAGGAGTGATGAACAGATGAGACCGGGAGAGAAACACCGGGATACGGGTCAGCTTGATGGATGCGGGAGTCTCGGGATTCTCTTTGTCTTATCCGTCGCGAACACAATGTGGGTTTGTGGGATAATTCAGAGACGTGAGGGTGGACGTGTGTTCCCGGGGCTATTGTTCATTCTGTGTGATTCAAAGGTGATGATTAAAACATTTTCCACCCTCTGTTTGTCAGAGCAGAGGTTTAGTCCTACAGAATGTGTGTCTAGAAAGGAGGATGGTCATTTATCCACAAGGGGAACGTTTCTATTCCTGGTTAAGGCCACTGCGCATCTTAAAAATAGAGTTCAGGAGACAATGAAGGGCTGGAAAAGGGGATAAAGGACATGGATAGATTCTCTCTAAGAGTAAGACTGAGTATAAGTGCACTGTGAAAAACAAAACTGTGACACACGTATTCTTTCTTTCCTCTCCACCCTCATCTATAATCAAACTATTGCTCATCAGACCCACACTAATCTCCTCGCTGCTCGTTTTCTATACGGTTTAGATGGAAAAATCCAGCATTTAATGTTGTTTATGTGTCTATGTGGTGTTTTTAATATGCTTTAAGACAAACCATGTGTAAGTTCATAAGTCGACACCAATACACAAGTATTTTCTCCTTAAAACTGCAGTGACGCTTTGAAATCGCTGGTGTTTCTGACGTCACAAACTACCTTGTAACCAATCAGATCAACGTGTGATCGTCAACCAGTGGATCTCTGAGCTGAGTGAGTGAGTGGAGGCGGGGCTCATTTGCATATTAATAGATCCGCGCATACTAAATGAGGCAAGGGTGTCGAGTTACATTCAAGATATTTTAAGACATGAAGAACTTTTTAGGATAAAAGGATTGACTACAGGGGGACTTTAGAAGAAGATGAAAGCGCTACAATGAGTCTCAAAACAGTGTCACACTCGATAGCAAGAACACAAGAACGGCCCCTTATTTGTAGCTGAAAACTTGCAAATAATGTCTAACGTCTCCAATAATGTCTAACATCTCCAATAATGTCTAACGTCTCCAATAATGTCTAACGTCTCCAATGATGTCTAACGTCTCCAATAATGTCTAACATCTCCAATAATGTCTAATGTCTCCAATAATGTCTAACATCTCCAATAATGTCTAATGACTCAAATAATGTCTATCGTCTCCAATAATGTCTAACGTCTCAAATAATGTCTAACGTCTCCAATAATGTCTAACGTCTCCAATAATGTCTAACATCTCCAATAATGTCTAATGTCTCCAATAATGTCTAATGTCTCCAATAATGTCTAACATCTCCAATAATGTCTAATGACTCAAATAATGTCTATCGTCTCCAATAATGTCTAACGTCTCAAATAATGTCTAATGTCTCAAATAATGTCTAACGTCTCCAATAATGTCTAACGTCTCAAATAATGTCTAACGTCTCAAATAATGTCTAACGTCTCCAATAATGTCTAACGTCTCAAATAATGTCTAATGTCTCCAATAATGTCTAACGTGTCCAATGTCTAATGTCTCCAATAACGTCTAACGTCTCATAATGTCTAATGTCTCCAATAATGTCTAACGTCTCCAATAATGTCAAACATGTCCAATAATGTCTAACGTCTCCAATAATGTCTAACGTCTCCAATAATGTCTAATGTCTCAAATAATGTCTAATGTCTAACGTCTCCAATAATGTCTAACGTCTCCAATAATGTCTAACGTCTCAAATAATGTCTAACTTCTCCAATAATGTCTAACGTGTCCAATAATGTCTAACGTGTCCAATAATGTCTAACGTCTCCAATAATGTCTAACGTCTCCAATAATGTCTAACGTGTCTAACCTCTTCAATAATGTCTAACGTCTCCAATAATGTCTAACGTCTCCAATAATGTCTAACATCTCCAATAATGTCTAATGTCTCAAATAATGTCTAATGTCTAACGTGTCCAATAATGTCTAATGTCTCAAATAATGTCTAATGTCTAACGTGTCCAAATAATGTCTAACGTGTCCAATAATGTCTAACGTCTCCAATAATGTCTAACATGTCCAATAATGTCTAACGTCTCAAATAATGTCTAACGTCTCCAATAATGTCTAACGTCTCCAATAATGTCTAACGTCTCAAATAATGTCTAACGTCTCCAATAATGTCTAACGTCTCCAATAATGTCTAATGTCTCCAATAACGTCTAAATAATGTCTAACGTCTCAAATAATATCTAACGTCTCAAATAATGTCTAACATCTCCAATAATGTCTAATGTCTCCAATTATGTCTAACGTCTCATATAGGGCCCTATCTTGCACCCAGCGCAAGTGACTTTGTACACCGATGCATGTATCATTCCTATTTTGCACCCGCGCAAAGCGGACTTTTCCCTCCACAGAAGCACGTCGGTTAACTAAGAAATACACTTGCGCTCCCGGGGGCGGTTCAGCGCAAAGAGGAGGCGTGTTCCGGCGCAAACGGTCCTTCTTGCTATTTTGCAGGTTTAGAAAACAATTGCGCCACTAACCAGGAAAAAATAGTTTAAAGTCAGTGGCGCGTTGCGCATGTTATTCATATGCTATTTTAAGGGCGCATGCTTGGCCATAATCAATGTAGCGTGTGCACAACGCGCACTTTGATTCTCTCATCTACACAGAAGCAGCAGTTTTCATTTTTGCAAATCATACATTATTACGATAGATAGATAGATAGATAGATAGATAGATAGATAGATAGATAGATAGATAGATAGATAAACAATTTATTATAAAAGCATACATCTAGCTTACACATTTACCCAAATTAACCGAAGTTAATTTGGGTGGGTTTCTCCATTTCAATGTAACTTCTCTCTTTTACGGCCGTGACGAGAGCGTTGCTCTCCTTGGCTGTGAACCGCTGCTGGCGCGCGCCTGGCAAATCCGCCGTTACAATAGCAATCCGCTATGGAAAAAGCGCATCTGCTCTTAAAGGGAATGTGAGATGACGCTCTGATTGGTTTATTTCACGTTACGCCCAAACCACACCTATGAATAATGAAGCTACTTCAGACCAACCCATTTTAGATTTGCGCCTGGCGCAAGAGTCATTTATCCCGCCGGGAAAATAGCAACAGCGCCGAGACCCGCCCACAAAGTTACTTGCGCTTTGCGCTTTGACACTTGCGTTTCAGATCGTTAAAATAGGGCCCATAATGTCTAACGTCTCCAATAATGTCTAACGTCTCCAATAATGTCTAACGTCTCA
The DNA here is from genome assembly GCF_965113295.1 of Leuciscus leuciscus. NCBI lineage: Eukaryota > Metazoa > Chordata > Actinopteri > Cypriniformes > Leuciscidae > Leuciscus > Leuciscus leuciscus. The sequence continues at coordinate 1,052,623 of NC_138736.1, forward strand.
AATAATGTCTAATGTCTCCAATAATGTCTAATGTCTCCAATAATGTCTAACATCTCCAATAATGTCTAACATGTCCAATAATGTCTAACGTCTCCAATAATGTCTAACGTCTCAAATAATGTCTAACGTGTCCAATAATATCTAACGTCTCCAATAATGTCTAATGTGTCCAATAATGTCTAACGTCTCCAATAATGTCTAACGTGTCCAATAATGTCTAACGTCTCCAATAATGTCTAACGTGTCCAATAATGTCTAACGTCTCCAATGTCTCTAACGTGTCCAATAATGTCTAACGTGTCCAATAATGTCTAACGTGTCCAATAATGTCTAACGTCTCCAATAATGTCTAACGTGTCTAACCTCTTCAATAATGTCTAACGTCTCCAATAATGTCTAACGTCTCCAATAATGTCTAACATCTCCAATAATGTCTAATGTCTCAAATAATGTCTAATGTCTAACGTGTCCAATAATGTCTAATGTCTCAAATAATGTCTAATGTCTAACGTGTCCAATAATGTCTAACGTGTCCAATAATGTCTAACGTCTCCAATAATGTCTAACATGTCCAATAATGTCTAACGTCTCAAATAATTTCTAACGTCTCCAATAATGTCTAACGTCTCCAATAATGTCTAACGTCTCAAATAATGTCTAACGTCTCCAATAATGTCTAACGTCTCCAATAATGTCTAATGTCTCCAATAATGTCTAAATAATGTCTAACGTCTCAAATAATATCTAACGTCTCAAATAATGTCTAACATCTCCAATAATGTCTAATGTCTCCAATTATGTCTAACGTCTCATATAATGTCTAACGTCTCCAATAATGTCTAACGTCTCCAATAATGTCTAACGTGTCCAATAATGTCTAACGTCTCCAATAATGTCTAACGTGTCCAATAATGTCTAACGTCTCCAATAATGTCTAACGTCTCCAATAATGTCTAACATCTCCAATAATGTCTAACATGTCCAATAATGTCTAACGTCTCCAATAATGTCTAACGTCTCAAATAATGTCTAACGTCTCAAATAATGTCTAACGTGTCCAATAATGTCTAACGTCTCCAATAATGTCTAACGTGTCCAATAATGTCTAACGTCTCCAATAATGTCTAACGTCTCCAATGTCTCTAACGTGTCCAATAATGTCTAACGTCTCCAATAATGTCTAACGTCTCAAATAATGTCTAACGTCTACAATAATGTTTAACGTCTCCAATAATGTCTAACGTCTCAAATAATGTCTAACGTCTCAAATAATGTCTAATGTCAAACGTCTCCAATAATGTCTAACGTCTCACATGTCTAACGTCTCCAATAATGTCTAACGTCTCAAATAATGTCTAATGTCTAACGTCTCCAATAATGTCTAACGTCTCAAATAATGTCTAATGTCTAACGTCTCCAATAATGTCTAACGTCTCAAATAATGTCTAACGTCTCCAATAATGTCTAACGTTTCAAATAATGTCTAATGTCTCCAATAATGTCCAACGTCTCAAATAATGTCTAACGTGTCCAATAATGTCTAATGTCTCCAATAATGTCCAACGTCTCCAATAATGTCTAACGTGTCCAATAATTTCTAACGTCTCTAATAATGTCTAATGTCTCCAATAATGTCTAACGTCTCCAATCCAATAATGTCTAACGTCTCCAATAATGTCTAATGTCTCCAATATGTCATGCTGTGACACTTTTATCTGAATTTCGCTTGGATAATTTTCTTGATTCAAATCCCTGTTAGAAATGTAATTTACTAGAGGTTCTGGCAAAATGTTAATTGGTTCAGTCTATTTGAAATGCTCAATTAATCTGAATTAAGTATTTTAAAAAATCGGGTTGAGTGCATGATTCAATGACTCACTCATAAAAGGCCTTCACTTGTTTCATCGCTGGAAGAATCAGTGGTTTCTGAATGAATCTCTTGAATTAATGATTCGAGGACAAATGTTTCGCCACCTACTGGTGTAACGATGTAATTGATATAGTCGTTATTTCGCCACATTACTTTCAAATGGTGATTTACACTATTTTAATCACTTACGTAGACATCAGTGTTTCTATCCGAACTATAAACTTTTATCGCAGGACTTCTGTGATTATATGAATATTTGTAACAAATCCGGTGTGATTTTGTCAAATGCTTAATAGACGCAAGCGAATCGTTGTCGTTTAGGAATAATATCATGTGTGTGAGTGAATCGAGTGTGTGATCTTTTAACGATTGATCGTGGATCTCTAATCCCTGTTCTCCCGCAATGTTTCCCATCGCATCTCTCCTGTCAAATCTACAACAGACAAAATTATATATAGTTACAATTATCCATGATGGACCAAGATCAGATTAACAGGCTCAGGATTTCCAGCAATCCAAGCAAACACACGCACCTTCCGAGCTTTTCCGCAGAATCCCGACTTCTCAGATCCGGTGTTATCTTCCGCCTCCAGAGACATTAGTGTTTCTGTCGTGCGATAGCATCTACATGAGCACAGTTTCTCTCTCGGTGGAGGAGTTGAGCAGTAACTGGTGTTCTGGAGGAGGAGGCCGGCAGGCGCGCTGAGGAAAGCAGATGTGTGGGAGTTCTTTGATTTCTCTTCTGGATCGGATCATGATGAAGTCGCTGGGATTGAAGGCGAGCATCACTTCCGTACGAGAGCTTGTGGGAGTTTCGACTCAAACGAGGCTTTCTTTTCTTCCGCTTGATTGAGGTGGAGATGGAGCCCACAGACATTGTGATGGACACCACAGGAGTGTGTGTGTGTGTGTGTGTGTGTGTGTGTGTGTGATGATGACAGAGACGGCAGTAATGGAGTTTACACACAGAGAAAGCATATCGTAGTGACAGACGGCATGGTGGGAGAGTAAAAGACCTCATTCTTCTGAATTTTTTTTTTTTTTTTTTTGAAACTGCACTTTCAAAGTCTTTTCAAAAACATGAACACACTTTTCTAAAGAGCTTTTCTGTCCTGACAAGATATGATGATGATGATGATCCGGGGAAAAGAAAGCTCACCATGAGATCACATCCTTCAGGAAGAGACTGAACATTTCACTTTGAACTCATTTAACAAATTAATTTCATAACCGCCAGTTTAACACACTACTAACTAACTCAACCAGGCCCCGCCCCTTTATTCTGCGTATGAATTATTATAATGAGGAATATTGTGACGAGTTCGTTCCCGGAAGAAACTCAAGACTACAATGGAGGCGTTTCAGGAGTTCAGGAACACTGACTCTGATATAGAGAAGAACTGGAGCTTTTTCATGATCAAACAGCAACATTACACACTGAAGATGAAGATGGGAAGAAACATCATATGTGCTCTTTAAAGTACAGTCATACAAGACACTTCTGCAATGTTAAGAAAATATTGAATTTCTTTAGTAAAGTAAGGGGCGGGACATTTCCCAAACACACTCGAAGCGCTCGACCAATCACAACACACTGCTCCAGCCGACCAATCAGAGCACAGTGTGCTTTTCAGAAGGAGGGGCTTCATAGAGACAGGAAGTAAACAGAGCGTTACTGACAGACTGGGAAGAGAGGAGCCGCAACAATGGAGAATATGAGGAGAATAATCAACATTCAAGCAGGAAAACCTGTTCTAGTAGAGCCTGAGACAACATCAAGACTGTGTGAAAGGGTATAATAATAGGTCACCTTTAAGTGTCTGTTTTAGCTCATGAAACCTAGAAGTAGTTTTAAAATACTGGAAGAAAGCTTTACCATTTTCATTCACCTCTACAGTAGTCCCTTACTTTACACAACACACCAATCCTTGAACATTAGTGCTTTAAAGAGGCTTCCTCAAACACACACACACACACACACACACACACACACACAAAACACTGACTATATTATAATGAAATGTGTCAGAATACACAGGCTAATATGTTTGGGTCCCGTTTCACCCGGAATGATTGTTGTGTGTTGTGTCTTTATTCTGTGTGATCTCTGAAGAGGTCAAGGGTCAGTTCAACGGGAGTCACTCAGGTTTGAATCGTGATTCATAAGCTTTGAAATCCTGAGGAGGGCAGCAGATCATGTGGGTTTAATATCAGTCTTTCATCAGGACTGAGAGCGAAACAACAGCGTTATTAATGTTAGTGTGAGAAAGAGATGATTATTACTACAGACTCGCTCGACCCTCAGAGAGAGACACGACACACACACACACACACACACACACACACACACACACACACACACTCACACACACACACACACACACACACACACACACACACACACACACACACACACACACACAGAACATGAGCATTCTAAAGCTTTAGATCAGTATAGAAGCTTTTGTAACATTAAACACGACCGTTCAAAAGTTTGGGATCAGTACGAATTTTAATTTGAGTTTTTGGGAGAAATAAATAAAAGAAATCAATACTTTTATTCATCAAGGATTAATTAAATTGATCAAAAGTTACAGTAAAAACATTTATAATGTTTCAAAAGCTTCTATTTCAGATAAATGCTGTTATTTTGAACTTTATATTCATCAAAGAATCTTGAAATAAAAATGTAAATAACTGTTTTCAACACTGATAATAATCATAAATGTTTCTTGATCATCAAATCATCATATTAGAGTGATTTGTGAAGGATCATGTGACACTTTAGAGCGACATTTTAGAGCGTAAATGGAAACAAACTAATTTAGAGGTCTTTAGAATCGCGTGGAAAGACAGTATGTCACGTTATAAAAAGGCCCTAAAAGCGGCCAGGGCTGAGCACCTCCGCAAACTAATAGAAAACAACCAAAACAATCCAAGGTTTTTATTTAACACCGTGGCTAGACTAACAAATAAACAGACGTCACCCGAACAAAATATCCCGTTACAGTTCAGTAGTAATGATTTCATGAACTTCTTCACTGAGAAAATAGAAAGCATCAGAACCACAATTATAAACGTTCAATCTTCAATCGCGCCTTACAATTCAGCTTCAATTATCACCCCGAAAGAACAATTACAGTGCTTTACAACTATAGAACAAAAAGAGTTAAATAAACTTATCACTTCATCTAAAACAACAACATGTTTATTAGATCCTATACCAACTAAACTACTGAAAGAAGTGTTACCTGTAGTGGAAGAGCCTCTCCTCAATATTATTAACTCGTCTTTATCTTTAGGTCATGTTCCAAGAACATTTAAACTGGCAGTTATAAAACCTCTCATTAAGAAACCACAATTAGATCATAATAATCTAGCAAATTATAGACCCATTTCAAATCTTCCATTTATGTCTAAAATATTAGAAAAAGTGGTGTCCGCTCAACTGGGCTCTTTCTTGCAACAAAATGATATCTATGAAAAGTTTCAGTCTGGATTCAGACCGCATCATAGCACTGAAACTGCGCTCGTTAAAATCACAAATGATTTACTTTTAGCTTCTGACCAAGGCTGTATCTCAATACTAGTTTTACTTGATCTTAGTGCTGCGTTCGATACTATAGATCACACAATACTCTTAGATCGACTACAAAATTATACTGGTGTTCAAGGACAAGCACTAAGCTGGTTCAAATCATACCTATCTGACCGCTACCATTTTGTCTATTTAAATGGAGAAAAATCGATCATAACTCCAGTAAACTATGGAGTGCCGCAGGGATCTGTATTAGGCCCCCTGTTATTTTCAATATATATGATGCCACTTGGAAATATTATAAGGAAACATGGAATTAGTTTCCATTGTTATGCTGATGACACTCAAATATATATTTCATCACGGCCGGATGAAAACGCTACATTTTCCAAATTGACAGAGTGTGTTAAAGATATAAAAGATTGGATGACGCGTAATTTTCTTTTATTAAATCCAGACAAGACAGAGGTAATACTTATCGGTTCAAAAAACCGCCCACAAAACCTCGCACAATACAACTTTAACATCATAGGATGTCCTGTTACTTTATCCTCTACAGTAAAAGACCTGGGTGTTATACTCGATTGCAACCTGTCTTTTGAAAATCATATTTCATATGTTACAAAAACAGCCTTTTTCCACCTTAGAAACATTGCTAAGCTACGTAATATGCTATCAGTTTCTGATGCAGAAAAGTTAGTTCATGCATTCATGACCTCGAGACTGGATTACTGTAATGCTTTATTAGCTGGTTGTCCTGCATCCTCAATAAACAAGCTACAGTTAGTCCAAAATGCCGCCGCTAGAGTTCTTACGAGATCAAGAAAATATGATCATATAACACCGATTTTATCATCACTGCATTGGTTACCTATAAAGCTCCGTATTAATTATAAGGTATTGCTACTGACTTATAAAGCCCTAAACGGCTTAGCTCCAGTCTATTTAACAGATCTTCTATCGCCCTATAATCCATCGCGCTCTTTAAGATCACTAAATTCAAGGCTTTTGGTCATACCTAGGATATCCAGAACCACCAAAGGAGGGAGAGCATTTTCACATTTGGCTCCAAAACTCTGGAATAGTCTTCCTGATACTGTTCGTTGCTCAGACTCGCTCTCCCAGTTTAAAACTAGATTAAAGTCGCATCTCTTCAGCCAGGCATTCATATAATCCTACAGTTCAAACTACAATCCGGCCTCTATCCAATGCCAGAGGAGAACTGGCCCCCGACTGAGCCTGGGTTCTCCCAAGGTTTTTTTTTTCTCCATTAAGGCACCTGATGGAGTTTTAGGACACCATTAGGTCACTTGATGGAGTTTTTCGGTTCCTTGCCACTGTTGCCTTTGGCTTGCTCAGTTGGGGATATTTTGGGGATATTTAATTTAATTTGATCAATCAATAAATTCCTCTTGAAACAAACTTTGTTGTATTATTTTAATTTAATACTGTGAAGCTGCTTTGATGCAATCTGTATTGTGAAAAGCGCTATACAAATAAACTTGACTTGACTTGACTTGACACTGAAGACTGGAGTAATGATGCTGAACATTCAGCTTTGATCACAGGAATAAATTACACTTTACTATATATTCACATAGAAAACAGTCATTTTAAATTGTCATAATATTTAACAATATTACTTTTTTTTATCAAATAAATGCAGCCTTGGTGAGCAGAAGAGACTTCTTTTAAAAACATTAAAAACATTACAAACCTTAATCTTTAGACTGGTAGTGTATAAACACACGAGCGAACACATGAGTCTCAATGGAAAAGCAAACTAATAACACAAACAACGAATAGATGTAAGCAGTCGAGATAAACATAAGGGTCACACAGAATCACAGCATGCACACACACACACACACACACACTCATGCACACACACACTCATGCACACACACACTCATGCACACACACACTCATGCACACACACACACACACACACACTCATGCACACACACACTCATGCACACACACACTCATGCACACACACACTCATGCACACACACTCATGCACACACACTCATGCACACACACACTCATGCACACACACACATTCATGCACACACACACTCATGCACACACACTCATGCACACACACACTCATGCACACACACATTCATGCACACACACACTCATGCACACACACTCATGCACACACACACTCATGCACACACACACTCATGCGCACACACACACACTCATGCACACACACTCATGCACACACACACTCATGCACACACACACTCATGCACACACACACTCATGCACACACACTCATGCACACACACACTCATGCACACACACACTCATGAACACACACTCATGCACACACACACTCATGCACACACACACTCATGCACACACACACTCATGCACACACACTCATGCACACACACACACTCATGCACACACACTCTCATGCACACACACACATGCACACACACACTCATGCACACACACTCATGCACACACACACACTCATGCACACACACTCATGCACACACACACTCATGCACACACACTCATGCACACACACACACTCATGCACACACTCTCATGCACACACACTCATGCACACACACACTCATGCACACACACACTCATGCACACACACTCTCATGCACACACACTCATGCACACACACACTCATGCACACACACTCTCATGCACACACACTCATGCACACACACACTCATGCACACACACTCATGCACACACACTCTCATGCACACACACTCATGCACACACACACTCATGCACACACACACTCATGCACACACACTCATGCACACACACACTCATGCACACACACACTCATGCACACACACTCATGCACACACACACACACACACACACACTCATGCACACACACACTCATGCACACACACACTCATGCACACACACTCATGCACACACACTCATGCACACACACTCATGCACACACACACTCATGCACACACACACACTCATGCACAAACACTCTCATGCACACACACTCATGCACACACACTCATGCACACACACACTCATGCACACACACTCATGCACACACACACACTCATGCACACACACACACTCATGCACACACACTCATGCACACACACACTCATGCACACACACACTCATGCACACACACTCATGCACACACACACTCATGCACACACACTCTCATGCACACACACTCTCATGCACACACACTCATGCACACACACACACACACTCATGCACACACACACTCATGCACACACACTCTCATGCACACACACTCATGCACACACACACTCATGCACACACACTCTCATGCACACACACTCATGCACACACACACTCATGCACACACACTCATGCACACACACTCTCATGCACACACACTCATGCACACACACACTCATGCACACACACTCTCATGCACACACACTCATGCACACACACACTCATGCACACACACTCATGCACACACACACTCATGCACACACACACTCATGCACACACACTCATGCACACACACACTCATGCACACACACACACACACACACACACACACACACACACACACACACACACACTCATGCACACACACACTCATGCACACACACACACACACACACACACACACACACACACACACACTCATGCACACACACACACTCATGCACACACACTCATGCACACACACACACACACACACACACTCATGCACACACACACACAGACACACACACTCATGCACACACACACACTCATGCACACACACACACACACTCATGCACACAGACACACAGTAATAAACACACAGGTGATCTCTGATTAGAACGAGGCGAGTCCGGTGGGAAACTAGTGTGTCGCAAATAAATGTGATTATGCAGAGAACAGATGAAGGCAGATATGATGACCTTTCCAGCTCAATAAATCATGAAACAGGGATGAGACGTGGGATGAGGGCGAGGAAACACACACACTCATGTTGCATATAACCGCCAGCATATAAACACATATATTTATATGAACACGACCTTCACTCTGACCTTGACCTCGCCGCCGCTCTCAGCTCTGCAGTTAAAGGACATACGACATATTAACTGTCAAATATGTAGGCCTATTAAAAATGTAAATATATCAAAAAAAATATTCTTAAAATGGGCCATTATAGCCTACTATATATAATAAAAATAAATTAAATTAAATAATAAATTAAATTAAATAAAAATATATATAAAATAATACAATTAAATTAAATAACATAAAATTAAATAAAAGTCCTCTGTCTGACAGCAAACCGGACCAGTGTAACCTGGAGAGGAGAACATCAAACCAGCTTTAGGCAGTTTACTGCAGGTCTTCAAGACTATCATGCATATATTGTATTTTCCAGAGAAAGGCACATCCACACACACACACACACACACACACACACACACACACATCCACACACACACACACACACACACACACACACACACACACACACACACACACACACACACACACACACACACACATCCACACACACACACACACACACACACACACACACTAACCCCCTACCCCTAAACCTACACATCACACACACACTCACTCACACTACACACCTAAACACACACAGACACACACACACACACACACACAGACACACACACACACTCACTCACACTACACACCTAAACACACACAGACACACACACACACACACACACACACACACACAGACACACACACACACACACACACACACACACACAGACACACAGACACACACACAGACACACACACACACACACACACACAGACACACACACACACACACACACACACACACACACATAACGAGCTACACATAACATTGTGGTAAAATAGGCGCTAACGATCTGTGTTTTCGCGGGTGTTCGATTTTGACAATGGAGGGAAATATACAGTGTTTTCATGTAAACTTCTGACTCTGGGGAGAACGTCTCCGGTTACTATGGTAACCTCGGTTCCCTGAGAGGCGGGAACGAGACATTACGTCAACTGTGACGTATATGGGAACTCCTCCCTTCTCCATTTTGCTGAAATCTTATGGGCTAACGCCAGCTGGGGACAGCTGGCCAATTGACGCGAAGCATGCAAATACTGACAGGCTGCGGGCAGTATAAATGCATGGGTTCGTGGCAATAACGTCAGAATAACGACTGAACGCTGGCACAGCTGATCAAACAGCGACACGGCGGTTAACGTAATGTCTCGTTCCCGCCTCTCAGGGAACCGAGGTTACCATAGTAACCGGAGACGTTCCCTTTCAAGGCGGTAACTTCGACATTACGTCAACTGTGACGTATATGGGAACTGTATAAAATCACGCCGTGAGAGCAGAGAAGATAAGCCCAGACGGGGAACCCCTTGTCACATAAGCGTATACAACAGTTCCTAGCCAATAGCCGCACCGCTTAGGAATACACACATCTGATAGGCCGAGGTAGGCCAATGAGACGGCAGCTTCAACCCTATCAAAATTTGCATATCCCAAGAATTTTAACGTGAGGTCTGCACTGACAGTGACAGGGCAGGCACAACACATTAAGCACTCAAAGCATGAGAGAAAACACAGTGTCGACGGCTTCGCGGTGACAACTTGTATGAACCTAATAACCATAACAGGTTAGCTAAAGGTAGCTACTGCACTGGATCACAGTTTCACGGTACATGAGTAAACTCAACTTACCGAAAGCACTTGAGACGCTACGGACCGTACATCCAGCTTGTAAAACCTGGCGAATGTGTTCTGAGAAGACCAGCCAGCAGCAAGACATAAATCCTGGATAGACATCCCTTTAGACCAGGCCCACGAGGAGGCAACCGCCCTCGTAGAATGAGCTCTGATGTTAAGGGGACAATCCTTGCCCTGGCATTTATAAGCCAAAGCAATTGCGTCCACAATCCAGTGAGAAAGCCTCTGTTTTGAAACAGCATGTCCCTTATTACATCCACCAAAGCACACGAATAGCTGGTCCGACTGACGAAAGGCGGCCGAGCGATCCATATACATCCGCAAAGCCCTGACCGGGCACACAGCGGTCTGGGCGTCAGCGTCATCCGAGGCTGACGGTTCAGCAGATAAGGCGGGCAGGGAAACAACTTGTGCCCTGAACGGTGTATTGAGTGACTTCGGAACGTATCCCGGTCTCGGCCGGAGAGTGACGCTGCAATCGCCCGGTCCGAAACAGATGCAGTCGTCGTTCACCGAGAACGCGTGCAAGTCCCCGATGCGCTTCGCTGAGGCAAGAGCCAGGAGTAATGCCGTCTTTAAAGAGAGCTCCTTGACCGCAATCGAAGCTAGGGGCTCGAAAGGTGGTAGAGATAGGGCTCTCAAAACTAGAGCTAGGTCCCACGGCGGCACAGAGGGCGGCTGTGATGGACACAATCTCCTCGCTCCCCTGAGAAACCTGGTCACCATAGCGTGCTTACCAATCGATTGCCCGTCGACCGGGGAACGAAAAGCAGCAATAGCAGCTACATACACCTTCAGTGTTGATGGCAAACTGCCGCTATCCATTCTGTGCTGCAGAAAGCGCAAAACATCCGACACTGAACTAGTCACCGGGTCAATTTCGATGTCCTGGCACCACTTAGTAAAAACTCCCCATTTCAGAGCGTAGAGGCGTCTGGTTGAAGGCGCGCGCGCCTCCGCGAGTGTGCTCAGCACTCGAGAATGCAGAGTGTTTCGCTCCACTAAAGTCCCCGCAGCGGCCACACATGAAGGTTCCACAGCTCGGGGCTGGGGTGCCATATCGTGCCATTCGCCTGAGACAGCAGGTCCTTCCTGAGGGGGATTCGCCATGGGGGAGCCACCATTAACTCTCTCAGGTCCGCAAACCAGGGCTGATTCGGCCAGTTCGGGGCCACGAGGATCACTGACGCTCTCTCCTCTCTGATTTTGCACAACACCATAGGCAGAATCTTCACTGGAGGAAACGCGTAAAGCCTGGCTTCCGGCCAGCGCGATGTCAGAGCATCTCCCAACAGTGGGGAGTGAGATAGCGAGAAGAACGTCCGACAGTGCGTGTTCTCGCTTGTGGCAAACAGATCCACGTCCGCCCTCCCGAATCGATCCCAAATCATTTGGGCTGACCCAGGGTGAAGCCTCCACTCTCCTTGAGGAATCCCGTTCCTCGACAGCATATCTGCTCCACGGTTCAGGAGACCGGGGATGTGCGCCGCTCTTATGGAGAGGAGGTGACGGTCCGCCCACAACAGGAGACTCTCTGCCTGTTTGAACAGAGCTCTGGAGCGCACGCCGCCCTGACGATTTATGTACGAGACCACGGACGTGTTGTCGGTTCGAATCAGTACATGTTGCTGCTCCAATTTTGACCGAAATGCTTCCAGGGCTAAGGACACCGCCTCCAACTCCAAACGGTTTATGTGCCACTCTCTCTGTGACTCCGACCACAGGCCTGAGGCAGGCACGCCTAAGCACACTGCTCCCCAGCCCGAGGTTGATGCATCCGTCGAGACCACGGTGCGTTGTGTCACTATACCCAAAGGAACTCCTGGGCTGAATATGTCCGGGTTGCTCCACGGTCTCAGAGTGTTGACACAACTGTGAGTGACCGTAATGCGCTTGTGGCCTGAAGACCACGCCCTCGGCGGAACTCGGGTTCTCAGCCAGAACTGCAGCGGCCGCATATGCAGCAGACCCAGGTGGCACACTGAAGAAGCCGCCGCCATCAGTCCCAGGAGCCTCTGAAATTCTCTCAATGAAACAGACCTGCCCGGTCTGAAACGGCGCAGGGTCGAAGAGATTGTCTCTATGCGCTCTTGAGAGAGGTGGGCTCGCATCGCCACCGAGTCCAAACATACTCCCAGATAAGTTATAGTCTGACTCGGAATAAACACGCTTTTCTGCATATTCACACGCAGTCCCAGCGTATCCAGGTGGCGAAGCAGCGTTTCCACGTGACTGATTAGCACATCTCTTGAGTGGGCTAATATCAGCCAATCGTCCAGATAATTCAGGATACGCATCCCGCTCGATCTGAGGGGGGAGAGCGCTGTGTCCACACACTTTGAAAATGTTCGGGGAGCCAGGGCTAGTCCGAACGGTAGCACCGAATACTGATAAGCCATCCCTTCGAAAGCAAACCTCAGGAAGCGCCTGTGGCGCGTCGCTATTTGAATATGAAAGTAGGCGTCCTTTAGGTCCACTGAAGCGAACCAGTCCCCGGGACAAATTTGTGCCAGGATCTGTTTCAGTGTTGTCATTCTGAACGCGCGCTTGTGAAGTGCTCGGTTGATGGGTCTCAGGTCCAGTATCGGACGGAGTCCTCCATCCTTTTTTGGCACCACGAAATAACGGCTGTAGAACCCGCTCTCTTGCTCGCTCGGAGGGACCCGCTCTATCGCTCCTTTCTCGAGCAGACTGAGAACTTCCTGTCTCAGAACGGGAACGTTTTGGGGCGAGGTCAGTGACGGGATCTCGCCGATGGCTGGAGTGAGCGACGGGGCATCACGTGGCTCATCGCCTTCGCGCGTTTTTGCGTCTCAGAAAAACGCTCCATGACTGACTCCACGGCGTCACCAAAGAGGCCAGAGGGAGTGATTGGAGCGTTCAGGAGCGTCTTGCGGTCAGTGTCCTTCAGGTCAGCTAGGGTTAGCCATAGGTGCCTGTTGAGGACGACCATGAAACCCATGGAGCGGCCGATGGCTTGAGCAGATCGCTTGGTAGCCATCAGCGCGAGGTCCGTTGCCGCGCGCAGATCCCTGATGACGTCAGTGTCCACTGTGCCGTCGTCTAGGGATTGAAGTAGCTTCGCCTGGAACACCTGTAGTATCGCCATGGCGTGTAGAGCTGAAGCTGCTTCCCCCGCAGATGCGTAGGCCTTATCCGCCTGGTGGGCGGTGAACCTGCACGGCTTGGATGGCAGGCTGCGGTCCGACCCCAGTGCAGATGAAGACGGGCACAGGTGCGCGGCAACGGTCTCCTCGACGGGGGGCATGCGCACATATCCGTGGGCTTCCGCCCCGTCCACGTGCGCGAACATGGCCTGCGTGTTCGAGTGGGTGCGCGCCGATTGGGGTGCAGCCCACGCCCTCACCACGTGCTCGTGAACGTCTGGGAAGAACGGGGTACTTCTCCTCGATGCAGTCTGACGACGGCTCGACTGGAGAAACCAAGTGTCCAACTTGCTCTTGGCTGGCTCGTCCGGAGCGCTCCACTTGAGGTCCAGCTCAGAGACGGCCTTGCCGAGGACCCTGACGAGCTCATCCTGGAGGTCTGCAGGGCCCTCTTGGTCGGGGCGTTCGGATTGAGACGCCCAATCCTTTTCCGACGCCGAGAGTGACATGGAGTCGTCTTCCCCACCAGCCCCAAAGGAGACGAAGCTCGCGACGGCGTGGGGGGGGCGAAAGCTCGCATCCGCGAAGCTGACGGCATCGAAGACCTCGTCGTCGGATGGGGGAGGGCCCACCAGCGGCTCGCTGGCGGCAGTGGGCCTTATCCCCGCTGCTGATCGAGCCACTTCCCTTCTGGCTCTGAGGGCGCGCACTGGCAGCTCGGCGCAGTGAGCGCACGTTAGTGCCGCTTCAGCGTGGGCGAGGCCCAGGCAAGCGACACAGAACAGGTGAGTGTCGGGCGGGTCTAAGGGGCCCGCACATAACTGGCATGTAGTAGCCATCGGATGCATCGAAGAAAAATTACTATTAGTCCTCTAATGCAACTTCACGATGACGAATGATTTCTTAGCGTGAAAAGAGAGATTCTGACGTTATTGCCACGAACCCATGCATTTATACTGCCCGCAGCCTGTCAGTATTTGCATGCTTCGCGTCAATTGGCCAGCTGTCCCCAGCTGGCGTTAGCCCATAAGATTTCAGCAAAATGGAGAAGGGAGGAGTTCCCATATACGTCACAGTTGACGTAATGTCGAAGTTACCGCCTTGAAAGGGAACTGCAGCAGAAGAGGAGACAAGCTGCGCAGCTGCCTGGAGTGGCAGTGTGTTGAGCTCCCAGCTCCGCCTCCGTCTGCTTCTCACTCCGTTATTTACCCAGAAACATTGTTTGCTCGCTATGTAGGTTGTGATACTATAAAGTATTGATATATAATTCAAATAGAGTACGAACATAAATGTATGCTATTCTACCTGGAGTAGATATTTATGTTAAAACAATGTCAATGCTCGATGATGCATTTGGAGCTCACCTTTCTTTTCAAAAAACTGAGTGAGCAACTGCTTGCCCTCATTTGCCTTTCTCTCTTTAATCTTCTTTTCTTTTCGTTTTTGAGCCCCTGATTTTCCTTTATTAAGGAAAGACATGACTCTTCTCCTGTCTTCCTAGTCCCTATCACGGCTCACTCCAGCTCCTGTCTCATCAACTGATTCACCGACCGCAGGTCCGCAGCAGAAGCACCTGAACTGCGGGTCGTACCATTTACATTGATTCGAGAGGGGTGGTGGGGCCCTGCACAGCATGGAAATGACTTTTTTTATACCAAACCAGTGCCTAACTACAAGTTTAGTTTTGCACAGGAACTTTTTTATTTGTACATAAATGCTATACAAATGTTAGTGCATATGTATGTATAGAAAACTGACTTCTAAGGGCCCCCCCCCTGCCTCGGGCCCTGGGTACTCGGTACCCTTTACCCCCCCTTTACGACGCCCCTGCACACACACAGACACACACACACACACACAGAGACACACACGCACACACACACACACACAGACACACACACACACACACACACAGACACACACAGACACACACACACACACACACACACACACACACACACAGACACACCCACACACACACACACACACACACACACACACACACAGACAGACACAGACACACACACACACACACACACACACACAGACACACACACACACACACACACACACACACAGACACACACACACACACACACACACACACACACAGACACACACACACACACACAGACACACACACACACACACAGACACACACACACACACACACACACACACACACAGACACACACACACACACACACACACACACACACACACAGACACACACACACACACACACACAGACACACACACACACACACACACACACACACACACACACAGACACACACACACACACACACACACACACACACAGACACACACACACACACACACACACACACACACACACACACACAGACACACACACACACACACACACACACACACACACACACGGGTCATTTGTTAAGAGTGAAACGGTTTATTAGCGCTTGTCCATGATCACGTGATTTATTCTCTCTGACTCGCAGTGATTTACACCGCACACACACACACACACACACACACACACACACACACACACACCTCAGCGTGAATCTATTAGTGTGATCCATACAGCAGATCTGAAGCCCGACAGCAGAGTTACTGCACTCGCTGTATTAATCTGCACATCACGCCCATTACAGTACATGTTTACTACTGTACACTAGTGTGTCAGATGAACCGGCCTCTCCGCTGAAACCTCGACATTCACGAGTGTTCACATCAGACTGTGCAGAGAATAATTATAAATAATTCTGACCACAACTGTATATGTAAACATTAACAAATACAATATACATATGGGGGGGGTATAATAGTATAATAGTATAATGTTTCAAAATATTCTATTTCAAATAAATGCTGTTCTTTTGAACTTTATATTTGTCAAAGAGAATTGCAGCTCAACTGTTACTTATTAGAATAATATTTCACTGTTTTTACATTATTTTTGATCAAATAAATGCAGCTTTGGTGAGAAAAGCTTTATAATGCCTATACTACTTTTAATGCTGATAAATTTGATTTTTTCAAATTTTTGCACATTATGAAACTAAAAACAAAAAGCTGCATTCATCGACGACAAGAAGCGAAATAAAACTGCACTAAAGGAGAGAAGAGCAGGATCTGGTCACATCAGGAGATGAGGAACATGTTTCAGAGGCGGAGAAGATTATTATTACCACACCAGGAATAAACAGTAAGAAAGCAAACAATGATTTGATTTTAATTCGTCACGATTATCTCTCATTAGATGTTCATGTGTTCTCATGATACGGCTGGAGCGTGTTAAGGGCTTTCTGTGTGTTAGCGGATCTTTACAACAGAAGTGAATCAATCAAACTAACTTTATCTGGACAATAACTTTATTCTAGATCTGCTGTAAAGCCTAAACTCTGTTACTGTAATCTCCTATTATCACTGTAAAGCTGCTGTGAAACAGTCTGTATAAATGAAGGAGACTTGACGTGTTTGTACATGATCCCGAACTCAGAAAGAGGATTGTGCAGATAAAGAGATAAAGAGCGCTCTCTCTAGGGGACGAGAGACATTACCCGTGAGTGAAAGGCTGATAGTCCACATCACTCCCTCGTTCAGTCATGACCTCTCCCCGAGAACACGACAAACACACACAGAGAATCACGGAGAGTTGGAGATCCTCAAACACCTTCACACACGCAGAACATGTTTCCTCCTGATCTGATCAATAGAGATGGAACGATAGAGTGTGAAAATGCTTCCCTGACGCCGTGCATCTCTTCGTTATATCGGCACTTAATAATGTGGCTAATATTAATGCGTTATTCAGCCCAGACTGATCCATCCATCCATCCATCCATCTTCTACCGCTTATCCGGGGCCGGGTCGCGGGGGCAGCAGTCTAAGCAGGGATGCCCAGATTTCCCTCTCCCTAGACACTTCCTCCAGCTCTTCCGGGGGGACACCGAGGCGTTCCCAGGCCAGCCGGGAGACATAGTCTCTCCAGCGTGTCCTAGGTCTTCCCCGGGGTCTCCTCCCGGTGGGACATGCCCGGAACACCTTCCCGGGAAGGCGTCCAGGAGGCATCCGGAAAAGATGCCCGAGCCACCTCAACTGACCCCTCTCGATGTGGAGGAGCAGCGGCTCTACTCTGAGCTCCTCCCGAGTGACCGAGCTTCTCACCCTATCTCTAAGGGATCGCCCAGCCACCCTGCGGAGAAAGCTCATTTCGGCCGCTTGTATCCGGGATCTTGTCCTTTCGGTCATGACCCACAGCTCATGACCATAGGTGAGAGTAGGAACGTAGATTGACTGGTAAATCGAGAGCTTCGCCTTGCGGCTCAGCTCCTTCTTTACCACGACAGACCGGTACAGGGACCGCATTACTGCAGAAGCTGCACCGATCCGCCTGTCAATCTCCCGTTCCATCCTTCCCTCACTCGTGAACAAGACCCCAAGATACTTGAACTCCTCCACTTGAGGCAGGAGCTCTCCACCAACCTGAAGCGAGCAAGCCACCCTTTTCCGACTGAGAACCATGGCCTCGGTCTTGGAGGTGCTGATTTTCATCCCAGCCGCTTCACACTCGGCTGCAAACCGTCCCAGTGCATGCTGGAGGTCCTGGTCTGATGAGGCCAACACGACAACATCATCCGCAAAGAGCAGAGATGAAATCGTGTGGTCCCCAAACCCGACCCCCTCCGGCCCCTGGCTGCGCCTAGAAATTCTGTCCATAAAAATTATGAACAGAACCGGCGACAAAGGGCAGCCCTGCCGGAGTCCAACACGCACCGGGAACAAGTCTGACTTACTGCTGGCAATACGAACCAAGCTCCTGCTCCGGTCGTACAGGGACCGGATAGCCCTTAGCAAAGGGCCCCGGACCCCATACTCCCGGAGCACCCTCCACAGGCCGCCGCGAGGGACACAGTCGAATGCCTTCTCCAAATCCACAAAGCACATGTAGATTGGTTGGGCAAACTCCCATGAGCCCTCCAGCACCCTGTAGAGGGTATAGAGCTGGTCCAGTGTTCCACGACCGGGACGAAAACCACACTGTTCCTCCTGAATCCGAGGTTCTACTATCGGCCGGATTCTCCTCTCCAGTACCCTGGCATAGACTTTCCCAGGGAGGCTGAGAAGTGTGATCCCCCTATAGTTGGAGCACACCCTCCGATCCCCCTTCTTGAAAAGAGGGACCACCACCCCGGTCTGCCAGTCCAAAGGTACTGTCCCCAACCGCCACGCGATGTTGCAGAGGCGTGTCAGCCAAGACAGCCCCACAACATCCAGAGACTTGAGGTACTCAGGGCGGATCTCATCCACCCCCGGTGCCTTGCCACCGAGGAGTTTCTTGACTACCTCGGTGACTTCAGCTTGGGTGATGGACGAGTCCGCCTCCGAGCCCTCAGCCTCTGCTTCCTCAATGGAAGACGTGACGGCGGGATTGAGGAGATCCTCGAAGTATTCCTTCCACCGTCCGGTGATATCCCCAGTCGAGGTCAACAGCTGCCCACCTCCACTGTAAACAGCGTTGGTAGGGCACTGCTTCCCCCTCCTGAGGCGCCGGACGGTTTGCCAGAATCTCTTCGAGGCCGACCGATAGTCCTTCTCCATGGCCTCACCGAACTCCTCCCAGGCCCGAGTTTTTGCCTCCACAACCACCCGGGCTGCAGTCCGCTTGGCCCGTCGGTACCCATCAGCTGCCTCAGGAGTCCCACAAGCCAGCCAGGCCCGATAGGACTCCTTCTTCAGCTTGACGGCATCCCTTACTTCCGGTGTCCACCACCGGGTTCGGGGATTGCCGCCTCGACAGGCACCGGAGACCTTACGGCCACAGCTCCGAGTGGCCGCGTTGACAATGGAGGTGGAGAACATGGTCCACTCGGACTCAATATCTCCAGACTCCCTCGGGATCTGGTCGAAGCTCTGCCGGAGGTGGGAGTTGAAGATCTCTCTGACAGGAGATTCGGCCAAACGTTCCCAACAGACCCTCACAATACGTTTGGGTCTGCCGAGTCTGTCCAGCTTCCTCCCCCGCCATCGGATCCAACTCACCACCAGGTGGTGATCAGTTGACAGCTCCGCCCCTCTCTTCGCCCGAGTGTCCAAGACATACGGCCGGAGGTCGGATGAAACGACCACAAAGTCGATCATCGACCTCCGGCCTAGGGTGTCCTGGTGCCATGTGCACTGATGGACACCCTTATGCTTGAACATGGTGTTCGTTATGGACAAGCTGTAACTAGCACAGAAGTCCAATAACAGAACACCACTCGGGTTCAGATCAGGGGGGCCGTTCCTCCCAATCACGCCCCTCCAGGTGTCACTGTCGCTGCCCACGTGGGCGTTGAAGTCCCCCAGTAAAACGATGGAGTCCCCAGTCGGAGCACTTTCCAGCACCCCTCCCAGAGACTCCAAGAAGGCCGGGTACTCTGCACTGCCGTTCGGCCCGTAAGCACAAACGACAGTGAGAGACCTATCCCCGACCCGAAGGCGTAGGGAAGCGACCCTCTCGTTCACCGGGGTGAACTCCAACACATGGCGGCTGAGCTGGGGGGCTATAAGCAAACCCACACCAGCCCGCCGCCTCTCACCATGGGCAACTCCAGAGTGGTGAAGAGTCCATCCTCTCTCGAGGAGTGTGGTTCCAGAGCCCAAGCCGTGCGTAGAGGTGATCCCAACTATCTCTAGTCGGAATCTCTGAACCTCACGCACAAGCTCAGGCTCCTTCCCCGCCAGAGAGGTGACATTCCATGTCCCTAGAGCTAGATTCCGCGTCCAGGGATCGGGTTGTCTAGGCTCCCGCCTTCGACTGCCGCCCGATCCACTTAGCACCGGCCCCTTACGGTCCCTCCTGCAGGTGGTGGGTCCACGGGAGGGTGGCCCCACGTCACTCCTTCGGGCTGAGCCCGGCCGGACCCCATGGGGGGAGGCCCGACCACCAGGCGCTCGCATACGAGCCCCAACCCCGGGCCTGGCTCCAGGGTGGGGCCCCGGCTGCGCCATACCGGGCGACGTCACGGTCCTCCTTTTTTTGGGCATCATAAGGGGTTTTGAACCGCTCTTAGTCTGACCCGTCGCCTAGGACCTGTTTGCCTTGGGAGACCCTACCAGGGGCATATAGCCCCAGACAACATAGCTCCTAGGTTCATTCGGGTACTCAAACCCCTCCACCACGGTAAGGTGGCAGTTCCTATTTTTTCCCGCTTTGTAGTAAGGGGCACACGGGGGGTGGATGGGTCAGGGGTCTGATTGGGCGTTTCCTGTAACGGTACATGCACTAAAACCCAGCCTTCTGGGGGGAAGGGGGCATAGTGGGTGGACATACCTAAAACCTACCACACACAGGGGGGATATGGAGGTAGGACTTGGGGTGGAGGGGTCACCATAAACTAAAAAAATCTACCCTTGGCGGGAGGAATATTCACTAATTGCTAATAATTTATTTTTTTATTTTTTACCGGACGAGCCCGAGTCTTCTTGGCTCCATTATAGGGGGAGGGGTTTTCTGGGGACTTGTGTAGAGTGATGGAGAGATGGGGTTGGCCAAAACAGGAATACCACAGGGATGGTGTGTGGAAAAGAAGGTAGTATGAATAAGAAATAGCGGAAGGGGTGGATCAGTCTCATCAAAAACATGCGCCGGCCAGTGCATTCCTGCGGCTTCCCTAAACCAAACTGGGCAGCCCGGAGTGGCGGTCTGGGGGGAAGGCGTTGTCTTTTCACAATCCTAACCTAGCCAGTGCCTTCGGAGATGGGGGGACTGGGGCAAACTGAGTATTGGGTCGTCATGGTTTAGGAGACACTGCCTCACTTGGTTCTAGACCAGGAATTCCGGGTGGGAATTGAGTGAGGGAGCGAAAAGGATGCCAAGTTGGCTCCTGAGGGAGGCTGACGCAGTCTCGCCACCCTCCCTCGCCTCGTGTTTTCTCTCATAAGATTCAACACTAGTCGGACTGGAGAGCTGGCGGCTGGTGGGGGAGGAAGAAGGTAGTATGAATAAGAAATAGCGGAAGGGGTGGATCAGTCTCATCAAAAACATGCGCCGGCCAGTGCATCCCTGCGGCTTCCCTAAACCAAACTGGGCAGCCCGGAGTGGCGGTCTGGGGGGAAGGCGTTGTCTTTTCACAACCCTCAAATAATCAAATAATGCAAATACAACCAATCCTCGCATTATTCGTCTGCAATATTAAAAATATATATTTTAAACTCCATGCGAAGTTGCGATTCACTGAAAATATTCAGCCTGTGAATATTCATAATGTGTGTTGAATGTGAAACACAACGTCGTGAAGAAGAGGCTCGGTGTCATTTCAGTCTTTTTTATATTATTCATATGTTCAAAATATATATGTATATGTTCAAAAAATGAACAGTGCACATCTGAAGTGTCTCAGCCGGAGGAAACAATCCATAATTTATCGGCTTTAATATTCTCATCAGGCCGATACCGATAACATTAAAAATGAAGATGGTTGCCAAAGGCTGATATATCATGCATCCCTAATAACAATAAACTGGACCTCACAGTGCAATCATCAATATTTGAGGCTTTTAATATTCCGTTCAAGTAACAAGAAATCTGACGTGAATTCTCCCTTTCACAGCAGCGTCTCCGATTCCCTTCTCCAGCGACGCCATTAAAACAGATAATGAGGGATAATAGGCCAACTGGCTCTGAGAGAGACGCATTTGCTCATTTTCCTCTTTATTAATACAGGCCATGAATATGAATGGTTATGGATATTAGTGCGTTGAGAGGAATCAAAATCTCCTATTAAAGCTCCACAAGCAGCTTTAAAACATCTGCTCAGATACATCGCTGAAAGAGAGAGAGAGAGTGTGTGTGTGTGTGTGTGTGAGAGAGAGAGAGAGACAGAGAGAGAGAGAGAGAGAGTGTGTGTGTGTGAGAGAGAGAGAGAGAGAGAGAGAGAGAGAGTGTGTGTGTGTGTGTGTGTGTGTGTGTGTGTGTGTGTGAGAGAGAGAGAGAGAGAGAGAGAGAGAGAGAGTGTGTGTGTGTGTGTGTGTGTGTGTGTGTGTGTGTGTGTGTGTGTGTGTGTGTGTGTGTGTGTGTGTGTGTGTGAGAGACAACAGCAAGTGACACAGAGAAGTCATGTTTAAGACTTGCTGCTAAACAAAACGCTTGTTTTCGGTCCAAAAATTGGATAAACACCGACTTTTTATGAGAAAATGCAAGAGAAGTGACCACAACACACCAGAAGAGAGAAAAAGAGGAAAAAGGAGAAGAAAGAAAAAGACAGAAGGGAAAAAGATACAGTTGGATACAGTTGGAAGAAGGAGCTCAGAAACAGTGCATCAAGCTGAAAAGAAACAAACAAAGAGAAAACAAAAACAAACAAGAAGAAGATAGAGGGACTCAAGCAAGTAACAACAAGAAACTGGACACTGACATCAATGAGTTTTAATATTTATTACTATAAAACAACTGAAACACTCAAACTAATAGCTAACAAGCTAACATTGGACTGTGGTTACCTAGCAACGGCATCAACAACAGTAGTGCTGTTTTAAACAAGGAACACAGAAGCTTGAAGATCAACAACTGTTTCATGATGTCTACACACTCTGACACCATTGAGTATCCCCCAGCTATCAAAAGCAAAACTGCAAGAGGAAAATATAAACAGACAATGCTTCGAGAAAGACCAGAAATCCTGTTCCTGGACCATTACAAAGATGGAAGGTCCTGTAATTTAATCTTCTGGACTGATGAACCATATGCCTGGCTGAATGTGTTCAGCTCTCACTACCCAGCAATAAAGAGAGCAGGCATTTGTAATGGATGGAAAATAAGTATACTGGAAGAAAATGACTCTGACACCACCAGAATAACAGTGAACCTGTTCAAAAATGGAACTACCATGATACAAGGCAACCTGAGAGAATTTGAGTATGACTTTCCTGCAATGAGACTGAGAGCTGAGAAGGAGAAGGAGGTCCTCGCAAGCATCGCTCCAACCCTGGGAATCAAACCCTCCTGTTCTGTCCCTGCTCCAGACAGACAGCCCGATGCTGGCACTGATCCTCCCCTGCTACAGCACTCTGAGGCCCTGGACATCATGAGAGAACACTTCTCCCAGATGGAAATAGAACTGGTACAGATCAGAGAACAGCTGGACCAACAGCAGCCTACAACCCCTACTGTCAGTGACTTCCAGGCCAAAAAAGAACAGGACAGTGTCAACTCACAGCTGAGAGAGTTTCAACAAGAACTAGATCGCCAGAGAAGACAGCTGGATGATCTCAATGAGGAGATGAAAGAACTTAGGAAAGACAGAGACAACTGCAGAACTGAATTGGCTACTCTGAGAGAGGAGCTACAGGACAGGGACAGGCTCAGCCTACAAGCCAGACTGAGCTCCACACAACCCCCTGTGCCCACCTCTCAGATCCAGACCACATCCAACCAGACTCCAGTTAGGAGCTCTAGACCTGAAACCACCACCACAGCTCCACATCCAGACCCGACAGCTGAGAATGAACAAACACACACAGGCAGAAGGGCTGACATTATCCTCCTCATGGACTCTAATGGAAAATTCCTAAATGAAAAGACCTTATTCCCAAGACACAGAACGGAGAAGATCTGGTGCCCCAATACCAGGAGAGCCCTGGAGCTGCTAACAGTACCTGAGCTAGGCTCACCTAGCCACATCATCATTCACACAGGCACCAACGACTTAAGGACCCAGCAAGACAGACTGGCGGACTCTCTAAGGAGAGTCATTGAGCAAGCATCCACAAATTTCCCTACCAGCAAGATAGTCATATCTACGCTGCTGCACAGGAGAGACTTCCACCCCCACAGCATTCACAGAGTGAATATCAGCCTCTCCAGGGACTGTGCCCCCAAACCCAACGTGTTCTTAGCCCACCACCCGACCCTCCACCTGGACTGCCTGTATGATAACATACACCTACACAGAAATGCAGTCCCCACCCTAGCTAGGACCCTGAAGGATGTTGCTCTTGGAAGGAGCCCTACTACCACTCCAAGGGGTAACCACACAACGCAGACCCCACGCAGACCTCCAGGACCTCCTAGACCATCCAGACCTCCACCATACATCCACCCACGGCCATCAGAGAGGACTGCCAGGCCACCAGACCCACCGCATCACCAACATCACAACCCACAGCCTATCCCACAGCCAACACAACACTGGCCCCCGATACCCAGCCAGAGAGCCCCCCAGCCTGGAGGTCCTATACCCCCCCTCATCCCAACGACAGAACCAAGACTACAAGAGCAGCAGCCTACTGGACTGAACTACGCTGCAGCGGTGAGAAGAGCCACAACCCCTCCCCCCTCTGGTGAACTCAAAGACATATTACACATGCTAAACCTGCTCTGCTCTCGCCTCATATAACTACATGATGGAAGAGCAGAGACCTCTTAGAGAAATCATAATAATTCATAATATAGCATGTTGGATATCATTTTAAATGAATAGTAATATAATGACAATTCTTAACAATATTTCACACATGATATTCTAAAATGTCACTCAAAGTTTAATATTTTATTAATTTACGTACACACATTATTTTCCTTTTATTTTTTATTATTTTTTTATTATTATTTTTTATTATTATCATTATTATTATTTTATTTTTATTTTTTTATTCTTGTTTGTTACTAGTTTTATTTTTTAATATCTAGTTTACTATTAGGTGTTGGGATATAAGGTGTTTGTCTAATTTTTGAACAGATTACACTTGGAGATGAAATCGTTTACAATAACATGTTGGAACATTCAAGGTCTGAGATCTTCAGCTTTTGGTCTAAAGAGCAGAAACTCAGATTTTAATAGAGAGTTAAAAGACTCTGACATCATAGTTTTACAGGAGACTTGGTGCAGAGAAGACGTTTCCACTGGTCGTCCTCACGGCTACACTGAGATTATTATATCATCAACAAAAAATCCCACAATAACTCAAGGCAGAGATTCAGGAGGCATGATTATATGGTGTAAATCAGAATTGAGCCAATCCATCACAGTAATTAAAAAAGAAGAATCTTATATATGGTTGAAAATTAACAAACAGATGATTTGTGCTGAGCAACATGTCTACATATGTGCCATCTATATACCTCCATCAGAATCCCCCTACTACAACCCATATATTTTCTCTATTCTTGAGGAGGAAATTAACCATTATAAAACCATGGGAAATGTATTAATCTGTGGGGACTTGAACTCTCGAACAGGGGAAAGAGCTGACACTATGAACACCCAGGGAGACAAACACTTACCTGGAAGCACCTGCTTACCCCTCCCTGAATGTCCTGCTAGAAAGAGCTTCGACAAGCTCACTAATACAAGCGGTATGCAGCTTTTACAGCTATGCCGTACACTGGGTCTGTACATAGTCAACGGCAGGCTACGAGGGGACTCTCTGGGTCGCTACACTTACAGCTCAGCTCTTGGCAGTAGCACGGTAGATTATTTCATTACAGATCTAGATCCAGTGTCTCTCAGAGCTTTCACAGTCAGCCCCCTCACACCCCTCTCAGACCACAGCAAAATCACATTATATCTGAAAAGGGCCCAGTCTAAGTCTGAAACCCCTAGTGCCTGTGCCTGTGAAATGTTTAACAGCACATACTCCTACAGATGGACCCCAGACAGCATGGGGGCGTACCAAAAGGCACTGGAAAATCAAAACACATATCACTTAA
>NC_138736.1:1089526-1159526 GCF_965113295.1 Leuciscus leuciscus
TGGATGGGTGGATGGATAGGTGGATGGATGGATGGATGGATAGGTGGATGGGTGGATGGATGGATGGATGGATGGGTGGATGGGTGGATGGATGGATGGATGGATGGATGATGGATGAATGGATGGAGGGATGATGGATGGATGGATGGATGGATGGATGGATGGATGGATGGATGGATGGATGGATGGATGGGTGGATGGATGGATGGATGGATGGATGGATGGGTGGGTGGATGGGTGGGTGGATGGATGGATGGATGATGGATGAATGGATGGAGGGATGATGGATGGATGGATGATGGATGGATGGATGGATGGATGGATGGATGATGGATGGATGGATGGATGATGGATGGATGATGGAGGGATGGATGGATGATGGATGGATGGATGGATGGATGGATGATGGATGAATGGATGGAGGAATGATGGATGGATGGATGGATGATGGATGGATGGATGGATGGATGGATGATGGATGGATGGATGGATGATGGATGGATGATGGAGGGATGGATGGATGATGGATGGATGGATGGATGATGGATGGATGGATGGATGGATGGATGGATGATGGATGCCCATCAGTTAAAGCTTGTTTCTTGTTTCAAATAAACTAAAATACCTTTTACAACGAGTCATTACCCAGAAGCCCTGAAGGCAAATCCTCAAACTCTCTGTTTTTCCTCTTTTCCCTCACTCACTCCCTGCAGCGGTGGATTGTTTTCCTTTGTTAAATCTGTGCACTTTCTGCTTCAAATGTTAATGTGCTGCGGGACAGACCTGAGGAGGAACAGAGATCCATATTTAATGCCCTTAACCATCTCTTCATTTATCTATTAATTGTGCTGGACTGACTTCTGCTTGAACCGTAAGAAGTTCCTGCTTCCAAAAAGTCCCATTTATTTTTCCAAATCAGACATCAATCTTCTTCCGCCGTCGTTTACTTTAGCCCAATATTTAATTGGTACTTTCGCATGTATATATTTATTAACAATACACTTCTTTGAGTCTGAATCTCAACAGTTTTGTGAGGCAGTTTTTAGCTTGATTTAATAAAACGTTTTAAAACGTCAGTGTCTATTTTCTGTCTGTCTTCCTCTTGTCTTGTTCATGTCCTGAAACTGCAGCAAAGTCACGGAGAGGGCTGATTTATTTCCCTGGACAGAACATTATGGCACCTCATTAACATACACACACACACACACACACACACACACTTTCATTTTAACTGGTATTGCTCTCGTCAGTAAAGGCCACAGAAGGAATAATGTAAAGGGAGTGAGTGACAGAAGCAGGAAGAGAACACACACTCACACACACACAGTTAGACAGCTGCAGTTGCGCATGAGTGTGTTGAGAAGAACATAAAAACAGCAAGAGACGGAGAGAGAGGGGGAGAGAGACATCAAGGTACATTACTTCAGTTCATACTCTATCAAGCAGAACTCTCTCTCTCTCTCTCTCTCACACACTCTCTCTCTCTCTCTCTCTCTCCCTCTCTCTCTCAGGAACATGTGACCCGGTGCAGTGACAGATTTACCACCTTCATTTCACCCTTCTGCTGTTATTATTTCATCCCTCTCTTTCAATTTATCTTTTGACTGCTTTACTCTATTCCCTTGTACAAAAAACATGGCTGTCATATTACAAAATGCAATTATTATTCATTAAAAACAGTAAAAAACAGGTAATATTAGGAGTGTAACAGTACATGTATTTATCCTGAACGGTCCCGGTACAGACTTCACGGTTCGGTTCGTACAGCCAGAATACGAATACAGTCAATACACACTCCAGTCCAGAAGGGGGCGCACACGGTAATGCAATGCTGTTTGCTAACCGCCACAACAGGAAAAAGAGTTCCTGAAAAAGAAACCGGGAAGTGAGTGTGCACACATAAAAATAGACCCTTTACAGTTTCAAATGACGTCTTAAAGCATAACTCGCGCCAAAATGCAACCTAGGCTCTTTTTGTTAATCTACTCGAGGCAAACTTTCGTTTAAAAGCATAATTAGAATGGAAACGCCACTTTTAAGTTTGACCGTATTTTCGTTTTAGGTTAAATGCCTTGTGAATGGGAGTGAATGGGAGTGATTGGGGCTCGACTATGATAGCATCAAAAATCACTATTTTTAAAACACTAATGCGGCTCGACACAACATGAAACTGTGCTGGAAGTGTCACCAGAGGCTCTACACATGAACTCCAGCATTGAGAACAGTGTTTGTGTACACAGAGTTTACTAAAGAGAGAGATTTTGAACTCACTGTGTTTCCGTCCGCCGGCATTTTGTCAGACAAAAATAGTCGATCTCCGTAACAGGAGGAGAGTAAAGATGGAAAGCTCCTAAAGCTCAGTTCAATATAAATTCACTGATAATTAGTTGTTTTGTCGTTAGTGAAAATCAATATTGACCTTGTATTTGAAAAAGGATCCTCATTTAAGAAGCAATACTAAAATTCAGAGTCAGTTCTTTCACATTCGGAGATCGACTATTTTTGTCTGACAAAATGCCGGCGGACGGAAACACAGTTTGTTGTTCAAAATCTTTCTCTTTAGTAAACTCTGTGTACACACACACTGTTCTCAGTGCTGGAGTTCATGTGTAGAGCCTCTGGTGACACTTCCAGCACAGTTTCATGTTGTGTCGGGCCGCATTAGTGTTTTAAAAATAGTGATTTTTGATGCTATCATAGTAGTGCCCCATTCACTCCCATTCACAGGGCATTTAACCTAAAACGAAAATACGGTCAAACTTAAAAGTGGCGTTTCCATTCTAATTATGCTTTTAAACGAAAGTTTGCCTCTAGTAGATTAACAAAAAGAGCCTAGGTTGCATTTTGGCGCGAGTTATGCTTTAAGACGTCATTTGAAACTGTAAAGCAGGGAACGACAACTGGCGGCCCGCGGGCCAAAACTGGCCCGCCAGCAATATTTTCTGGCCCACCGGATTATTTTGGAAGTCCTAAATGCTGCACAAAACTCTTCCACTACTTGAGAAAAGCCGTAGTCGCGCGGCGATTTCACCGCCGCATACTGTGTGAAACACCCATAGGGAATCATGCGGCGCGGGATTACATTTTAAAGTATAACTGTGCGTTCACACCGGACGCGAATAGCGCGTCAAATTCGCGCCTGCCGCGTCTAGTTATACGCTTGACCACTTTGTGTCCATTCGCGCGTCAAAAGACGTTAGCGGTCAGAACTCTGGTGTAGGGTAGACTGGGTACAGTTGAGACATAGGTACAGTTGAGACACCTTTAATAACTTGCGTTCGCAGCAAGCACAAGTTGTGATTTTTGCTGTGCACATGCGTATTAGTGTCCTCTTTGTTTGTGGGAAATTTGAACAGTGGACGCATCTCCGATCCGAAAATATCGGGTAAAGTTTTTTTTCTAAAGTAGGACGTTCACTTCACCATGCACTCTCCACAATGAATAGCTTATTATCCCTATATGACTGTTAAACATAACTGGTATCACCACAAACTTTATTCTGTGCCCTAAAAACTGGCATATTTCATGGTATTGTGTCATGCAAGGTAATTGCAAAATCTAGAGAAATGTGCGAGGTGGCCAGCGGGGTATAGTTGAGACACACGTGTACCAACTGTACCCCCGATAGAGCTCTATTAGGAAACACACTGTTTAATTGTTCAGTGTTATGATAACAGGTTAAAGGTCGTAATTAGCCAGCATAGGACGCAAATGAAAATAAAATTTGATATTTGTGATATTTAAACTGTGTATTATTAATAAATATTGTTTAATATCTTGTTCCTGCTTTATAAATTTTAACCAGTGCTAATTTAAATAAAATGAATGAATATAAATGGTTGAATAAACAAAAATGTTGCCCAATTGTTATTTTCTTTATTTGTCTTTATTTTTTATATTTACAATGAATGGTAAGTTATCTTTACATCATTAAAAATGGGTGTCTCAACTGTACCATGCACTGTCTCAACTGTACCACATATGGGTACAGTTGAGACAAGGTTGAGACAAAAAGCACCTTATTTTTATTAGGTAATTGTGGAAAATATAAACTACTTGTGGGTATTATTGATTGATAATATCTTTGTCTACAAGCTAATGAAATGTCATGTGGCATGCCATGTGGAAATTCACTTCTTTTCAGTATCTATTTTTTGTGTGAAAAATCAAAACGCAAAAAGTGTCTCAACTGTACCCAGTCTACCCTACTTTGGACGGAGCGGGCGGTCTGACTGACAATAGCCCACTCCCGACATCTTTTGACAGCGTATCCGCACTTAATTCTGACCGCCTGTACACCTCTGAGGAGCTGTTTGGTACTGAAACCATTGTCAGTCAACAACATTCTTTTTTTGCAAGGATGTTTGAAATAGTTCGGCAGAAAATAGCCTACTTCATTTGTCAGTAGGGCAATATGATTTTCGTTTATGTTGCTTAGAAATTTGAGTGATAGGCTTTGTCCTATTTAATTTATGTTAGGCTATTTATATTTCATAATTTTTTTCTGTGGCTTTTTTTATCTCTGCTGACAGTACAATGTTAAAAAAGCCTAATATTCATATTGACACGAACACAATTTTTGTATAGCATTTATCATAGGCTACTTAATCTCATTCTTGCCGTTAGAGACATTTGAATGTGAGATTATGGAAACGAGATCTAAATTTTAAGGACCCGTCAGGTCGGGAAATAAAGCGGGTGAACACCGAGTGTATTTTAAGCGGTTGCTGAATAGAACCTTGTGGGAGCGGGACGGGAAAAAAAACAGTCCCGCGCAGAACTCCTTAAACCTTAGGTGTGTATGTGTGTGTCCCGAAGAAATAATAATACAAAAAAAAGGAATAAAGTTCAAAAGTCGGACTGTAAGCGAATGAGTATGATTGCTATTCACACCTTTATTAAAATGGCTGTAATCTGTTACCACAATAGTACTTGATCTGTTTAAAATGATTTCCTTGATATATGCCTAAGGTGTTAAATTAAAAATCTAAATTAAAATGTCTAATGCAGTAATTATTTTTTTCTATTTTTGATCTGAGCACAATCAGAAAATCCATTGTTATTCGTTTTTTTTTCATTTTAGTTCAGGAAATAAATAATGGAAAAACAAGTCGTTTTTCATCTTTTTATTTTTGGTTTTAATTTGAAAAAACGATTGAACGAATGATCCACGGACGGTGACAGACCCATCATATTCCGCGATTATAGGCCAATATATAAAAAGTATTTAATTTGTATCCATAGGCCTACTCTGTGTAGCTGGCCCGCCATCTACTGGCTAAAAAAAATATTGGCCCGCGGCCAAAGTTACTTGCCGACCTCTGCTGTAAAGGGTCTATTTTTATGTGTGCACACTCACTTCCCGGTTTCTTTTTCAGGAACTCTTTTTCCTGTTGTGGCGGTTAGCAAACAGCATTGCATTACCGTGTGCGCCCCCTTTAAACGAAAGTTTGCCTCGGGTATATTAACAGTACGACCCTAGGTTGCATTTTGGCGAGAGTTACGCTTTAAGGTCCTTGCACACTGAGTCCGAAGTCTTCGTAAAATTACTTTTTTTCGTATTCGTCATTCGGTGGCTCTAAATTGTCAAAACACTTCTCAAAACGCTTGGTACAGCACGAAAAACACAGAAATGCCTAAACGAGTTGAGAACTACTGGTATAAAGCTATTCAAAACATAATTTAATGTAAATTGTGAAAATTGTAATTAATAAATCGCAAATAAAATTCAAGGGAATAATCGACAATTATGATTTTTGTCATTATCGCGCAGCTCTACTCTGCACAGAACAACAATAATATAAAAATAGAAGTAAATAAAAATGTGGTCCCATCTTAACTAACTGGTAAGGTCTCTATTTTGTTCTCTCAAACGGAAGGCTGGTTGAAAAGGAATTCCTGTTATTCAGGAATAAGAAATAAGAAAAGAACGGCTCCCAGCATCGGCTCCTCGGGAGAGACTGAACATCAGAAGTCTCACACACACACACACACACACACACACACACACACACACACACACACACACACACACACACGTGACGCTGATGGATGACACACACGCCTCGGCATTCATCACTGGATCCTCATAAGACCTGCACAAGTTTCAGCATCTTCTCCCTCGGATGAACAGAGCGAAGGAGCGAGAGAAAGAAGACTGACGCTGCGTTCACAACAAACGTGAGTAGAGCGTCTGGCGCGAGTGATTTCAATGTTAAAGGGTTAGTTCACCCAAAAATGAAAATTCTGTCAGTAATTACTCACCCTCATGTTGTTCCAACCCCATAAGACCTTCGTTCATCTTCGGAACACAAATTAAGATATTTTTGATTAAATAAAAAAAAAGTGTGAAAGAGTGAAAAGCTGTCTCACTCCTCCATAGGCTTCTAAGACACTATAACTTGCTGGCCCAGAAAATGTATTAAAGAGATCGTTAATATAGTCCAAGTGACTCCAGTGGCTCAATCTTAAGTTTATAAAGCGACGAGAATACTTTTTGTGCGCAAAAAAAGCAAAAATAACGACTTTATTCCACTATTCATTTCTTTCTCTCTGGGCCTCGAGTTGGTTCACGTAGTGTTTTAGCGCAGCGCGTCTGTGTTGTACGTCACACGCATGACACACATGACCAGCGTCGGCCAATAGTAAGCCTACGTGGTGACGTACAACACAGAAGCGCTGCGCTAAAACACTACGTGAACTAACTCGAGGCCCAGAGAGAAAGAAATGAATAGTGGAATAAAGTCGTTATTTTTGTGTTTTTTTGCGCACAGAAAGTATTCTTGTCGCTTTATAAACTTAAGATTGAGCCACTGGAGTCACTTGGATTATATTAACTATCTCTTTAATACATTTTCTGGGCCAGCAAGTTATAGTGTCTTAGAAGCCTATGGAGGAGTGATCCAGCTGTCAGATTTAATCAAAAATATCTTAATTTGTGTTCCGAAGATGAATGAAGGTTTTACGGGGTTGGAACAACATGAGGGAGAGTAATTACTGACAGAATTTTCATTTTTGGGTGAACTAACCCTTTAAGTCAATACGCGCGTCTGGAGGTCCTGCGGCGTGAATGAGGCATCTAGCTCGGCGCGGTGGACACGAATTCGCCTCCTTCTCATTTTATTTGGTGCTTTTTGTGCATTCACGCGTTTGACGCGAATTCACGTTTGATGCCCGAGTTGAAAAATCTGAACTTTGGCGTCTGTTCGCAACGCGTTAACCAATCAGGAGCCTGCTTGCTGCTGTCACGTGGTAAAGTGACGGGATAAACTCCCGCCCGGAGTCCCTCATTCAAAATGGAGTATAGCAATATAGCAGAATATAATATTCAATATAGCAGTTAACTGGGTATCACTAGAAAGTGAGTATAGTGAGTATCACTAGAAAGAGCACCAACAGTGGTATCCGTAACACAGTTTGAAAAACATTGATAGTTTTTCAATATTTAATATACTGTATTTAAAAATTCATATACAATTTCTAAGTGAAGACAGATGGACAGGTGCAGCTGGGAGAGAGAGTGGCTGTAGTTGGTGTCCTGAAGGGTGATCCTCTCTCCGATGCGGTGACTCTCTCGATTAATGCTCCATCAACATCAGCCATCTTGCACACAGACAAGCAGATTCCGCCTCGGGTCTCAGGATCATTCTCTGTTCTCAAGCAGGATCATGATCATGTCCATCATGTTCTCAGTTTTGCTTTAACCCAACTTTGGGTCAAATACGGACAAACCCAAACGTTGGGTTAAAAATGTAATTTAAAAATGTAACCCAACGGCTGGGTTTGTCCGTGTTTGACCCAATGTTGGGTTAAAACAACCCAGCATTGTTTAGTGTTACCAGAGAGCCATCAAATAGCAATCTTATAAAGGTCAAAGGGAAAACTATGAATCGCTACTTCAATTTGTTCATTTGTGCCATAAAGGAGAAGGAGAAGGACCTCCAACACAAGAACGACTCAACACAAGAGGAAAGTGGAGGAGAACATCCAGAATAACCTCGGTTTGCTCAAATCAAAGGAACGACACACTTGACATTCTTTTATATAATCATCTTCAGAGATGAACAACCGATATACTTCTGATTTATTACAGATCTAGAAGAATGAAGACTATTAGTTATGACTCTCAGATGGCTGGATTATGATTTTGAAGTAGATGTATATTTATATAACGACCAGGCAGATTAATCTGACAATATTTGGTCAATTTAAGATTATCAGATTATTTATTTTTTATTTATGAGTATTAAAGTCCCTCCGTAGTCAATCATTTTATCCCTTAAAACTCATTTTTGATCACAAATGTTTATTGATCTGATTGGTTACAAGGTAGTTTGTGACGTCAGAAACACCAGCGATTTCAAAGCGTGTGTTTGAGACTGTCTTTGGTTCACTGCAGTTTTAAGGAGGAAATACTCAGCAATGCTGTCGACTTATGAACTTACACATGGTTTGTCTTAAAGCAGATTAAAAACTCCACATAGACACATAAACAACATTAAACGCTGGATTTTCACCACAGGGGGACTTTAAGTATTATATATATTTTAAATTAATTATTTTATTGATTTATTTTTTTATTTATATAAATGAATTGGCAATAAATAGATAAATAATATTTCAAAATATACAAACAAATATATACAATACTGTCTAAAAAATTATAATTCAAATAGAACATTTAAATAAATAAAAAATAAAACATAAATAAAAATTTTATAATTTCCATATATACTCCTAAAAATAAACATTAAAAATAAGTAGAGCCTAAGTAAATTTAGGCACCACATCTTAAAGAATATATATATATATTTTTTTTTAAGAATATATATATATATTATATACACATTTAAAAACAAAAATTTTAGACAGTAGTATAGAATTTTAATATCGTCCATTTAGTTTCGTGAAAATAATCAGTTTTTTAAATCAATATATATTGATAGACAGTATATCGATCACAATCGGCATATAAATCATTGTTAATATATATATATATACACACGTCTCACACACACACACACAAGTTATATGCTATACTGTAAATTATATGCTATACTGTAAAATAATATATATAACATAAAACATAAAAACAAAAAACAATTGAAATACAGGGAACATGTACAAGTTTAGGCATCACTTTATAATGTATTTTATGAAAGATGCATATTCAGAAATGACACGATACAGTAAATACACAGAAGTCTAAAGTTTTAAACTCCATCATTGGATGAGCATCAGATCTAAACACAGCGTTTCGTTCACTCAATGATCCGCTGGAGTGTGTGTGTGTGTGTGTGTGTGTGTGTGTGTGTGTGTGTGTGTGTGTGTGTGTGTGTGTGTGTGTGTGTGTGTGTGTGTGAGGTGATGAGTGGCTAAAGAGTCTCTCACTTCATATTTCACACACTCTTTCATGCCCGCCAACTCCATTACTTTCAATTGACTGCCTCAATAATGAAGCAGCAAAATTTTCTTTTGTCATTCATCTATCTTTCCCGTGCCAGCCATCGGTTTAGCCCAAGACATATTAAAATATCCAACCAAACCGTATTAATATTAGATGGAGCGCACAGACTGTAATATATGCTCCACCGGAGGCCGTGCATCGTAGGAGAAATGAGAATATTAATCGCTGTCATCTTATTAAAATAACTCTCTCTTATTATTATGCACCTCTAAAGCCAGAGATATTAAACATACAGCAGATATTAATAGAGAAATAACACAGACAGAGGCTTTTGTTTGAAGTGGTCATTACTGAATCACAAAGGAGGACAGGAACAGCGGATAAACACCGGAGAACAAGCACACACTCCTCATGTAAGAGTCAGACGTTCACTCATTAACGTCTCTTTGCTCATTAAAAACACATTAAGATCCCGTCCCTGAGGCGAGAACCCGTACACACCCGTACAAACCCTGCAAACCACCGAACTCTGGAGGAGAAGCATCTAACCGGGTCTTTAACGGGATAACCAGATCTATCCTGCTCACCCGGGGCTCCGGAGTCAACGTCTAATGGATGACGGGCAATTAGAGGAGCTCGTTTAACCTTGGGGGGGGGGGGATAGAGAGAGAGAGAGAGTGTGTGTGTGTGTGTGTGTGTGTGTGTGTGTGTGTGTGTGTGTGTGTGTGTGTGTGTGTGTGTGTGTGTGTGTGTGTGTGTGTGTGAGAGAGAGAGAGGGAGAGAGTGTGTGAGAGAGAGAGAGAGAGAGAGAGAGAGAGTGTGTGAGAGAGAGAGAGGGAGAGAGTGTGTTTGAGAGAGAGAGAGAGAGAGAGAGAGAGAGAGAGTGTGTGTGTGAGAGAGAGAGGGGAGAGGGGGAGAGGAGAGAGAGAGAGAGAGAGCATTTACTCTGCATGATTAGACCGAGGAGAGGAGAGGAGGAAGAGAGAGAAACTAATAGGAGGAGCTGGAGCCGAAAGGGAATCTGAGAAAAATCGGAATAATGCTGGAGTGGGAAAGAGAAAGACAAACAGCTGATGCTGAAGCTCATCAGGAGGAGAGAGAGAGAGAGAGAGAGAGAGAGAGAGAGAGAGAGAGAGAGAGAGAGAGAGAGAGAGAGGAATCCCTGGGGAACGGGTTCTCCTCTGCATCATCTGTTCCTCAGTTCATCACTCTTCAGTTTCATTCATTCTCAAGAAGACAAAGATATGCATTTACAATTATTAAGATCACAAAACAACTTATAAGTTAATTCGTTAACACATAAATGAATAATAATATTTACACTACCATGCAAAACTACACAAACCATCCCACATCCTTCACTTGCAATCTCTGAAGAAGGTAAAACAACAAAGAAACAGAGATGGAACGAGAAGCAAAAGCAAAGGCAGACACACACACACATCTGAGCTCTCTCCGCAGTGTGTGTGTGTATGTTGATCTCATTCGGACCCTCCGGAGCCCCTAAACTCTCTCTTCGGCTCTAATGAAACCCAGTTCAGCGAGAGAGACCAGTAAACACAGTCCAAACACACTCCATCAGCCTCAGATATGAGGACATCTGCTCAGAAACTGCTGAATCGCTGAAAGAAACAAAGCAAGCACCTTTTCTGCTGACGCCGGGGAGGTTTCTCCTCTACGGGAATGACGTGCCCTCATTCCTTCATCTCACGGAGTGTGTGTTATTACTGGGGATCTTCAGGATCTGGG
This sequence comes from Leuciscus leuciscus, assembly GCF_965113295.1. Taxonomy (NCBI): domain Eukaryota; kingdom Metazoa; phylum Chordata; class Actinopteri; order Cypriniformes; family Leuciscidae; genus Leuciscus; species Leuciscus leuciscus. Next base: position 1,100,682 of record NC_138736.1, read on the forward strand.
AGAGAGAATGTATACATTGACATGGTGCACATATTTCATCACAGCGATGACTGATGGGTTTCCGGTTGAGTCCATCATTGATTCACTGGGGCTTCGATGCAAACAAACAATCAGAGATTTGCCATGCAAGCAAATATTAGTCTGGGTTAAATGGTAAACACACACATAAACACTGGGAATTCTTCTTCTAATGAGGCTGAACTGCTGAGCAAGCAAATGTGTTTGTGTTTATGTTCCAGGAAACTCTAAAACAATGAAGTTCAATTGTTCCTTTTATAAACTGCACTTTAAAAGCTTATAGTAGGCAAGTATGGAAGAAATGAAGTAATGTATTCAGTGCTGGGCCACATGCTACTTTTTACTTTAAGAGCTTTCACTGGTGTTTTGAATCGTTGGGAAATGTCTTTACCTGTAGTTCAGTTCAGAGTCGTTCACACGTCCATCTTCATCGATGATTAACTGTTTTCAGGTTTGAGATGGTTTGTAAGTAAACACCCACTTCATCCACCGATCTGTGATATGTTTAACTGAGTAAGAAGAAGAATACGAGGAATCCAAACGATTCAGTGAGCTGTTCGATTCAGTGAATCGCGAACCGATTCAGACCGTTTCGCTAACTAAAACGTAGGAGTGAATTCGGTTTGATTGGGACACTAGTTTCCCTGTCATAGTCAAAAACGATCCCAATCAAACTAAATTCACCCCGGGGGGGGGGGGGGGGGGGGGGGGGGGACGACGAATGATTCATTCCCGATTGGGCATCGCTTATTCTGATTCAAACAGCCGACAGAAAATACGCGATTTAATTGTTGAAATATTGTCAGGAAGAATATTTCTTGCGTTGTGTTGTTATAAAGTAATCTCCCGAAATATAAGTAATATTTTACCATGTTTCAGAATCCTTTTCCTCCACAATGAAATGTCCTTAAATCAGATGCGTATTTAACACTTCCAAAATAAAAGGAGTTTCTTTATAGCTAACTGAAAACAATAAAATATAAAATAAAAAATAAAAAACATATTTTTGATTTGTCAGCTATTTAAAAAAATTATCTGTGTTTAAAAAAAAGTACTTTGATTAATATTTACCCTAATGAAAATCAAAGTCACATTGCAGTCTTACACATGCTCCAGATTTATCCAAATAAACTGTGAAGAAAACCAAGGAAAATCATTCATTAACAGTCGTTAAAATATTTCAGAACATATGCCTAATAAAAAAATCTTTTACTTTAAAAATGACAAACAAGAAATGGTGTTTTGAACTTGAAATAAAAGCTCAGTCCAGTTGCTGCAGGGGGAGGGGCATTCTTATTCTAGAGAGCATCTGATTGGACAAAAATGTATGCAGTGCAGGATGACTCATCAATATTACAGGTCCATTTTCCTGGGAAGAAAAAAGACTGTACAGATATTTTATATGCATATATTAGCTAAATGTTATTTTGGTCAACACTTACAATTAGCCTATTGAAAAAAGTCTAGATCTTTGATTGTTTAATATGAACCCATCATCAAATGATGTGTGTATGTTTTCCCCTTAAACATTTCAAAGCCTGAATAATCTGTTGCCTGAGCGTCTTGCACTCAACAGACGAGCCACACAACAACATGCATCCCTCCTCTCCTCTTCATCCCGTGCTCCGACAGAAGGATGTTCAGTTTCTCACTGAAGATTGAGCTCTTCTCTCAGAGATATCCGTGACCTTCATCCTCGAATGTCGGCGTTCTTAATTTGCTCGCACAAAGAGCGGCTCCCATCCCTCCATCCATCACTCCATCCCGGGAAACACACGCTGGGACGTGGAGCTGGTCCTGCAATCCCGATCCATGCCTCATCCTAATTTATTTATCTTCCGGAGAACTGCATCCTTGCCAAAATAAAACAGAGTCACCCCGCGTCACCCCAATTTGCCAAGATTTCCAATCCCGAGTCTCCGTACGCATGTCAGGACAGCGAGTGTGTGCATCGCTCTCCGCATTTAATATTCATAACGAGAAGCTCGTTTTCAGGTCTCTTAATTTTTAGCCTATCTATAAAACCAACCAGCCCTATCCCAGTCGAGCAGGAGAAATGCAACATTACCCTGGCAACCGTTCAGTCTTGACTGATGTAAATGAGCTATTTCATAAAATAACCCTCATTTAAATAGTTTGATTGCTTGTCTAAGACTTTAGCAGAGCCTCAGACATCAGGATATAACATGCATCGCCATTTCCATTCTTTGTTGCAGAATCATTCGCTCATCATCACTTCTTTTAGTAATACTGTTTTTTATTGCATTTTCCTGAACATTTACACAACAATGTACATCAGTGTCTGTAACGACACATATAATGTACATCACGTCTGTAACGACACATATAATGTACATCAGTGTCTGTAACGACACATATAATGTACATCACGTCTGTAACGACACATATAATGCACATCAGTGTCTGTAACGACACATATAATGCACATCAGTGTCTGTAACGACACATATAATGTACATCAGTGTCTGTAACGACACATATAATGTACATCAGTGTCTGTAACGACACATATAATGTACATCAGTGTCTGTAACGACACATATAATGTACATCAGTGTCTGTAACGACACGTATAATGTACATCAGTGTCTGTAACGACACGTATAATGTACATCAGTGTCTGTAACGACACATATAATGCACATCAGTGTCTGTAACGACACATATAATGCACATCAGTGTCTGTAACGACACATATAATGTACATCACGTCTGTAACGACACATATAATGCACATCAGTGTCTGTAACGACACATATAATGCACATCAGTGTCTGTAACGACACATATAATGCACATCAGTGTCTGTAACGACACATATAATGTACATCAGTGTCTGTAACGACACATATAATGTACATCAGTGTCTGTAACGACACATATAATGTACATCAGTGTCTGTAACGACACATATAATGTACATCAGTGTCTGTAACGACACATATAATGTACATCAGTGTCTGTAACGACACGTATAATGTACATCAGTGTCTGTAACGACACATATAATGCACATCAGTGTCTGTAACGACACATATAATGCACATCAGTGTCTGTAACGACACATATAATGTACATCACGTCTGTAACGACACATATAATGCACATCAGTGTCTGTAACGACACATATAATGTACATCACGTCTGTAACGACACATATAATGCACATCAGTGTCTGTAACGACACATATAATGTACATCAGTGTCTGTAACGACACATATAATGTACATCAGTGTCTGTAACGACACATATAATGTACATCAGTGTCTGTAACGACACGTATAATGTACATCAGTGTCTGTAACGACACATATAATGTACATCAGTGTCTGTAACGACACATATAATGCACATCAGTGTCTGTAACGACACATATAATGTACATCAGTGTCTGTAACGACACATATAATGTACATCAGTGTCTGTAACGGCACATATAATGCACATCAGTGTCTGTAACGACATATAATGTACATCAGTGTCTGTAACGACACATATAATGTACATCAGTGTCTGTAACGACACATATAATGCACATCAGTGTCTGTAACGACACATATAATGTACATCAGTGTCTGTAACGACACGTATAATGTACATCAGTGTCTGTAACGACACGTATAATGTACATCAGTGTCTGTAACGACACATATAATGTACATCAGTGTCTGTAACGACACATATAATGTACATCAGTGTCTGTAACGACACATATAATGCACATCAGTGTCTGTAACGACACATATAATGTACATCAGTGTCTGTAACGACACATATAATGCACATCAGTGTCTGTAACGGCACATATAATGCACATCAGTGTCTGTAACGACATATAATGTACATCAGTGTCTGTAACGACACATATAATGTACATCAGTGTCTGTAACGGCACATATAATGTACATCAGTGTCTGTAACGGCACATATAATGTACATCAGTGTCTGTAACGGCACATATAATGTACATCAGTGTCTGTAACGACACATATAATGTACATCAGTGTCTGTAACGACACATATAATGCACATCAGTGTCTGTAACGACACATATAATGTACATCAGTGTCTGTAACGACACATATAATGTACATCAGTGTCTGTAACGACACGTATAATGTACATCAGTGTCTGTAACGACACATATAATGTACATCAGTGTCTGTAACGACACATATAATGTACATCAGTGTCTGTAACGACACATATAATGCACATCAGTGTCTGTAACGACACATATAATGTACATCAGTGTCTGTAACGACACATATAATGTACATCAGTGTCTGTAACGGCACATATAATGCACATCAGTGTCTGTAACGACATATAATGTACATCAGTGTCTGTAACGACACATATAATGTACATCAGTGTCTGTAACGGCACATATAATGTACATCAGTGTCTGTAACGACACGTATAATGTACATCAGTGTCTGTAACGACACGTATAATGTACATCAGTGTCTGTAACGACACATATAATGTACATCAGTGTCTGTAACGACACGTATAATGTACATCAGTGTCTGTAACGGCACGTATAATGTACATCAGTGTCTGTAACGACACGTATAATGTACATCAGTGTCTGTAACGACACGTATAATGTACATCAGTGTCTGTAACGACACGTATAATGTACATCAGTGTCTGTAACGACACGTATAATGTACATCAGTGTCTGTAACGACACATATAATGCACATCAGTGTCTGTAACGACACGTATAATGTACATCACGTCTGTAACGACACATATAATGCACATCAGTGTCTGTAACGACACATATAATGTACATCAGTGTCTGTAACCACACATATAATGTACATCAGTGTCTGTAACGACACATATAATGCGCATCAGTGTCTGTAACGGCACATATAATGTGCATCAGTGTCTGTAACGACACATATAATGTACATCAGTGTCTGTAACGACACATATAATGTACATCACGTCTGTAACGACACATATAATGTACATCAGTGTCTGTAACGACACATATAATGCACATCAGTGTCTGTAACGACACATATAATGTACATCAGTGTCTGTAACGACACATATAATGTACATCACGTCTGTAACGACACATATAATGTACATCAGTGTCTGTAACGACACATATAATGCACATCAGTGTCTGTAACGACACATATAATGTACATCAGTGTCTGTAACGACACATATAATGTACATCAGTGTCTGTAACGACACATATAATGTACATCACGTCTGTAACGACACATATAATGTACATCACGTCTGTAACGACACATATAATGTACATCAGTGTCTGTAACGACACATATAATGTACATCAGTGTCTGTAACGACACATATAATGTACATCAGTGTCTGTAACGGCACATATAATGTACATCACGTCTGTAACGGCACATATAATGTACATCAGTGTCTGTAACGGCACATATAATGTACATCAGTGTCTGTAACGACACATATAATGTACATCACGTCTGTAACGGCACATATAATGTACATCACGTCTGTAACGGCACATATAATGTACATCAGTGTCTGTAACGACACATATAATGTACATCAGTGTCTGTAACGACACATATAATGTACATCAGTGTCTGTAACGACATATAATGTACATCACGTCTGTAACGGCACATATAATGTACATCACGTCTGTAACGGCACATATAATGTACATCAGTGTCTGTAACGGCACATATAATGTACATCAGTGTCTGTAACAACACATATAATGTACATCAGTGTCTGTAACGACACATATAATGTACATCAGTGTCTGTAACGGCACATATAATGTACATCAGTGTCTGTAACGACACATATAATGTACATCACGTCTGTAACGACACATATAATGTACATCAGTGTCTGTAACGACACATATAATGTACATCACGTCTGTAACGACACATATAATGTACATCACGTCTGTAACGACACATATAATGTACATCACGTCTGTAACGACACATATAATGTACATCACGTCTGTAACGACACATATAATGTACATCAGTGTCTGTAACGACACATATAATGCACATCAGTGTCTGTAACGACACATATAATGTACATCAGTGTCTGTAACGACACATATAATGTACATCAGTGTCTGTAACGACACATATAATGTACATCAGTGTCTGTAACGACACATATAATGTACATCACGTCTGTAACGACACATATAATGTACATCAGTGTCTGTAACGACACATATAATGTACATCACGTCTGTAACGACACATATAATGTACATCAGTGTCTGTAACGACACATATAATGTACATCAGTGTCTGTAACGACACATATAATGTACATCAGTGTCTGTAACGACACATATAATGCACATCAGTGTCTGTAACGACACATATAATGCACATCAGTGTCTGTAACGACACATATAATGTACATCAGTGTCTGTAACGACACATATAATGTACATCACGTCTGTAACGACACATATAATGTACATCACGTCTGTAACGACACATATAATGTACATCACGTCTGTAACGACACATATAATGTACATCAGTGTCTGTAACGACACATATAATGCACATCAGTGTCTGTAACGACACATATAATGTACATCAGTGTCTGTAACGACACATATAATGTACATCAGTGTCTGTAACGACACATATAATGTACATCAGTGTCTGTAACGACACATATAATGTACATCACGTCTGTAACGACACATATAATGTACATCAGTGTCTGTAACGACACATATAATGTACATCACGTCTGTAACGACACATATAATGTACATCAGTGTCTGTAACGACACATATAATGTACATCACGTCTGTAACGACACATATAATGCACATCAGTGTCTGTAACGACACATATAATGCACATCAGTGTCTGTAACGACACATATAATGCACATCAGTGTCTGTAACGACACATATAATGTACATCAGTGTCTGTAACGACACATATAATGCACATCAGTGTCTGTAACGACACATATAATGTACATCAGTGTCTGTAACGACACATATAATGTACATCAGTGTCTGTAACGACACATATAATGCACATCAGTGTCTGTAACGACACATATAATGTACATCAGTGTCTGTAACGACACATATAATGTACATCAGTGTCTGTAACGACACGTATAATGTACATCAGTGTCTGTAACGACACATATAATGTACATCAGTGTCTGTAACAACACATATAATGTACAAAAACTAAACAAATAAACATACACTCATATTACATGAAAAGTGCAATAGCACAAACCAACACTGGATAATACAGTATGTTAACAATCAATAATGCCACAGATATAAGCACACAAATAGGGTTAATATAGTGCAAATTAAAATGTATTTTTATATGAATATAATACCTAATCAAGCACTTTGTTCCTCCTCTATCATATTGTTAATTTTCATCATCACTTTTAATTGAAATTATTCATTTTTCATCCTCAATCTGCTGGCAGTTTCTGTGAATCTGTATTTAACTGTGTCTGTAAGAGACGCTCTGATGTGTGTTTGCGACTGAAGTGTGTGTGTGTGTGTGTGTGTGTGTGTGTGTGTGTGTGTGTGTGTGTGTGTGTGTGTGTGTGTGTGTGTGTGTGTGTGTGTGTGTGTGTGTGTGTGTGTGTGTGTGTGTGTGTGTGTGTGTGTGTGTGTGTGTGTGAGTCGCAGTAAAGCCAGTGTATTTCTCTGATCACAGAGTCGAGCTGGAAAAGGCCATCGCAGATTTGAAGAGGGAACAAGAAGGAACTCTCAGGCGATAGACCTTTTACTCTTCAGTGCGGCTTCAGAAGAACCTTCAGCTTTATCCTCTACACACACCGCAGTTCTTCACCTGAAACACACAGAATCCTCAAACACCAGAAACACACACACCAAATCTGCAAAACCATACACTCATTCTCGGCCTTCGACTCAGTTCTCAATTTCATAAACACTTTGCAAACCACAACACACATGTATCACACACACACACACACACACACACACACACACACACACACACACACACACACACACACACACACACACACACACACTCCTCACATGTGCAAACACTCATTGCTTTACTGAACACCGGCCAATCATGGCTTTAGAATAGGCCTATAAACAGGTCAAAGGTCAAGTTAAAGGTTTTTCGGACTGTGTAAAACTGTATTCACAACTACAAATGCTTACAGTAAAAAAAATAAGAGTTTGGTTTCAATCTTGCTTTCGTGTTTACCGTGAATCTCTCTGACAATTTCTTTCAAAAAAGTTCTTATGCAATTCTTACATGCTTTGAGGGACTAACAGCAACCTGAAACATTCGAGAAAAGAGTGTATGTGTTTGTGAGAGTGTGTGTGTGTGTGTGTGTGTGTGTGTGTGTGTGAGTGTATGTGTTTGTGAGAGTGTGTGTGTGTGTGTGTGTGTGTGTGTGTGTGTGTGTGTGTGTGTGAGTGTATGTGTTTGTGAGAGTGTGTGTGTGTGTGTGTGTGTGTGTGTGTGTGTGTGTGTGTGTGTGTGTGTGTGTGTGTGTTCACAGTAGCGTGAAGGCTGGAACGATAAACTCGTATAACACACACTTCTCTCACACTCACTAGTTTATTTAATTCAACAACAATATGATGAGAGAATTCTGTTGATTTTCGTTCTGAAAGCCATGATTTGACCGAACTCTTCACACTGTTGATACGTGATTCTCCTCAGTGTTGGTGCAGATGTTCGACCCGTGGAGCGGTGGAGGACTCAGAGACGCGCTGGATCAGACTCTGCTGTTCTCTCGGACGACGGTCTCTCCGGCTGTTTTTCTCCCTGCTCTCCTAATAAATTGGTTTTGCCCTGTTTGCTTGCAAATTACCCTCCCTCCTCTCCTAATTTTCCAATTTGCTGTGTCATTTATATGTAATTTGGGATCGCACTGGGCCATATTACTTTCGCAAATAAGGTGATAGACTTTATTGAGGCACTTTAAGAGAAAGAGTGCGATGAACCGCTACTGCAAACCTAAAGAGATTCTGCTTTTTCAAAGACAAGCTAATTTCATTCTCAGCTCAAGGTACGTCAAACCCACACTACATATAAGAATAAAGCCAATGCTGGTTTGTCGACATGCAGCCACATTCCTCAAGCTAGAGGAGTAAAGCTGGATGACAAACTTTGATGTTGGCTTTTAAAAGCCTTGTCTGAAAATTTGAAATGGCTTTTAAAAGCTTAAAGTTCAAAGATTTAACTCAAAATATGTTAATAGCATGTTCTAGTACATTGCTAACATGTTTCCATTTTTTAGTATGTTGTAAGCATGATTTAGTACAACACTAACATGTTTCTAGCATGAGTGGTACATTGCTAGCATGTTTTTTTTTTTTTTTCATGATTTAGCACTCTGCTAGCATGATTAAGGACTTTGCTAACATGTTGCTAACATGAGTTACCACATTGCTAGCATGTTTTAACATACTGCTAGCATGATTTAGCAATTTTTATTATGTTTCACATTTTATAAGCATGATTTTTGCTTCTTCACAATGACTTGCTTAATTTAGTCCTAATTTGTAAGATGCTTTGGATAAAAGCGTCTGCTAAATGACTAAATGTAAATGATTTAACACAATGCTAACATGATTTAACATATTGCTAGCATGTTTTACTTGTTGCTGTCATGATTAGCACATAGCTACCATGTTTTAATGTTGTTAGCATTATTTAACACATTGTTACCATGGTTTAATGTGGCTAGAATGATTTACAAATTTGCTAAACTGTTTAACATTGTTAGCATGATGTTGCTGCAGTCAATCACTGCATCCCTTAAAACTCATCTTTAATCACCAAAAGGACATTTAACATTTTCCCTTTAAAAAAAAGTTCATGTCTTAAAATATCTTGAGTGTAACTCGACACCCTTGCCTCATTTAGTATGCGCGGCTCTATGAATATGCAAATGAGCCCCGCCTCCACTCACTCACTCAGCGATCCACTGGTTGACGATCACACGTTGATCTGATTGGTTACAAGGTAGTTTGTGACGTCAGAAACACCAACGATTTCAAAGCGTGTGTTTGAGACTGTCTTTGGTTCACTGCAGTTTTAAGGAGGAAATACTCAGCAATGCTGTCGACTTATGAACTTACACATGGTTTGTCTTAAAGCAGATTAAACACACCACATAGACACATAAACTACATTAAACGCTGGATTTTCACTAAATCTAGTTTCCTCTTTGAATGAAGGTGATTTTTCTGACTCCACTACCAGATTTTGTTCTTGTTTTAAGCACAAACTCAATATCTTCACTCATTTGCTTCTCAAGTGAATAAATCTTAATTTAAGAATTACTAAGAACTAAAAAAAAACAAGACAGAAATACTGAGAAAGAACAAATGGCTTTTCACTGTAAATTATGATTTGTTCTTTTTTTCCTAAAATGAAACATTTAATAGTATTTATTGTACAATTACATGAAACACAAGGTTAGATTTACAGTTTTCCCTCTTATATACTAACAATCCTCTCATGTCTGGAGTGAGGAAAGTGTTTCCAGTGGAAGTGTGTGTGAGAACGGGATCTGAACTCTTCTGTTCATCCCTCAGGGTCAGAGGTCAGAGGTCATCTCCCGCTCTCTCCTGTAATGAGGGCGTCGCATTAACAAGCACTAATTGGATGCATTTCCCAGTTCTTCCCAAACCTGAAGGTCGGACAGCGAGGATGAGAGGAGGCTGAGCTGTTAGCACTATTACTCTTCTTTATTGATGTTGGAATATTAATTTTATAAAAGTTTGAGCTTGAATAATGACTGACCAGGATCTTAGTCAGCTGTTCTGTCCTGACCTTGGACAATTATGATAATAGTGTTGAATATGGACATGCACACACTGCCCTCTAGTGGCAGACACTGGCAGCACTGTCTTACATTTACATGCATTTATATACAGTAGTCAACATTTGAAGTGGATCAACAAAGTTCATCAAAGTCGTCCGAAGACAAGAACGGGTATTGATCAAAATTCATGAATAACTTTGAACGGTTTTGATCCACTTCAAATGTTCACTACTGTATATTTATACACACTGCCGCTCAACAGTTTTGGATCTGTAAGATTTTTAATGTTTTTAAGAGTCTCTTCTGCTCATCATATTTACCACAAATACAGTAAAAACAGTGAAATAATATAATGTAAATCATCTGTTTTCTATGTGAATGTACAGTAAAGTGTAACTGAAGACTGGAGTAATGATGCAGAACATTCAGCTTTGATCTCAGGAATAAATTACATTTTAAAATATATTAAAATAGAAAAGTTATTTTAAATCGTCATAATATTTATCAATATTACTTTTTTTGTGGTATTTTTAATAAAATAAATGCAGCAAACAAATGTGTAATATACCATTAGAACATTATTACATTAACAATATTATTAATATTATTTGTAATAATAAATATTATATTTTATTATGTAACAATAAAATGTACGACAACAAATAATAACAATTTATTTCAGATATTTAATATTACCTGATTAATATTTGTATTATTATTTGTTGTCTTACATTTTATTACATAATAAAATATAACAATATTACATTTATTATTACAAATAATATTAATAAATATTATTTGTAATAATAAATGTAATATTGTTATATTTTATTATGTAATAAAATGTAAGACAACAAATAAAATAAAAATTCAGATATTTAATATGACCTGATTAATAATATTTGTATTGTTTTCTCTTGAACTGTGCAGGACCCTCTGGCTGTGAGCAAACACACACTTCAGCGAAGGCTTCAGTAAACCATCACAGAGAGTCTGAAGAGAGTTATCCACAGCTAAATATAAACATCCATATGAAAAATTATTCAACCTCCAAAAGTAAAACTAACTAGTTGACAAACTTAAAGGGATACTCCACCGAAAAATTAAAATTCTGTCATCATATACTCACCCTCATGTTTCAAAACTGTATGAATTTCTTTCTTTTGCTGAACAGAAAGGAAGATATTTAGAAGAATGTCAGTAACCAGACAGTTTCTGGTCCCATTGACTTCCATAGTAGGAAAAATATATACTATGGAAGTCAATGGTATCTAAAACTGTCTGGTTTCTCACATTCTTCTAAATATATTCCTTTCTGTTCAGCAAAAGAAAGAAATTCATACAGTTTTGAAGCAACATGAGGGTGAGTATATGATGACAGAATTTTAATTTTTCGGTGGAGTATCCCTTTAATGTATGCATGAATCACAACTAAAGCTCTATGAAGACTCATTATAGAGGAAACATGGGGAAATTATATCCTGTTAAGATCATTTTGAAATTAACCGGTTATTGATTAAAGAGAAAGTATATTCAACTTTTTTGTCCCACAGAACTAGTGTGTGTGAGTGTGTGTGTGTGTGCGCGCGTGTGTGTGTGTGTGTGTGTGCGTGCGTGTGTGTGAGTGAAGAGCATAACTCAGGCATTCACAATCCTCTAGAGATCATCAATACTGTATAAATATAGAGCTTTAGTTTGGACAAGAATATCAACTATCAACTAGTCTTTGCTATCAGATTTGTGTTGGTGTTTAACTCTTAAGAGCTTGAAACGCCTCGGTTAGCTTATACTCTCATGTGTGATAGAAATAAATACTTGTGAGTGTTTGGTGAAGCATCTCGAGGCTGATGTAAAGAAGCAGGAGAAGCAGGGATGAGGATCACGGCCTTTTAGAGTCATATTTACAAAAACATGTTACAACACAGATGATGATGATGATGATGGCTAGAACTAATCTTATTTACATTTACCTTTTAAAAGATCATAGCAAAGAAACTATAGCACATGAAAACATGAAGGAAAAAAGGAGTAAAATCCACAGATGGTTATAAAACAAGGATAAAATGGGGATGAACAGTATCACACACAGCACTGACGGAGAGAGTTCACTTGGACGTTCCACAGAGAGTCGTGAGGCGATTCTGCATGAGAAAGAACAACATGTGTTTAAAGTTCAGCAACTTACAGAAGGTGTTTAAACTCAGTCTAACAGGGTCACATGACAGGGTTTCTGCGGGTGTTATAAAGAGACCATTATAAAGACATTAAGAGCAACTAAAGAAACGTTCAGGAATAAACAGAAGGGAACAGTGTGTGTGTGTGTGTGTGTGTGTGTGTGTGTGTGTGTGTGTGTGTGTGTGTGTGTGTGTGTGTGTGTGTGTGTGTGTGTGTGTGTGTGTGTGTGTGTGTGTGTGTGTGTGTGTGTGTGTGTGTGTGTGTGTGTTCTCTAAACGTCCAGGGAGAAATCAGCAACACAAACTTTGAAAACACAATACAATACTTTACATAATACAGAGAAGCGAGTGCTAGGACATGCAGATCTCTTCTACTGGACCTTCAGCTAGAGCTCGTTTTCCAGCACAAATATATAAACATTCTTATCAAGACACAAAACCAGTGAGTCGATGATAAAAACAAGAACAAACATCGACCGAGAGCTCAGAAATATCTTCATAACTCAAAGGTAAGTTGATGACTCTGACAGATATCAGCTCGTGTGTGTGTTCTGCTTAAAACATTAACATTCGCATCGAGTAAGTGTATGTTTCTTGATTTAAAGATGCTTAGATATTTGTATTGAAAAATAGGATGAAAATACGGAGGAAGATGTACATTTTTTGCAGAGCAAAATCTGAGCAGAAAGTCTTAAACTCATGGTCATCATGGCATTAAATGTTGCATTTTAATGCCATGATGACCATGAGTTTGAGACTTCTGCTCTGATTTCAGACCTTCTTACGGATGTAATCTGAGGTAATGAAGCCCCACAGAAACCCTGTTCCCCGTGTTCTCCTGGTAATGTGAGGCGTACCTGTAGGTTTCTGATGCTCTGCAGGGCTTTCTCATCCAGCCGGCTCAGATCTACAGAGTCCATCTCACTGGCCAGCAGCTGAACACACTGAAACATCAACACAGAGTTTCATTTAATGCCATGTCAGCATCTACGGCTATTTACATGGCAAAAAGTCAAATATCATATGAATACAATAAAACCAAGCAAACAAACACAGGGTTCCCACTCCTCAGTTAACTTCAAATTCAAGGACTTTCCAGGTCCAACACCCTCAAACTCAAGGATTAATGTGGGACACATATCAAGAGAGGGCAAGGTTATCTTGTATGATACATTGTTACAGTTTTCATGTGTCAAACTATGCAAAAAATATTTTCTGCATTTATTTTTGTCGATATGACAGATCTGATATTCTATCTGTGGTATTTCTGTTTTGCATATTCGGTACATCCTCCTAAACTGTATTCAAATGATCAGATATGAACCTTTGAGACGAGCTTATGCTCATAACCAGCCTATGTTTGCACTGTTTCCCAGTGTGTCTGTGAAGCGTTGAGGTATCGTAGTAGTTTTGAGCGTGTAAACGTCATGACAACGCACAACACAGGGTACCTCACGCAGGAAACACTTAACGCAACACGTAAATCAAGCAAGCTAGTGTGCAGAGGCCATGAAGTGTTGGAGGAATAACACATTAGCGGACCGGAGACAATAATATGGAGTTTTTCTAGAAAACTTCTTGCACAAAATAAATTCAGGCAGTTTCGAGGACCCGTATCTGTGTGTGTGTGTGTGTGTGTGTGTGTGTGTGTGTACACTCTCAAGAGCTTTCCAGGGCCTTGAAATTGATTCACAAACTTTCAAGCATTTCAAGGACCCGTGGGAACCCTGTCTTATACAATTACTTTTTCTTAATTAACATGATAAAAAACCAAAACCTTTTCAGGCATAGTCTTACTAAATAAGTCGTTAAGTGAAATAACGTCATAAGAGCATTCTGTATGAGACCCGGGACAGTCCACCATGAAGAGGAGGAGGAGGAGGAGGAGGAGGAGGAGGAGGAGGAGGAGGAGGAGATGGTGTCACAGGTGTGAGCTAGAGCGGTCACAAGTCCTCCATTAACATCCAATACTCGATTTAAAGAAATCCTCGACAGTAATTTACCCGTGTCGAGTAACTGGCGAAACACTGAAAGTGGAGCGTTCCACAGACGAGAACCAATGAACCGCATTACACTGGTTTCTAAAGCTGAAACCATTTAAAATCATAATATAGCACAGTGCTACTGTGACATCACAAAGGCTGCGATTCAATTAAATATATGGCACTGTTTTTCCACAGAGAACCATGACACGTCATTTACATGTGTGCGGATCACATGTTAAAGCTCCTCAGCTCCTTCAGTAAACACTGCTCACACACACTCAGTCTCTGCATGTGATGTGTGTTTAGGTTTCCAATTACATGCGACAGAGAACGCAGTTGGTTTGTGTTTCAGTGTCACTGTTATCATTCATAGGCGTTTCTCAAACTCTATCTCTGCGCGCTGTGAGTGTGTGTTGCTTATAAAGCTCATCTGGGAACGCAGTGTGTGAACGACACTTCACCAGATTCATAACATTAGTCATTAGTAAATCTCCTCCCACACAGGAGAATACATAAATGTTTCTAAATATGTTCTTGTTCAAGAAATTACATTGGCTGTTGCATTTCTATCGTACAGAAGTGACCAAATATTAAAGATTAAGTGGACATTTGAATTAACTGTTGTTTGGCTGATATTAAACCAGGATTTGCTCATGCCGTGATGTAACAACAACTCTCACTGCTTCTGTAGGCATGCGTTATAATACATAATCTACACAAGTTTATATCATTTATTTTACCAGGTGTGTTTTAACAGTGTTGATCAATAAAATGATCACTTACTCTGGTACTATATATATATATATATATATATGTATTTTAAGTCATTTTAAAAGGTTGTTGTTCACGTGGATTTATTTTTATCACCACGATTTTAACTGATTCATCTGTAGAACTCCTCTTTACGAGCAGCGGTCACTGACCTCTCCGTTTCCCAGCGGGACACTGATGACCACATCTTCTCCACCGCCAGCGATAGGAGAACCGTTGACCGACATACTGTAGATCTTCTCCCGGTGACGCGCAAGTCTCAGTCCTGGAGTCTTCGGCAATCTGGCACACAAAACACATCAAACACTAGAGCTTCAGATCTGCGTTCTGATCAGGAAACAGTCTTTTCAACCACACACTAGGGCTGTCAAAATTGCTCAAAAATGACGTTCGAATATTCCCTCTAAAAAACACACGAATATTCGAACTATTCGAACATCTGGTTGCGCATTTTGTCAATGCGCATTACGTCAATAACAGGACAAATTAATACAAGACATACATAACTACTTGTATAGGTAGTTAATTTAAGTTTAAACATATTTGACAGTGTATTACCAACACAAAACCAAGTAAATAAACTAATGGCCAAGACCGCAGACCTCACTCTCTCTCTCTCGCGCTCTCTCTGTGCATAACGGTTTAAATTAACAACAATAAGCACATGTTGAGTGCTGATCAAGAGTTTTGTGCAAGCAATTTAAGGTTGCGACTCTTGCCCCAAATATAGCAGGCTTCATTCAGTGATTGAAACAAATTTATTAACATTAATTGAAGTTTTACAGTATAGAACCGACATTGAACGCTCCGAGCGAGCTGTGCTGTGGTAAACATGGAACTTTTCTGTTTAACGTTAAATAAAATGAGGCACACAATTCCGAGAAATGTGACAACAAAGAACTTTTACCCTGAGGTTCATCAAAAATAAAGTGCTATTAAAAAAGAAAAAGGCTACTTACATTATTGGTGCTTGTATTAAAAAAAGGAAAAACTGACTGCAATTTATTCCATTGTCTTTTAGTGCACTGTCAACTTTCAGCAGTGACGCTGTGCTAGACAGTGCGACTCGTGTGACCTGTCCCTCAGGCAGCGCGCCTCTGCTTCCGCGGGCGTGTTTTACCATATTCTAAATTCACATTCGAATATTTATTTTCACGTTCGAATTTCTGTTTTTTAAAACTATTCGAATTTAGAATATTCGTTGACAGCCCTACCACACAGTCTCATTATTTCTGTCTTACAATCATGCAGATTATCACCGAAGCACTGGAATAAAAGTTTACACTGATGTCTACGGCAGCGATCAAATAGAGTAAATCACCTTATAAAATTAACTTGACGATTCAAATAATTGTAATTACAGTGTCACACCAGTAGGTGGCGACAAGTGACTTAAATGTGTTTGTCATTGAATCATTCACTCAAAAGATTCATTCAAAAACGCTGATTCAACCAGTAATGAAACAACTCTTTATGAGTGTAAGGAAAGTCCAGCGATTACAATCAAAGCCACGTCACGTGCAGTCACTGACCTCGGGTCGAAGCGCGGCGTGATGAGCGGCGTGGAGCCGATGACTGAAGACTCGAGGAAGCTCCTCGCAGGAGTGATCAGAGGCTTCCTCATAGATCTACAAACACAGAGCAGACGGACTGAGACTTCAGAAGAGCAAACCACCGGCGTCCGGGAGTAAAGCGTGATGATGGTGTGGTGTGTTTTACCTCTGGATGGTGTTGCTCTGTTTGCTGATGGAAAGAGCTCTGGCCTTCTTGGATGTTGAAGGCGCCTTCTTTGAGGCTTTCTTCTGCATTACACACATTAAAGAGAGAGAGTTAGGCTTCTGTACACAAAGCGTTTTCTTAAACGCAGGTAACGGTAGCGTAAACAGTAAAGGCACTTGGGAGGGAAACACCATGAGTTTGACTCCTAGGGAATGCATGAACTGATAAAAAGTAGACCTTGAATTCATCTCTCAAATGCATAAATAAGCGTACACTTTCATATACAGCTCTTTTAACAATATAGATTGTTTCAAAGCCGCTTTACAGTGATAATAGGAGATTACAGTAACAGAGTGTTTAGGCTTTACAGCAGATCTAGAATAAAGTTATTGTCCAGATAAAGTTAGTTTTGATTAGGGATGCACCGATGCATCGGCTGAACATCGGTAACGGCCGATATTTGCCTCGTTAACTGCCATCGGGAAATAAAAATGACATTCGCCGATGTCACATGGGCGTCAGTTTGGTTTGATATGCTGGGGACAGAGACGCATTCGGAAGTGCATTTTCAGAAGTGCTGGGTACAATGAAGCATTTATTTATTTATTTTCTATGAGAAAACTCCTTTTCTCGAGAAAAGAACGACCATGGTGTGTAGCAGAAGAAGCGGCGAAGTATGCACGATCCGCGAGTGCTGAAGACGTTCTGCACGGCTTTGATGGGTGCGCAGGAGGACACAAATGGGCGGCGACTGCTTCTTCCAGTGGCGGGAGCTTTTCCCTCAGCGCCGTCAACAGATAGAGCGTTAACTGTACACACCGCCGCCGACTTGAGCTGCAAAGAAACTCTGGCCTCCCTGTCAAGGACTCTTGTCAAAAAGTACGGGGAAGCTTGACCGCTCTGAATAGTGAGTGAGAGAGCTCTCTCTCTCTCTCTCTCTCTCTCTCTCTCTCTCTCTCTCTCTCTCTCTCTCTCTCTCTCTCTCTCTCTCTCTCTCTCTCTCTCTCTCTCTCTCTCTCTCTCTCTCTCTCTCTCTCTCTCTCTCTCTCTCTCTCTCTCTCTCTCTCTCTCTGAAAAAGAACTTATAAATAAGGTTATAACTGTCAACCAGAAAGTGACATTAAAGGTTTTTTTGGTTTCATAAATTGGTCTGATTGAATTTGTGCTCATTCTAGGATAGTGTGATCAAGAGCCGAAAGACTTGTATGTTTCCGTGGCACAAAAGAAGGAATAAATAACGAAAAGAAAAAACATCGGCAATCGGCCAAGTTGTTATGTTAAACATCGGTATCGGTATCGGCCCAGAATTTCCCAATCGGTGCATCCCTAGTTTTGATTGATTCACTTCCGTTGTGAAGATCATTAGTCATTAGCTTAGGGGCCGCTAACACACACCGTTCTACAGAAAACAGACACTTTTGATGTGTTCTGGACGTTCATCCGCACGATAACAGTGTTTGGAGCTCGAGAACACAAACTTTGACACTTTCCGAGGTGCAAGTTTTGAAAAATATTGAAAAAAAACGTTTTCATCTCCGTGTAAACTTGCAAAACATGAATCTGTGAAAACACTGACGGTGTGCACATGTGCATTACGTGTTTAGTCTATAGATATGAACTTTTGATTGTATATGTGTGCACAGGCGTGTCTTTTCTCCAAAAATCTCCAAATTAATCATAACAAATTAGCACGGCACCTCAGTGATAAAACTCATGAATTGGGACGGCGATTCATTGACGGACGGCGAGTTTTGTGATCCCGCTGATCACGTGATCTGACGCATGATGGTTTGCTTTAGCTAACTAAAACATCATATGCTTGGAATAACACGAATAAATTCGTATTTAATTTAATAACAGGAAAACAATGTTCTATTTATTTCATTCTCATTTTTTAAATAGGAAACTAGACGCACGTACGCTATATTAGAAGTAGTTCTTATATTCTTGCATTTTATCATTTTTTACATTTATAATCTGGCAGACGCTTTTATCCAAAGCGACTTACATTGCGTTATCCTATACATTTATACATAGGTATGTGCGATCCCCTGGGATTGAACCCACAACCTTGCGTTGTTAACGCAATGCTCTTACCACTGAGCTACAGGAAAGCATAAAAGGATGTAATTAGTTAATGCAGACTCTTATTTACATGAGGTGAAAATAAAGCTGCATGGTTTGTATTTTTGATGTTGTGCATTATAGCCTACATATTTTAAAGCGGTATCATATATCGCTGTCACAATAACGGCCCGTTTCAAATGATTACGTGCTGTTTTCTCCTGTGTGTTCGCTGAGGTGGAGCGCTGATGAGTTCGCTGAGGTGGAGCGCTGATGAGATACTGTTCTTGTAAATACTTTCCAGCATTTCAGTAATAAAAGAGTACATCTTTAAAATGCATGCAGATTACAGTGAAGCGCAACAGTTATCGTACGTACGGTGATCGGCAGTGGTCAGAATGGATTTAAACTGTGAATTTTGAAGTGATCTCTTCTTAAACTCAGAGATGTGGATTCAGACGGCAATTAAATTACAACACGACCTTGTGTTCGTCAAACAACGGTAGGTCATTCAGT
The DNA here is from genome assembly GCF_965113295.1 of Leuciscus leuciscus. Classification (NCBI taxonomy): domain Eukaryota; kingdom Metazoa; phylum Chordata; class Actinopteri; order Cypriniformes; family Leuciscidae; genus Leuciscus; species Leuciscus leuciscus. The sequence continues at coordinate 1,120,779 of NC_138736.1, forward strand.
CTGGGATTTTTACACAGGTGGTGGGAGAAAAACACTGACATTTTGCATTCGGACCGCAATAAAAATCACAGACTAACCTCTATAAAGTTTAAAATACCGTACGAGCCCATGAGAAACACTTACCGTCCGGATAGGGCTTCAGATGTTTAAGTCTTAATCTAGATGTGCATTATTTATTCACAGGTGACTTTATAAATGACGAATCTATGCTTATGTAAATACAGTAACTTAAGACATGACTTGAATGCCCGTTATGTAGATTACAAACCCATACTAGCACAAACCTTCTTCACTGTAGACTTCAGAGGAGCAATGTTCTCATCCTCTGAGTTTGCACCGTTCTTAGCTTCTGCAAATGAGGAGAATCGAGAAGATCAGCTTGGAAAATGCCGGAAAGAATGTTTTACAAGTTGACGGAGGATAGAAAAAGTACCTTTTCCAGCACATTTGGGAATCACATGATTCTCAGCAATAGCAAGCTCCACTTGAGCAGCTTCTTCCCTCACCTAGAGAGAGAGAGAGAGAGAGAGAGAGAGAGAGAGAGAGAGAGAGAGAGAGAGAGAGAGACTTTAAATCAAGAACAATAGTGATGGATTTGACTAAAACACAGGTGTAATTAACTTGTTTAGTTGAAGTACCTTTGAATCATCCACTTGTGATTTTGGCTTGTCTATATCTGCAGGTAAGATGAGAATCGTGAGTCAGAACATCAAAGTATAGTTACATGATACTCTTATTGCTTTGTGATTTTTCCAGTTGTTTACATTATTATGCATGTCTCTTATGACCATAGCCGAGAGACTAAGGCTACGTTCACACTGCAGGGCTTAATGCTCAATTCCGATTTTTTGAAAAAATTCGATTTTTTTGCAAGGCCGTTCACATTTCCAATTAAATGCGACCTTTTGTGATCTCCTGTGTGAACGTGAAATGACCCAGAAGTGACCCGCATGCGCAGAAGAGTACTCAACGGTCAACGACGTCACTTGTTGTTTGTGGAAGTAGCTAAACTTTAACTGTGATTCTCTCTCACACACACACACACACGAGCAGCGACCGTTACACAAGAGCCAGACAGCAGCCGCTGACCTATCTAATATCAGATCCAGCACAAATAAGTTAACATAACGTATATATAATGGCCGTGGGCTTTTTTTTTTTTTTTTTTTTTTTTTTAGTTAACGGGCTCGTCGAGGTCGACCCGTTCGGCAGATTTACCTCAGCTCGACGAATATGCAGTCCGTTTTCAAACCGACGACTACTTCAACGCAGGATTATGACGTTTTTCGCGTATCAATGACGTGCGGGTCGGATACATGCGACCTGGCCGTTCAGACTGAAGTCGCATTTGAAAAGATCGGATATGTATCGGATTTGGGACCACATACCCAAGTGGCCTGGGTCGCATTTGAAAAGATCGGATCTGTGTCGTTCAGACTGTCATGAAAAGATCAGATACAGGTCGCATAGGGGCAAAAAAATCGGAATTGGGTCGTTTCAGCCTGCAGTGTGAACGTAGCCTAAGTTACATGGACTACTTGTTTAAAAACAAAAGGTGACAACACTGACACAATAGTCAACATTTGAAGTGGATCAACAAAGTTCATCATTATAGTTGTCCGAAGACAAGAACGGGTATTGATCAAAATTCATGTATAACTTTGATGAAAGGTTTTGATCCACTTCAAATGTTTGACTACTGTAAGAATGATCATATTTGTGACCCTGGGTCACAAAACCAGTCATAAGCAGCACGGGTATATTTATGGGGGTCAAAATTATCGATTTTTCGTTTATGCTAAAAATCATTAGGAAATTAAGTAAAGATCGTGTTCCATGAAGATATTGTGTACATTTCCTGCCGTAAATATATAAAACATCGAGTTTTTTGCACCCTCAGATTCCAGATGTTCAATAGTTGTATCTCAGCCAAATATAGTTATATCCTAACAAACCACACGTCAATGTAAAGCTTATTTATTCAGCTTTCAGATGATGTTTACTGGTGACTGGTTTGGTGGTCCAGGGTCACAGATTTGCCAGATGTGGTGAAACAGAAAGAATCGTGTCTTACTGCAGTACTCGATCCAGTTCATCTTCCTCACGGCCATGGGGAGCTTGATCAGAGCCGTTTTATACAGATTATCTGCATCTTTCAGGAGATTGTTCGTCTTCTCCTTCAGTCTTTCAACAATGGTATGAACTGAACACACAGAATAAACAGAGAATATAGACAAGACACAGGCTAAACAGTGTGTATTCGGAGTACAGCGAGTAAAGTAGGAAACCTTCGTCGTCGAAGTCCAGCAGGAAAGCCTCCAGTTTGGGCGCTTTGGGATTCTTCTTGTTTTTAGCATTTTGCGTGCGTTTTCTGGGCGCCATGATGAAACTGATCAACAAACACGACGAATTCCTTCAGCCTCACGACGATAACGCTCGTGTGTGTTAGTCAATTAAATCAAATTAATGTTTTTCTTACCCTAATAACCCTGTATGTCTGTGTTAGTTTAACGATGCGTCTCACTGACTGACTGACTGACTGACTGAGTCTGAGGCGGTTAGGAAACAGGAAGAGATTTTCAAATTTAACGCTGCTACATCTCTAAGCCAATCAGCATGCAGCGTTGACCCTCGCTTTGTAAATAGCTCCGTGTTCTGACCAATAAGATCAGGACTTGACGAATCTGGCCAATGGTTGAGTGTTTCACTCTTACGGCTGCAGAAAGAATCAAGCGGATTGGTGGATAATAATGATGTTGATGATTTCCCGGAAGAAGTTTAGCGCTATTCTCACATGTGGTAACGGGATGATTTTATACACGCAGTCACTGATATTATGTGTTTATCAGATACAAATAAGTATCTGGATGAGCTTTAAATGCCATCTTTAATACATTTATAATATTATATTTTTTTTGTAAATAACACCGGAGTTTAAAAATGTCGAGTTCAGTTGTATCATCACTGCACCGAGAGCTGAAGCACTCCTTCTCGGCTCTGGAAGCGAGTAAAGCCGTGTGGGACCGAGCACTAGCGGACTGCGAGCCTCTCATGAGCTCTATAGGGAACATCGCAGTGCAGTTAAAGGCTCTCAAACACGTCCGGCTCGCACACACTCCTCTCGCTGGTTTCCCTGGTTTACACGAACGCCTTCATTACAAACTCTCTCTGGCTGTGGACACCGCGCTCGGGAAGCTAGCGGACAACATGTGAGTCCTGTCAGGATCATTCTGAGGACTCACTCGAGTCACAGTACTGATCTACTGGTCACATGTTACTCCGGTACAAGAAGAAGTTGTGAAGACTGATTTTTACACAGAAGTAAAAGCACAGAAGTACTCAGTTTTAAAGTATCAAAAGTAAATGTCAATGCATTGTTTTATTATTGTTGCATTGTTGTAATACTGTACCTTATGCTTTTGAAGTTAGTAGTATCTGTGGAATTAAGAGCTTTTAGAATGTTATAAAACCTATAGAAATTAAATTTCGACTGAATTGACAAAAGAAAGAAAGAAAAGAGCCATAATCATCTTTATTTCCAACCAAAATGCAAACCCTGACTGACGTGTCTACTCTACTCGAGGACCTTGACAGAAATGTAGAGTACAAAGTATGATATTTGTCTTTCAAATGTTAAAGTTAAAAGTTTCCATAAGAAATAATACTCTAGTAAAGTACAGATACTCAAAGAGTGTACAGTCCTCTAGTAAAGTACAGATACTCAGAGTGTACAGTCCTCAAGTAAAGTACAGATACTCAGAGTGTACAGTCCTCAAGTAAAGTACAGATACTCGCAGAGTGTACAGTCCTCAAGTAAAGTACAGATACTCAAAGAGTGTACAGTCCTCAAGTAAAGTACAGATACTCAGAGTGTACAGTCCTCAAGTAAAGTACAGATACTCAAAGAGTGTACAGTCCTCAAGTAAAGTACAGATACTCAGAGTGTACAGTCCTCAAGTAAAGTACAGATACTCAGAGTGTACAGTCCTCAAGTAAAGTACAGATACTCAGAGTGTACAGTCCTCAAGTAAAGTACAGATACTCAGTGTACAGTCCTCTAGTAAAGTACAGATACTCAGAGTGTACAGTACTGAAGTAAAGTACAGATACTCAAAGAGTGTACAGTCCTCTAGTAAAGTACAGATACTCAAAGAGTGTACAGTCCTCTAGTAAAGTACAGATACTCAGAGTGTACAGTCCTCAAGTAAAGTACAGATACTCAGAGTGTACAGTACTGAAGTAAAGTACAGATACTCAGAGTGTACAGTCCTCAAGTAAAGTACAGATACTCAGAGTGTACAGTACTGAAGTAAAGTACAGATACTCAGAGTGTACAGTCCTCAAGTAAAGTACAGATACTCAAAGAGTGTACAGTCCTCTAGTAAAGTACAGATACTCAGAGTGTACAGTACTGAAGTAAAGTACAGATACTCAGAGTGTACAGTCCTCAAGTAAAGTACAGATACTCAAAGAGTGTACAGTCCTCTAGTAAAGTACAGATACTCAGAGTGTACAGTACTGAAGTAAAGTACAGATACTCAGAGTGTACAGTCCTCAAGTAAAGTACAGATACTCAGAGTGTACAGTCCTCAAGTAAAGTACAGATACTCAGAGTGTACAGTACTGAAGTAAAGTACAGATACTCAGAGTGTACAGTCCTCAAGTAAAGTACAGATACTCAGAGTGTACAGTACTGAAGTAAAGTACAGATACTCAGAGTGTACAGTCCTCAAGTAAAGTACAGATACTCAGAGTGTACAGTCCTCAAGTAAAGTACAGATACTCAGAGTGTACAGTACTGAAGTAAAGTACAGATACTCAGAGTGTACAGTACTGAAGTAAAGTACAGATACTCAGAGTGTACAGTCCTCAAGTAAAGTACAGATACTCAGAGTGTACAGTCCTCAAGTAAAGTACAGATACTCAGAGTGTACAGTACTGAAGTAAAGTACAGATACTCAGAGTGTACAGTCCTCAAGTAAAGTACAGATACTCAGAGTGTACAGTACTGAAGTAAAGTACAGATACTCAGAGTGTACAGTCCTCAAGTAAAGTACAGATACTCAGAGTGTACAGTCCTCAAGTAAAGTACAGATACTCAGAGTGTACAGTACTGAAGTAAAGTACAGATACTCAGAGTGTACAGTCCTCAAGTAAAGTACAGATACTCAGAGTGTACAGTACTGAAGTAAAGTACAGATACTCAGAGTGTACAGTCCTCAAGTAAAGTACAGATACTCAGAGTGTACAGTACTGAAGTAAAGTACAGATACTCAGAGTGTACAGTCCTCAAGTAAAGTACAGATACTCAGAGTGTACAGTACTGAAGTAAAGTACAGATACTCAGAGTGTACAGTCCTCAAGTAAAGTACAGATACTCAAAGAGTGTACAGTCCTCAAGTAAAGTACAGATACTCAGAGTGTACAGTCCTCAAGTAAAGTACAGATACTCAGAGTGTACAGTCCTCAAGTAAAGTACAGATACTCAGAGTGTACAGTCCTCAAGTAAAGTACAGATACTCAGAGTGTACAGTCCTCAAGTAAAGTACAGATACTCAGTGTACAGTCCTCTAGTAAAGTACAGATACTCAGAGTGTACAGTACTGAAGTAAAGTACAGATACTCAAAGAGTGTACAGTCCTCTAGTAAAGTACAGATACTCAAAGAGTGTACAGTCCTCTAGTAAAGTACAGATACTCAGAGTGTACAGTCCTCAAGTAAAGTACAGATACTCAGAGTGTACAGTACTGAAGTAAAGTACAGATACTCAGAGTGTACAGTCCTCAAGTAAAGTACAGATACTCAGAGTGTACAGTACTGAAGTAAAGTACAGATACTCAGAGTGTACAGTCCTCAAGTAAAGTACAGATACTCAAAGAGTGTACAGTCCTCTAGTAAAGTACAGATACTCAGAGTGTACAGTACTGAAGTAAAGTACAGATACTCAGAGTGTACAGTCCTCAAGTAAAGTACAGATACTCAAAGAGTGTACAGTCCTCTAGTAAAGTACAGATACTCAGAGTGTACAGTACTGAAGTAAAGTACAGATACTCAGAGTGTACAGTCCTCAAGTAAAGTACAGATACTCAGAGTGTACAGTCCTCAAGTAAAGTACAGATACTCAGAGTGTACAGTACTGAAGTAAAGTACAGATACTCAGAGTGTACAGTCCTCAAGTAAAGTACAGATACTCAGAGTGTACAGTACTGAAGTAAAGTACAGATACTCAGAGTGTACAGTCCTCAAGTAAAGTACAGATACTCAGAGTGTACAGTCCTCAAGTAAAGTACAGATACTCAGAGTGTACAGTCCTCAAGTAAAGTACAGATACTCAGAGTGTACAGTACTGAAGTAAAGTACAGATACTCAGAGTGTACAGTACTGAAGTAAAGTACAGATACTCAGAGTGTACAGTCCTCAAGTAAAGTACAGATACTCAGAGTGTACAGTCCTCAAGTAAAGTACAGATACTCAGAGTGTACAGTACTGAAGTAAAGTACAGATACTCAGAGTGTACAGTCCTCAAGTAAAGTACAGATACTCAGAGTGTACAGTACTGAAGTAAAGTACAGATACTCAGAGTGTACAGTCCTCAAGTAAAGTACAGATACTCAGAGTGTACAGTCCTCAAGTAAAGTACAGATACTCAGAGTGTACAGTACTGAAGTAAAGTACAGATACTCAGAGTGTACAGTCCTCAAGTAAAGTACAGATACTCAGAGTGTACAGTACTGAAGTAAAGTACAGATACTCAGAGTGTACAGTCCTCAAGTAAAGTACAGATACTCAGAGTGTACAGTACTGAAGTAAATGAGTGTGTTGATGACATGAATGATGACAGTGCCTGGTCTGATGGTGTGTTCCTCTCCAGGGATGCTCTCCAGCGAGTGCGAGATGCCATCAGTCAGCAGATCTCGGCTGTGTTCCAGTTCTACGAGAGAAACACACACACGCTTGACTTCGCTGAGTGTGTGTCCAGATCGGGCGTGTGTCCCTCCATCTCAGACATGTTGGAGTGGCTTCAGGATGCAGAACGACACTATCGTCTACAGTATCCTTTAAAGACACCACGAAATCTATATCGACATCATTATTGTTTTGAAGTCCCCGTGTAATCAATCATTTTATCCTTTAAAACTCATCTTTGTCCACCAATTATTATTATTATTTTTTAATGTATTCTTCATGCCTTAAAATATCTTGAATGTAACTCGACACCCTTGCCTCATTTAGTATGAATATGCAAATGAGCCCCGCCTCCACTCACTCACTCAGCTCAGAGATCCACTGGTTGACGATCACACGTTGATCTGATTGGTTACAAGGTAGTTTGTGACGTCAGAAACACCAGCGATTTCAAAGCGTGTGTTTGAGACTGTCTTTGGTTCACTGCAGTTTTAAGGAGGAAATACTCAGCAATGCTGTCGACTTATGAACTTACACATGGTTTGACTTAAAGCAGATTAAAAATGGATGGATTTACACCACAGGGACATTAACTTGATGTTCCTGGTAATCTTGAATCTGAGTAACTTGCTCCTGCAGCATCTCTTCTCTGATGACCTACATTTGATCTTGTTTGATAAAGTTTCACTCGTCACAATAGGGAAGAAAAAGTCCTGTTGGTCCTGTTGGTCATGTGGTAATAGTTTTGTGCATTTATTTACGGGAAAAAAATGACTTTAACGTGTCACTTTAAGGGCTCCGTATCTGTACGATATCTCTCCTCTCTGTGAGTCAAACACATGCAGTGATGAACTCCTCAACTCATCTGGTCAGAGTAGTGCAGAGAAGGACGCTCCTGCAGACGCTGACACCCAGTGACCTCACCTTAATGGAAACGGCACCCAAGAGATGGGAATCTCTACATTCCTCTGCTGGAGAAGAGAGAATCGCAGGTATTTGCACTGTATTCATTAGATGAGGCTACACTTGGGCCCGTTTTCACTTCTGTCTCTGATTACAAGTGGTTAGCACTGAATACAGCTGTGAAAAATGTTTTATGATCATAAGAGACACATTTAAACCATGTGTTTTTGTGTGTGTGTGTTTCAGAGGCATTGTGTCAAGTATCATTCTTCATGGAGACTGAATGAACGTCAGCTGTGATTGTCAAGAGGTCATTTCCACATCCAGTTATTCTCAGCATCGCAACAAAGGATCCTTCATGAAGAGAGTTTATGATCTGGATACACACGCAGTGCTTCTCGACCCATGGAACTCAGACTCATGAATTACTTTATTTTTGCACATGCTTTGCAGGACTGAACATCAGCTCTATTTTAATAAATGTGGTTATTTAACCCTCTGGTACTGTTCATAATTTAATTTAATTTCAATGAAATGAATGTACTATATTTTAGTTCAATGTTTTTTATTTCATATTTTGTCTTTTTGGGGGATTTTATGGTACTAAAATATATGTATGCAGTCGTTATAATACATTTCACTTTGAGCATAGACATGAAGATTACATTTCCAACTTAAACTGTGGTAAATCGTCGAACGCTTTAGAGCGACAGACTGAAGTTTGATCTCTTTTTAAAGACGACACTTGGCAGATTATTGATGAAGTTTTGAAAAGTTCTAAAATTGTAAATTTATTGTAATGAAAAATGCTCAAAAATACTATTTCAAAACAAGTTTAGAAAATCAAAGCCATAAATCTAAACAAGCCGTGTTCCAAATTTGAGGCTGATATCTCCAAAAATGAGCTTGAATTAGTCTCTCATTCATTTCCAATGCGCTCATTTTTGACCATAAACAATACAAGCGTGACTATTTTTATACAGGACCATTTACCCTTTTCAAATCATGTCCACGAGTGTTTTATGTGTTCACACAGAAAGTGCCAAAACCGTAACCAAATTTCGTACCATTCCGATGAAGTAAAAAAATGGTCAAAAATGACCAAAAAGCACCAGAGGATTATTTAATGTTTTTTATTCTTTACATTGCTAAAATGATTGCGCTGTTATTATTGAATATCACATCACACATCCTTTTTATTCCTAAAATGGTTCAAACACACATTTTCAATAAATATAGAAACCACAGTGAACAGCGTTGTGTTGACATGCGTCTACAAAACACAAGATAAATTACAATTTACACAAGAACAAAAACACTGCAAAATGGGCCTGAGTTCAGTTAGCCCACAGATAATACCACTGGTCTAAAACCAGTTTAAAAACAAATGAACACTTTAGTTTGGGGACCAATTCTCACTATTAACTAGTTATTTATTATCATGCATATTACTAAGATATTGGCTGTTTATTAGTACTTATAAAGCACATATTAATGCCTTATTCTGCATGATCATATTCTCCATCCCTTAATCACCCAAAACCTAAACCTAACAACTACCTTACTAACTATTAATAAGCAGTAATTACGAGTTTGAGGCAAAAGTCGTAGTTATTAGTGAATATGTTCCCCAGACTAAAGTGACCAAAGTCAAACTAAGAGGTAAAATCTAAATAAAGTACTCATAAACAGGACAGAACCTGAATAAACACCAGTAATAGGCAGAGAGAGACACTCGGACCCACTGCACACACTCGAACACTATGATCTCGCTCTAGATACTAGACCGTCGTTAATTAAAGGTGCACTCAGTAAATCTTCCCACGTTAGAAAGCTTTACTCCTAGAGAAATTATTAATAATGCATTTGACATGTAAAATGATGTACACTCACCCTTAACGAGACTGACATGTTGAGAGCTCATTGAGAACACTGTGTATTACGATTCAGTTAAGTTAAAACATGAGCTAATTGGGATCCGACAATCTATTTATCAACCGTAATTGGCAATCATAATTTTTTTTTTCAATTAAATTTTTTGCTAGCGTTGCAGAAATTACATATTTTAAAGCTACATCTTTTTTGTACAATCCGTTTTTCAAGTTCTAATCCTCCCAACGTGAATCTACTAACTCTCCTGACGGCTTTATCGGATAAAAATGGCGGATTCGGCGGATTATGATTGGTCAGATCGCCTGTCAATCAAACTCCATGTGAAGAGTCAATTGGATTGCAAATGCATTTTGGTGCCACTAGATATGCAGAAATTCACCTGTGGTGAAAATCCAGCGTTTAATGTAGTTTATGTGTCTATGTGGTGTTTTTAATCTGCTTTAAGACAAAGCATGTGTAAGTTCATAAGTCGACAGCATTGCTGAGTATTTCCTCCTTAAAACTGCAGTGAACCAAAGACAGTCTCAAACACACACTTTGAAATCGCTGGTGTTTCTGACGTCACAAACGACCTTGTAACCAATCAGATCAACGTGTGATCGTCAACCAGTGGATCTCTGAGCTGAGTGAGTGAGTGGAGGCGGGGCACATTTGCATATTCATAGAACCGCGCATACTAAATGAGACAAGGGTGTCGAGTTACATTCAAGATATTTTAAGGCAATTTTTTTCAAGGAACAACATTTTGGTGATCAAAGATGAGTTTTAAGAGATTAAATGATTGACTACAGGGGGACGTTAAATATAAAGCTTTAAAACCTAAACGTAAAACCCAACAGTATAACAATATGCATATTAAGGACAACATAACGAAAAAGTCAACAGCATCATGTGTCCGATTTACTAAACACAAGGAGCGAAGAAACAGAGTAGATAAATGATTGGACTTCAATTGCCACAAAATGCATCCGCCCATTGAAAAAAAAACAAGAATAAGTACTGAGTGCATCTTTAATTATTGTCCCTGTTGAGCCACGCCTTAACGTCTCTCCATCATACGTACTCCTTAAGAGGAAGGGTGCTGGTGGTGATAGTTTTGGGAAGATCGGGAGCAGAAGGCCTGGAGTTTGCAAAGCTACGACCCATGTACCCGCGTCTATACCCTCCTCTCTCCATGTGTGGACAAGTGCTGCTCAGAACCGCCCCGCTAATCATGAGGATCACGGCGGACGCCCATCCCAGGTAAATCGCCTGACCTAGCTCTCGCTTGTGCTGGAGGGGAACATTAGGGTTGTAGAAGTCTTGCACTACAGTGTTTGCAGTCCAAGAAACCGGGACTAGAACGCACAGGCCCGTTAGGATGAAGAGCACCCCGCCGGACAGCGCTATACCCGCCTTAGCGTGACGATCATCCCCGGCGCACGTGGTGCACTTCATTCCACAGCAAGAAACAGTGCAGGATAACCATCCCAAGAAGATAGCGATGCACATCAGCGCTCGAGCCGCCTGGATATCGGGCGGGAGAGCCAGCATGGAGTCGTAGGTCTTGCACTGCATGTGGCCGGTGGTCTGGTAGATGCAGTTCATCCAGATCCCCTGCCAAACGATCTCCGAGGTCAAGATGTTGCTGCCGATGAAGGCTGTGACCTTCCACTGGGGAAGCGCGGTCACTGCGATGGCCATCACCCAACCCGTCACAGCACAGGTGAAGCTGATCAGCTGCATGCCTGTGTTCACCATCTCGCCACCCTCTGAGTACCACGCCTCCTCGGGCCACAACCTCGACGACACCTTTACGCTGCAGGTGCTACAACTATGGATAACTGCCTCAGCCCTACTTGGCCACAGAGGTCGGCACGCTCGCCAATCCTCAGCCAGAAGCGTCGCTCAGTCCTCCTCGAAAAATCTCTCAAATTTCTCAATGCAAAATTTTATTTTAGTTCGTCTTTGGGTCACGTTTGCCAATCCTCAGCCAGAAGCGTTGCTCAGTCCTCACCGAAAGTTCCTTGCCAGTTTTGTCTAAAAGTTCTCAGAGCAAAATTTTGGCCCAGTTTGCCAATCCTAGACGGTTCCTTGCCAGATTTGTCTCAACTTTCTCAATGCAAAATTTTGTTTTAGTCCGTCTTTGGGTCACGTTTGCCAATCGCTCAGTCCTCAATGAAAGTTCCTTGCCAGTGTCGTCTCAAATTTCTTAATGCAAAATTCTGGCCCAGTTTGCCAATCCTCAGCCAGAAGCGTCACTCAATCCTCCTTGAAAGTCCTTTGTCAGTGTCGTCTCAAATATCTCAGAGCAAAATATTTTTTAATCCGTCTTTGGGTCACGTTCGCCAATCCTCATCAACTAGTTTTGGTTAGTAATTCCTCACCAGACCTCTTGGTTTGGCCTTTCCAATTTTTCAAAGAAACATTTTGTTCAACGTTATTCCAGCCGGTCACGTTTGCCAATCCGTCTCGGTCAGCCCTTCACGAAAGTTCCTTGCCAGTTTTGTCAGAGCAAAGTTTCGTTCTAGTCCGTCTTCTGGTCTCTCAGACTAGTTCACTTTCGCCTGGTCTTTTTTTTTTGAGGTGATGAATAATTGAAGAACTCAGAGCACTGCTGCCACTCGTCTCAACTCGCATACATGGGATTGATCAAACTTCAATGAGAGTCCCATCCGGAGGGTAGAAGTCGGTCTGGCACCACTGTAAAGTCCTATCAGTAAAGAAAGATCCACTCTTATCGCAGGGACACGTGTCTCTGTTGCCACCCAGTCCGGTGTTGCCTTTCCCAAATGGGTCACGCCGATTGAATTTGATACTGTGACGTGGCTGTCAAAGATGCATTACTTCCAAGGACCCAACACACGTCAAACAGTCTAACCGATGGCAAAGCCCTCTGTAAATTATCCAACGGCTTCGTTTGAAAAGTCTATTACACCTGTGAGGATAGAAGCCGTTGAGGAGTAAAGATGTCCTTTTCAAGATCTTTACGTTGGGTTTACTGCTCTTTTCCAGAGCAGAAACACAAAGGTTGCTGTGCTTCGGGCCACTTGTGCAAAGACAAAAGCGATTCCTCCCCGCAACAAAACCTTCACAGGTTGGTTGGTTGCGTTCAGAGTGGCGATCGCCTATTGGGCGGCCCGATAACCCTTACAGGTGATTCAAGTGTGCCAGTTTGGAAACACTGCTGAGCAAAGCCACTCTCAACCTGAAAGGAAAGCAGCGGATGGAGGGATATAAAGGCAGACGGAGCGAAACAGAGGTGGGAGGGAGGGCGAGCAAATCAATTAACACAAAGACAATCTATGGGCCATCAACAATACGCCCAAGCCTTTTGAAGGGCCGTTGCAAACGAGTGCTAGCTTTCCTTTATGAGACGGAGAAAGAAAGAAAACGTTTTTAGCCATTTCTGACAGCAAGATCCTCACGCTTTGCAACAGTATGCACATCAATTTTGTTTTGTTTTTTGTGATGGATACATTTCACACACACACACACTAAAGTATAACAGCGTTTCAGGCTGAGTGTGAATTTCCATGTCTGTGAAATTGTAGGGATATTTTTTACAAAGGTACAAATTGACCAATTACAGCAGGTTACCTTGCAAGGTGATTTAAAGAGGAATTATAGTGTTTGGGGGATAACTTGCATTTAAAACTTTTATTTGCTAAAGAGACTAATAAATGGTTTCAAATCATGTCATTTCGCCCTTGTTTTGTCCGGCTCCATGTGCAGACATTAGCGTCTGCGGTGATGAATTAAATATTATGGGTACAAGATCCCTGGTTTAAGTTTCCTTTCTCTGCCTCTCCTTGGCAACAGTGGTCATGACAACAGCACAGGACACGGGAATGAGAGAGGGGACACGAAACAAAGAGAGCAGACGAAAGAGTGACGGCCCACAGAGAAGCTCTGGAGAGGTTTAACAATCATACAAGGATGCAGATTATGAACAGCTGTGCAATAAAGACACGTGAGCGCAGTAATATCAGCAGCTGATGTGTAGGTATCAGTCTCTGCAAACAATGCAGTTCTCGAATGACACCGCAAAAACTAAAATCCTCATTTCATAGCTTTATGACTTACTTTCTTCAGTGTAACACAAAAATACTTTAAATCAGAACGTCCAAGCTGCTCGGTCACACTTTACTTTACAGTGTCCTCGTTACATATGTTACATGTACTTACCATAGTAATAACAGTAAATAATGCATAATTACATGCAACTAACCCTAAACCAAACCCTAATCCTACCCTAACCCTATAGTAAGTACATGTAGTTGCTTAATATTACTCAGTACTTAAATACATAATTACACTGTAACAATGACACTTTAAAATAAAGTGTAACCCTTTATTTTAAGGTGTCCTTGATAGTGTAATTATACATTTGAGTAATAGTACTTAACGTGTACTCACTATAGTGTTAAACTTAGGATTTACTGTTATTACTAAAGTACATGTAACAAGTGTACTGTTATTAGTTCAGTATATGTAACGTAACAAGTTTGTTATTACTAAAGTACATGTAGCAAATGTAACAGGTTTACTGTTATTACTAAAGTACATGTAACATAACAAATTTACGGTTATTACTAAAGTACATGTAACACCATTACTGTAATTACTAAAGCACATGTAACAAATGTAACAAGTTTGTTATTACTAAAGTACATGTAGCAAATGTAACAGGTTTACTGTTATTCAGTTTATGTAATGTAACAAGTTTACTGTCATTACTTCAGTATATGTAACGTAACAAGTTTATTACTAAAGTACAAGTAATAAATGTAACAAGTTAAATGTAACAAGTTGAATACATATACTGAAGTAATTACAATGTAACAAGTTTGTTATTACTAAAGTACATGTAGCAAATGTAACAGGTTTACTGTTATTACTAAAGTACGTGTAACATAACAAATTTACGGTTATTACTAAAGTACATGTAACACCATTACTGTAATTACTAAAGCACACGTAACAAATGTAACAAGTTTGTTATTACTAAAGTACATGTAGCAAATGTAACAGGTTTACTGTTATTCAGTTTATGTAATGTAACAAGTTTACTGTTATTACTCAAATACATGTACTGTAGTGATAAAAGTAAATTTGTTACATGTACTTTAGTAATAACAAACTTGTTACGTTACATATACTGAAGTAATAACAGTTAACTTGTTACATTTGTTACATGTGCTTTAGTAATAAACTATTTAGTATGTACTGTAGTAATAAAAGTAAATTTGTTACATGTAATGTAACAGGTTTACTGTAATTACTTCAGTATAATAGTATATGTAACAAGGACACTTTCAAATAAAGTGTTGCTGAATTAAAAATGTTGGTCTGTTGCATTAGAAAATCATTTGTACTTCAATTCAACAAAGAAAACCATCTACTCTGGATAGTGCTGCATCACAACAGTAAGTTATAGATATTAGCAGGCAATGCCATCTAGTGGCTTGGAAATCAATCTATTTTTGGAAAAAGTCCCTTAAAAAAAAGAAAATCAACATTTTAAAACAAAAGTTATGATAAATCAACTGTACTGTACATACTGACTTCAATAATGACAGGACACATAGGTGTGTGTTATAGGCATAAAATACCAATTTATTACTTTGCACAATAACACAAATATTCCCTGCAGGCTAAAAAAAAAAAAGGAGGGGAGATTTTTTTAAATGTCACCCAGCAATACAGCAACTGACGGGGCACTGGAACGGGAGAAGCTACAGGCGTTCCCCAGCAGGTCAAAGAAAACGTGCCCGCTATTGCTATCGGACAAATCACACAGCTCAGAACACGAGAATACAACCGCACAAAAAAAGCTACACACCAGTTATAGAAACAAAAAAATTAAATTACAATACACGTTTTTCAAATAACAAAGCCATATATATCAAATAGGAATTTAAAAAAAATCATGCTCTCTTTAAATCGGGGCAGAGAATGGCTTAAAAACAAAACAAGAGGTTAAAAGAGGTAATTCTTTCGCAGAGAGAAGTGTGGAGGAGCCACCAGGGCGGCGCCACAGAACAAAGAGGGAACCAGAACGAAAGGGCGAGGAGGTCAGTCTTAGTGGCCCGGCGATTGAAGAAAGTACCTCGTTTGGGTTCGAGCTCCCAAAGACCCGAGACCCTCACCCCTTCAGCCCCCACATCTGTCCCTCAGAGTTACTGACATTTACAGAGAAAACTTTAAAAATCCCGGACAACACCGCTACTCGAAACAGTCTCACTGTATTTGATTTACGCATTAAAAAAAAGAAAGAAAAAAAATTAAATTTCCGCGCCATAATAAATATTTCATAACAATACTCTGGCATGCAGGCGAGCACAGTTTAAATTTGAACATTTTTCCACATAGCCTAAAAGAGCTAGTCCACCATATGCACATTCCCACTGATTGATACAAGCAAAATAAGTACATAAACAAACGGCAATAAGATTCCAACCAACAGCCACATCGACGACTACAGCTTCTGAAGTTGTTCTGGATTTCGGGTTATATTGCTTTGCAATGATATCATGATAGAAACTGTCATGTAACAATTTAGCGAACCGCCTAAAAAGGACACAGACATACACTATCAAACGCGGTGTTCTCTGGAAGCCATGACTCGAGTATAACCTATCCGACGCCTCAATCCAATTTATTGCATGTGTCTTGCCCGATTCTTCCTCTTCTTCTGTCACGGGGCCAGCGTTCACGCCGCCGACAGGCCGGGGCTCAAACTCATTCATAGCAAACCTGCTGCTTTACGGATGGTTTATTACAAAAGGTTTTTTGGAGAGCGTCCTCCCTGACGAGGCGTGCGCGTTGGAGACCCTCAAACCAAAGGCTCCTGTGTCTTCATGCACGGTGTCCTATCTTTAATACGCAAGAGAAAGTTCATTCAGATTCATATCATCGATTCAAGTTCATACACACACACACACACACACACACACAGATAAGTAATAAACACACTTAAAGTGTAAAATTCATATAACTGCTGAACATTGCTAACTCCGCCCTAAAAGGTTCAGATTTGTCACTTTCTTGCCATTAACTTGGAGTTGAAACTCAAAACTGATCATTTCAAACGTGAAAAAAGGACAGACCGAAGCACTTTGGGCCCTCACAAGAAATTAAGCTTTATATAAAAACCCCCCACAATGCCTCCTAATTAGTTACGCGACCGATTTTCAGACAACTGATCAATATCGACATTAAAACGACAAGAACGACGGTTTATCTACTCTAACAAACTGTTAAAGTTTACCACAAAAAACATTTATATTAAACTCTTACAAATCTGATTTGAATCTTATGTATAAATGCATAAAAGAAGGGAGAGTGCTGTATGTTGCAAGCCTAGTCTGATACTGTGCAATGGCCAAACCTGTCCACCCTGTAAAATAACAACAACCATCCGAACGAGAACATCATGCGTGTCCGGTCTCGCCAGGACCGAGCCCGGGGTGCCCACGGGTAATGCTACTGCTACACAAAACCATCAGCTTATGAAAGCCCGTTGTGGAATATGCTTATAGAGTTGTAAATATTTATATATTTTTTTTATATATCTTTGTGTGAGTTAATATAAAAAAACGAGGCATTTACAGCAGTTCGCTCCTAGATTTCCCTTTACAATTCAGTGGCCTGCCATGAGACATGAACTCTCACTCACTCACTCACACACACACACACACGCACACGCACACACACACACACGCACACGCACGCACACGCACACGCACAACGACACACGAAACGGTAGCGGGGTAATGGGTATGTATACCCAGGTCACCTCGTTTTGTAAAAGACTGAGAGGAGAGTCCAAATACGACCATAAAAAGGAGACAAAACAAGTACCCCCCCCCCCCCCCCCCCCCCCCCCCCATACATGCAAGCCCCCACCCCCGCCCCGCCCTAATAGACATGTGACAAGATTCAGCCAATGGTGGCTTGAGGTAAAAGTAGACAGAGTCCAGCTTAGCTAAGAGAGCCAGAGCTGCCCTGACCAATGGCGCAGGTTTGCTCACACTCAGTGTATATTACAAATTAAAAAACATTCAAAAACAAGAAAAGGAAAAGTTAAAAATGGCTCAAATTGATTTTTTTTTTTTCTGTGTGCATTGGAGGCCAGAAGCCTCTCAGTTGCAGGACTGCTGGTAGAGGTTGGTTCTTCCAAGGCCTGTATATATCGCCTGGATTGACGGATGAGTTTCAGAGCGGCTTGGCTGCAGACGACGCCGCGATAGAGTAACGAGAGAGAGAGAGAGAGAGAGAGAGAGAGAGAGAGAGAGAGAGGAGAGAGAGAGAGAAGAGAGTGAGAGAGAGAGAGAGAGAGAGAGAGAGAGAGAGAGAGAGAGGAGTGTAGAAGAGCGCCTCCTGCTGGCCGGCGTCAGGCGAAGTACATGGTGTGCTGGGTGTCATAGTGGATCTGGACCGCCTTGGCCAGCGCCTGCGGGTCTCGGCCGTTACTCTGTCCTGATACGTGACTGCCTTCAGCACTGCAGAGAGAGAGAGAGAGAGAGAGAGAGAGAGAGAGAGAGAGAGAGAGAGAGAGAGAGAGAGAGAGAGAGAGAGAGAGAGAGGGATAAAGAAAGGGTTAAAGAGGATCTATGATGATCTTTCCTCATCTTCATCTTTCTTTAGTGTGTTTAATGTTGCAGTTTTGAGCATGACAGGGTTTCTGTAGTCGCCTCCAGCGGGAGTGAAGGTCCTTGCACACCAAGTCCGAAACTTTTGTCCGTCATTAAAAAAAAATTAAAGCAACACTATGTAACTTTTCAACCCTTCATAATATATTTCCAAGACCCTTGTGATGGTATCGACTTACAATAGGTTGAATGACACGTCTGCCATAGCCTGACAGGGTCTGTATCGCTTTTACTGGCACTATGTAACTTCGGGGTTCGGGTAGTAACAAGAGCACAAAAAGAACTACAAAATTCGACTGCTTTACGGCATACGTCACTTCCCCCACCACTTCCTCAAATTTGGACGTGAGAGGCCAACAGCGTTTGTTTTCGGCTTTCGTGGCGTATGTTTTTGTCATGGGGGTTGTTTACACCTGGCCACTTCATGCGTTTTCCTCAGATCGGATAGCTATCCGATCGTGAAAAGTCCAGGTTTAAATGCCATCCGAAACGCATTTGAGACGGATTTGAATCCGATCCCTCAAACCACTTCAGGAGGAGATCTGAGACGCATTCCAGACGAAACTGGACACGTGTAAATGCATATGGTTGGTGAAACCACATATGTAAATTGTACTCCTCCCAAAAATGCTAAAAAAAAAAAAAAAAAAAAAAACGTGTGAGAGCATTGTATAGGCTATTATGTTACAGATATGACGACGCGCTGGAACACGGCATCACCGCAGATGAGCAACTGCATCAAGCCAACGTGCAAACTATCGCAAATCAAAGTGAAAGTAAGTCGCAGACGCTTAACACACAATCTTCATCATTAAAAGTAAAGAAACTAAATGATCTTACCAGGGCTGTTACTGCTCTCTCTTATTGCGGTCTTTGATTTTGAAATTTTTGCTGATGATCTATAAAATGCAGCTCATATCTGTTGCTTTCGGTGACGTGCACTCCATTAAATCTGCATATAGCGCGAGAATTGAAGATCGAATTTAAATCCGTTTCGCAAAAATACATTTATGTGACCAGGTGTAAATGGAATTGTTTTGATAAATCAGATAGCTATGCCTCACGAGTTAGTTTGCCAGCTGAACTCAGGTGTTGTGAGGTGTATTTATCACGTAGTCCTGAAGGATATCAGACAACGCTGTTGATTCCTGCGATTATCATGAGAACAGCTTTCAATATCTCACATAATTATCATAAATAAGCCTAACGTAGAGGTTGTAAATAGTGTAAAAGCACAATTTGCAAACTATTATGATAAATTGCAATAATCATGTCTAATGACATCATAACGGCCAATGTTATGAAATAATGCGACGTACATTTAACTTAATTGATGTTATCTGGCATTTTGTAATGTTTACATTCCAATAAAAAAAACACAAATTAAATTATACAGTAGGCCTAGACTATAGACTATTTACTTGTGATTTAGCTGCAATCATGTAAAAACGTTATAATATAATATATTTACGACAGTGCAAGTATTCCACAGCGACTCTAGGGGTCGCTGTTTGACAAAAACACAATTTCTACTTAGTGTGGCTTTAAGATCGGGGTTTGATTTTCTGTGTTTTTTTATGAATTGTACTTTTATGGCATTTCTTTGTCGTTTTTGAAGCTCCTTAAATCCCCATTCACTTTTTTTTTTAAAGATTGTTTGCCTTTATTGTGATAGGCTAGTATAGAGTGGACAGGAAGCGAGGTGGGAGAGAGAAGGGGGACGGGATCGGGAAAGGTCCACGAGCCGGGATTCAAACTCGGGTCACCCCGAAGCGCAACGGTGCTCTATGTCGGCACGCTTCCCACGAGGCTATCGGTGCCGACATCCCCATTCACTTTCACTGCATGGAAAACCATATGTGTTTTTCTTACAGCAGGAGCAAAAACAAAACATAAAATTGGTCAAAATTGTTAAAAACACGTCACAATATTCCTCATTATAATTAATACGCAGAATAAAGGGGCGGGGCCTGGTTGAGTTAGTTAGTAGTGTGTTAAACTGGTGGTTATGGTAAGGGGCGGGACATTTCCCAAACACACTCGAAGCGCTCGACCAATCACAACACACTGATCCAGCCGACCAATCAGAGCACAGTGTGCTTTTCAGAAGGAGGGGCTTCATAGAGACAGGAACTAAACGGGGTGTGTTTCCCGAAAGCATCAACTGAACTATGGTCACAAGTTCCGTCGTTACTACATAGATGAGCGATTTGTTGTTTCCCGAAACCAAGCTGTGGTTAGAAGCAGTTTCATGTTAAAATGACACGTGGACACAATCAGCAAGCTAACATTCAGCACATTCTATTTCTTTCATCCCATTCAGATATTAAAACACCTGCACGTGATGTCATTAATGACAGGTCTACACTGTTGAACTACCGTGGTTCAAACGACAGGGGGAAACAGTCTAGCTAGTTAGTTTCTACAACGATGCATCGTACTGGGTGGTTAAGCAGTGCGTTAACTCACCAGAGCGTTACTGACAGACTGGGAGGAGAGGTGCTGCAACTATGTCAAATATGGAAAAAAATATTGCTTTTTTTTAACATTCGTGCATGAAAACCTATTCTAGTAGAGCCTAAAGGCAAAATCAACACTTCATAGGTCCTCTTTAAAAGAGTAGTTCACTTTACAATGAAAATTAGCCCATGATTTACTCTCCCTCAAGCCATCTTCTTCCAGATGAAGACACTGAGTTATATTAATAAACACCCTGACGCTTCTGAGCTTGATAATGGTAGTGAATGGCAACCATCAGTATGAAGCTCATAAAAGTGCATCTGTCCATGATAAAAGTGCATCTTGGTGGATGGCTTGAGGGAGAGTAAGTCATGGGCTAATTTTCATTTTCCCTTGAACTTCACAAGCACCTCCTGCTTTGGTGTGGACGTACCTGTCGTGGTCTTTGTCCACGAGGTGGTAGCGGGCCCTGAAGGCCACGAGCCGGGCGTAGTAAGCAGGAGCGGGGATGGAGACGGAGCGCGTGCAGCGCACGTATGTGTGGCAGAGCTGGTACGTCAACAGTTGCAGTTCGTCGGCGGTGAAACAGTTGTCGTCCCACAAGACGTGATAGTGAGACGGGCGGCTCGTGCCCTGTGGGAGAAGAGGAAACGCAAATGCATTAAATGCAATGAATGGACAATTGGATAATCAGGGTTCGTACAGATACTGTCAAATGACATTCCAGGACTTTAAGCACTACCTTTTTAGGTTTTCAAAGATCTCACTTATCAAACATTTACATTTATTCATTTAGCAGACGCTTTTATCCAAAGCGACTTACAAATGAGAGCAATAGAAGCAGTGAAACTAACAATATGCAAGTGCTGTGACCCTTCCCAGTTTAATCTAACGCAGTTTTCTTAATAGATATAGGATAGAAGAGGAAGTGTTAGTATCAATATCTTCCAAATTCTAAAAAAAAGATTATAGATAAATATAAAATATAGGCTACTAATAAAACAAAATGGTACAAATAAATAAGAGGCGGTGTTAAGTCATTTTTAAAATGGGGAAATTTGCAGGAATGTGTTATTTTGAGATAAAATGCAACAGAAAAACATTTCAACTATAGCGCGTCTATCTTCCCATTTCTAAACAGGAGGTTTAATAAATAAAATAATAAATAGGATATCTTTATATTACATAAGATCTTATTCTCATTATTCCAAGCATGTGTATCATATGTATCAGACTGTTAATTTTGCATTATCAGCAGCCGGGCTGCGGCTCACCTGGATTCCAGCATGACTGCACAGGTAGAAGTCGAACTCTGAGGGGTGTGTGATGGTGCTGTCCACTGTAGTGCCTGCTGGGACATTCCCACTCTTCCCCACCTGAGGCAAGGCAAAGAAACTTGTATGCAAGATTTGGAAGTGAACGCAGTAAATGTTATCAGTCCTTGGTTTATATAGTCGCTCTGAACTGCTTTTGAATGGTAGTGCACACTTGAATGACTTCACTTCAGAATTAAAATTTCCTGATCATTTACTCTCCCCCACATCCTCCAAGATGTTCATGTCTTTCTTTCTTCAGTCGAAAAAAAATGAAGGTTTTTGAGGAAAACATTCCAGGATTGTTCTCCATATAGTGACTTCAATGGGGTCCAACCGGCTGAAGGTCCAGATGTGAGTTTCAGTGCAGCTTCAAAGTCTCGACACGATCCAGCCGAGGAATAAGAGTCTTATCTAGACAAACCAGCCGACATTTAATGAAATAAATTAAACATTTATTTACTTTTAACCACAAATGCTGGTCTTGCACTAGCTGTGATACTTTATGTAATCAGGTTGAAATGTCACAAGTGTTCCGGGTCAGAAATTTAGAGTAGGGTGAAAATCTCCCTCTCATTTTCTCCTCCAACTTTAAAATCTTCCGACATCATGTTTTACCTTTTATTTATTTAGTAAATGGCGTTTGACTCAGTCTTTGCACGTTCTCTTTATAAACACTGGGTCTGTTCTTACACCTACGTCACACTTGACCTTTCAACCTGATTACATAATGTGTGTAAGACCAGCATTTGTGGTTAAAAAGTATATAAATGTTTATTTGTCATTAAATGTCGGCTGGTTTGTGTAGATGAGACTCTTATTCCTCGGCTGGATCGTGTCGAGACTTTGAAGCTGCACTGAAACTCACATCTGGACCTTCGACCCGTTGGACCCCATTGAAGTCACTATATGGAGAACAATCCTGGAATGTTTTCCTTGATTTCTTTTCCACTGAAGAAAGACAGACATGAATATCTTGGATGACGAGGGGGAGAGTAAATCATCAGGAGATTTTAATTGTGAAGTGAACGACTCGTTTACCAGTGCTCATCACACACAACAGAGTAGATGAAGTGAACAGCATCTGTAAACTCACCCGCTCGGCTTTATCAGAGCAGAAGAGTCGAGTGTGGTGGCGTTTCTGCACTACGATGTAGGTGATCCCGGGTCTGTAATCCTCTTCTAGACTGATGCACGCTTTCCTGATGGCGATCAGCTCAGGCCAGGCGACCTGCACAAGACCAGTAACAAGATCAACCGGAGAAGGAAAAACTAAACAAAAAAAATTTATGATTTTAAGAGTTTGGATTAAAGGGATAGATCACCCAAATAAGAAAATTCTGTCGTTTTCTAGCCCTTATGTCATTAAAAACAATCCATTAGACTTTCTTTCATCTTCAGAACCCAAATGAAGTCATTAATGAAACGGGAGCGATTTTTACAGCATTCAAATACAGTAACAGAAGGTTCGTTCTCCGCATAAAGTATGGCTGAGCGTCGCTTTATGTTCATTGATCAATGTGAATAAAAGCCTAAAATTAAATCTGTTCATCGTATAATAAAGGGATCGTATCTCTTCAGAAGACTCAGATTAAAACACTCTGCTCATACAGATTTATTTTACAATCTCTTTATGAACATTTTGAAGTGGGTTTTGTATGGAAGCTTGTTTCCACCACAGAATAAAACGTTTTAAAAGATAATTGCGACTTTTTATCTCATTATTGCAAGTTTACATCTCGCAATTCTGACTTTATAACAACCAATTGCAAGATATAAAGTCGCAATTCTGAGAAAGTCTTTTTTTCCTTAGAATTTGACTTTATAACTGAGAAGAAATGTCAGAATTGCGATATAAACTCGCAATTGTGAGATAAAGTCGCAATTATCTTATTAACATGCAATTCTGAGATTTTTTTTGTGCAGAGTTGCAACTTTATTTCATGCATTTGTTTGTTATAAAGTCAGATTTGCGAGATATAAACTTGAAAAAGTCCGAATTGTGAGATAAAAAGTCGCAATTACCTTTTTTATTTTTTTATTCTGTGGCGGAAACAAGCTTCCACAGAACAGACTTTCAACAAAGGGACAGAAAACTCTCAGATTTCATTTAAAAAAAAATATATCTTTGTGTTCTGAAGACGAACACAAGACAGGGTGAGTAAATCACCGAATTTTTTGGGTGAGTAGTCGCGTTAATCAGCCTCCTCTTGTAACTCACCTGCTTCATCTGGCCCTCTGAAACCCCCCCGCGGTAGTAGATGATGCGCGTGGGCTTAAACCGGGTGGACTTGTAGAACTGGATGAGGAGCTCTCGCACCATGTTGGTGAGGTCCTGGATGACCTCCTGGCTGAACAGCTGTTCCTGGGACAGGTCCTGGCGTGAGGTTTGCACCCGCACCGTGGCACAGTACCGGCTCGGGTGCCCGTCCATGCTGCCCACCACTGCAGCGATGGAGGGCTTCTTCCCATCGCCCGCCGGCGGGTGCGTGACATCAGCCCCGAGGAAGATCACCGGCTGCTGGAACACCGAGGGCCTGGGGGAACAAACACACGCCAAGTTTCCCTTACTCGTCGATGCATTAAAGAGCACCTATTATGCTTCATGTTGTCAATATTCCTCATTTTAAATAATTAATGTGCAGAATAAAGGGGCGGGGCCTGGTTGAGTTAGTAGCGTGTTAAACTGGTGGTTATCAGAGCACAGTGTGCTTTTCAGAAGGAAGGGCTTCATAGAGACAGGAAGTAAACAGAGCGTTACTGACAGACTGGGAATAGAGGAGCCACAACAATGGAGAATATGAGGAGAATAATCAACATTCAAGCAGGAAAACCTGTTCTAGTAGAGCCTGAGACAACAAGGGCATAATATGGTCTTTAAAGCCTACAATAGTCAATCCTGTTGCTAGGTGATGTGTTTTTTTTCTTTTCAAAAATGTATATTTTAAGCAAGCATTGTCTGGCACACACTCTCATCATTTACTTTTGATGTTTCAATCTGAATCACAATAGAAAAAAAAGGGGGGTTCGTTCAAACTGCAACTAAAAGATCTGAATTTTCTCAATATGAAGTACTATAGACAACATAACAGCCTTTATAGCACCATAAGCACAACCCACCTCTGATGTGGCACCAGCACGTTGTTGATGCCCCCTAGTTTGGCGTTGATCTTCAGACAGAGGTTGGACAGCGTCTGAGGGGACGTTTTCACCACGTTCTTCACCTGCACGCACTGAGTGGCCATTCCCAGCAGAGTATCTCCGACACGCTTCACCTCCGCTGGAGACGCACAACAACAGCTTCAGCATTACAGTGTCAAATCCTCAGATTTCTTTTAGGGTTGCGGGAATTTTTTTTATTCATATATGAATCGCGATTCTATCTTGTACAGATTTAAATAAATTCACAAATTTCTAAAATGTAAAAAGTGTTATGCTTCTTCAACTTAAAGTTATTGACGTTAATCACAATAACCCGCGAATAAGGACTCAATGCGGTGCTCGTGCTGACGGACACACAGATCTCGTATACCGTTCTCTTTCACCAGCTACACACACACACACACAATCATGTCAAACTGCACATTGTGTGGACTGAGGAGTATTCAATGTAAACAGAATCTGTTGTGTCCTACGCCAACGAAAACAAATGGGAGAAAATCGGATGTGTAACTATATCCGTGCATCATTCTTAAAGGGACAGCAGCCTCATAACCTGTAGCTATACGTGTTCATGAACTGTTGCCATCCGTTTCATTAATGTTCATAAAAAACTCACTGCTTTTGACAATCACTTTTTTATCCTTATTATGAATCAATTTATATATAAATCATAGTTCATTCAGTGTTTTATTTTTACATTTGATTATTCAATTTCAGTCTTAATACATGTTTGATAAACCTATGCTACTGTTCCTGAAAAACTTTATTTAATTTGTATATTATTCTATTATACATGTCCTATTGTTAGTAATTTGCTTTTTTGTTCCTATTTTTAATATCATCATGAAATAAAATTGCCTTTCTTGCTTTATTACAGAAGAGTTATGATTGTTGTCAGCTTAAAGAGCATTTGTTTTATAACATTGGGTTGATTAAATTGGGAAGAGAAACTAAATAAATTTCAAGGTTCCCATTTAATTCAGTAGGGTTGTTTGCCCTTCTAGACCTATTAAACGGTCCACCGCAGTCAAATGAGAAAAGTAACACAAAACAGTAAACTACAATCAAAACGCACATATCGGATCGAAATTAAATCGGATCGAAATTAATCGAATCATCACCTCAAGAATCGATTTGATTCGTGAGGTACCAAAAGATTCCCAGCCCTAATATCTTTGCTTCCAATCTCTTTACCATAGACCGGTGTTTTCCCAGGCAGAATGACCACAATGAGCTGTAGTCCCACGTAAGACATCTTGAGGTGCTTGAACATCGGCTCCACGCTGTCTGCGCCCTGGGCGTACTTGCAGAAACAAGGCTGGCCTTGGATGGGCATCCCTGCATCTTTGGAGATCTTGCGCAGCTGGTCAGTGAAACTCCTAAAAACACACAGTGTAGAATCTTTAAAGGAATAGTTCACAAAAAAAACAACAATTCTGTCATCATTTACTCTCCCTCAAGCTGTTTCAAACCTCTATGAATTTTTCTTTCTTGTGCAGTAGGAAAATAACACTATGGAAGTCAATGGGGTCCATCAACTGTCTGGTTACCGACATTCTTCTAAATATCTTCTGTGTTCAGCAGAAGAAAGAAATTCATACAGGTTTGAAACAACTTGAGGGAACTTTAACAAAGCTCATCTTGACCAGGGTTATTAGTTAACTCAAACTAAAACCAGATTAAAACTTTAAGTCTCGAACTAAATTAAGGCATCTAGGTTACTTTAGGATGAACCAACCATGTTGGTGGAAAACAGTGTCTTTTAATTATAATCTTCAGTCATTTTCATTTCGTCTATATTATCATTGATGAAAAACAGGTGTAAACAATGGACAAACAAAGCACATTATAAAAGGCAATAACAGAGTTCGTACAGAGACTGTAAAATGAAATAAAGACTTTAAGCACTACTTTTTTGGCTAAAAGGACTACAATGAGAGATCTCGCTTATCAAACATCCTAATACAAGTAGATTATTAAAAATAAAAACAAAATGGTACAAATAAAGTGCAACACATGCAATGACTGCAGTAACTTTAAACATTGAAAGGATACTATGACAAAGATATCGCTTTCCTCTTTCAAACTGATTTTTTCTCCCATTAATATATGATTGAGCTGAACAATGAAAGCTGTATCATATACTTGGATATTTATATGAGCAATATCACGCTCGCATAATAATTTCATTAATGTAAATAAATTGAACACTACTTTCACAAAAAATGCTTGAATTATTGAAAGACAATATACAAGTACTTTTTCATAAATGTGGCCGTTTTCAGGTTTTTTCAAGGATTTAAATTGTAGAAAATCAAAGTACAATTCAAGCACTTTGTACGAACCCTGCAGTTAGGAAAGAGTTGGGAGTGATCCTTACTTGAGCAGATCCTCTCGGCACTGTTTCTGCGGGGCGAAGCAGGCCACGGCCCAAACCTTGATCTCGATACCCGCGTAAAACTGCTTCCCTCTCATGTCCCAGACGCCCTGGTTGGGTGTGGCCACCGTCTTGTTCTGAGGAGAGAGTCCCTACACTCTTAGTGAACCCCTCGGCTCTCTACCCAACATGCCAAACCATCAAACCCAACACAACCCATCAAACCCATCTCTGCAGGCCTGGACTAAGGCCACATCCACACGAAGCCAGAGCTTTCCCTATCCGATTTTTTTTTTACCGTTCAACAAAAAAAATTCCGTAAACACGGCGTCGTCTCAAGAAATATCTGCGTACACACGAAACCACTGAAACCGACTCAAAACGATGTAGTATACATGCCAGACCAGTATGTGGCGCTGTAATTCTGCCTCAGACATACACTAAAAACGGAGAAGAAGACTTGGAGCTCGCGCATAAACCTTGCGCGCTGTATACAACAATAATATTAGGCACAGCAGCTTCTTTTTTTCTTTTTTCTTTTTTAATCAAGAACTTTGTTGAACAATATGAAAAACCATAAATGTAGTTGCTGTGACTTAACGGTGTCTGACTAGTTGACACTTGGTGTGATGACATCATCGTTTCGCAAAATATACGGATTGGCCGTACACACGAAAACTCAAGGGCGGCGTTTTCAGATTTATCCACCTTGGGACCCGGTTTAAAAAAATAGCGGTTTCAGTCTCCGAAAACGCCGGATCCGTGTGGACGAAACACCAATACGATAAAAAATGTATACGTATACAGCGAAACACGTCTCCGTGTGGACAGGGCCTAATAGTGCGTTCAAGTCATCTCGTAAAGATCGTATTTACAAGTTGAATGCACATGAACTCCACCACAATGTTATAAATCCAGTGGGAAGCTCGGGATTTTCTTTAAGCCAAATCTTTACGAGTTGGGGGCGTGTCAGTGAACAACATGGTGGAATACCACAATACTTTAAGGTGTGGTATAATGCCCTTTTCACAAGATGTAAAATAAGTCTCTGAGTGTGTGTGTGAAGTTTTAGCTCATACATTTTTTTTTTTTATACAGCATGTTAAAGTTTTGAGGGTGAGCAAAAACACGTAATTTTGTGTGTGTCCCTTTAAATGCAAATGAGCTGCTGCTCCCGGCACAGGGGGCGGAGCTTCAACAGCTCATGTCCTTTTACCTCACATAGACATGCACGGAAAATTTCAAAAACTTTTATCCTGTTATGTTCAAACCGGAGTCAGATGATGGAGAGACTCTAGAAATAGTAAAACATGTAATCAGAAATCTGAATGGTTAGTTGGTGAATTTATGTAGCTTATGTGTAGTTATCTTCTAGTCATTGATTAGCATATTCTGTCTTGATAATCTATAAATCATGTTCAGGGGGTGGGGTTTATGTAAATTCTAGGGTTTGTGATGTCACTAACCCGGGAGGAATGTGGTGTAGTCTCTACCAGCCGTTTGTTGTAGTCCTTAAAAAGCGATTTCTTTAAAAGTAAATCTCTCCCTTTGCTCTGAACTTTGAGCGCTGTAACTTTGCAGATGTTGTTTATGCTCAAACCGCAACATTACACACTAACTAAAGTTAGAAACGTGAAATCATAGGTGTTTAGTAGTGATATTGTCAGGCTTTTCTGTTTACAGCGCAGTAAGCTGATTCCCTGCACAGAATATGATGGCATTATAAATATAACAATGTAATGATGATAAAGTTTGCAGTGGCTTCATACATTAATTAAAAACATAAAAAAAAACAAAGTGCACCTGATGCACATTTCTTTGTTCTTCATTTTCTAGAAGTAGAGTTTAAGAACCTTGCTGTATTTTAGTGTAATTAAGAGAGAGCACTCCACCATCTTACTCCGACGAAACTGACTTGAACACACCAGCCGTCGTAAACACGACTTCCCACCTCGTGCGTACGAGCTTCCCGGGAGGACTTGAACACACCATATTACCAGAAAGCAGCATGCACAGAAAACCCCACTCCCAACCTCCTCCTTACTGGTTAAACACAGAATGTTTTAATAATGTAAGAGTTATAAAGAACAGTCTAGAAATGCAGTACAAATCAGCTGTAAAGGTTAAGCATGAAGCAAGCAACTAATGCAATAACATTTATTTAATGTCAATATAGGAGTTATTTGAATTTAATACAGTAAAGGATCGCTCCAGTGTTCAGGGTTTATGAAAAACTATTAAAAGGTCAACAGAAAATATTCCAGATGTTTTTAAATCAATATATATTAATTAATAAAATATATTTATATAATAAAAATAATAAAATATAATAACCCCCAAAAAATTTAATTAAATAAAAAAATATAAATCAATTATATTATATTACAATGCAAATCAATTATAATCAAATATAATACAATCAAACATATTATATAACCAAATATACTATAATATATAATAAATATAATCAAATATTATCAATTATGTATTATATATTATATTAAATGATATTATAACCTAACAAGAAAAGCCCTGAAGACTGAAGCACACATTTCATTTAAAAGTATTTATAAAATGCACACAAGCAAGATGTTAGTAATAATAGTTACTCAATTTAGAATTAAGCTCATTATATTAATTAGTGACAAATATTGAGTGCACAGTATAAGTTAGTGACAGTGGTTAGTACATTTAAATAGCAAAGACATGATGTTGCAGATCCCTTTACATACAGGTATATCAGCCCAAGCAAAACAACCGGCACTGTTTGCAAACAGAGAGCAATCACTCAAGAGGTTATGTCACAGGAATGAAGTTCAGACTCATGAACAGTGTAGCTGCTTCTCTACTGATGAGTAACATCTCATATCCTGTTGTGGAAGTTAAAATGAGATGTTTATGCACAGTTTTAGTCTTAAAGCCCCCCTGTAATCAATAAATGTATCCCTTAAAACTCATTTTTTTAAATCACCAAAATGGCTTATTTAAATGTTTTTTCCCTTGAAAAAATTAATGCCTTAAAATATCTTGAATGTAACTCGACACCCTTGTCTCATTTAGTATGCGTGGTTCTATGAATATGCAAATGAGCCCTGCCTCCACTCACTCACTCACTCAGCTCAGAGATCCACTGGTTGACGATCACACGTTGATCTGATTGGTTACAAGGTAGTTTGTGACGTCAGAAACACCAGCGATTTCAAAGCGTGTGTTTGAGACTGTCTTTGGTTCACTGACTTATGAACTTACACATGCTTTATCTTAAAGCATATTAAAAAGACAAGCTTGATGTTCACCACAGGGGGACTTTAAGCAACAGCAAAGAGTCTGTGTGATGAACACTACTAATGATCTAGACTTGAGTTCCTCAACATCATCTGAGAAGTTGAGCTGAAACACACCAGTAGAGTCTGATCATCATTCCTTGGGTTAGTCCATTCACCCCACGACACACACACACACACACACACACCCGCACCCGAGCCCCAGTACTCACCCTGCTACAGTCCCTCCCAGTGTCAGTACTCACCCGGCCCCCGTACTGGAGCATGGGCGCTGGGAGGACCCGCCCCGTCACCTCGGTCATGTCATTGTGCACCACGATCCCAAACTCCTTCAGGTACGGGTCGGGCCCGCCCACCATGCTGTTGCTTTTGACCTGGAACGATTAAAAGGAGCTTTAGTGGTGAAAGCAGGCAAGTTACATTCTGAATCTAGTTAACTACAACATTCTTGTATAATAATTAGGGATGCACCGATATGAAAATTGTCCGATACCGATCATTTATTTTGAAGGCCGATAACCGATATATTGGCCGATAAATCCAAATCCAAATTTTGATATATCTTTTGAGAGCCTGATTACAAAAACAAGTCTCACCATTAAAATCCGTGTCCCAATCACACAATTATAATGTTCTCTTTAACATTTTCTGTAGCCGATATGACAGACTTGTGTTGCACTTCACTGGATTTTCCTTTTTGAAGTGATTCCAATCATAATTCAAGCAATTCAAAACCATCATGTTGAACAGTGCGCATCTGGTGTCTCAGATGTAAGAAATAACCCATTATTTATCGACTGAAAAAAAAAAAAATCTAGGGATGCACCGACACGAAAATTTTGGCTGAAACGATACCGATAATTCTTCATATTTGAATACCGATAACCGATATATTGGCCGATAAATATAAATCCAAAGTTTTTACAATTTTGAGTGCCTGATTACAAAAACAAAAGTCATCATTAAAAGCCGTGTCCCAATCACACAATTATGATGTTCTCATTATAAGTTTCTGTAGCCGATACGACAGATTTGCGCTGCACATGTTGCACTTTACTGGATTTTCCTTTTTGAAGTGATTCCAATCATATTTCAAGCAATTCAAAACCATCATGTTGAACAGTGCGCATCTCATTAGGCCGATCGCGATAACATTAAAAATGAAAAAATATCGGCCAATACCGATATATCTGCACCGATATATCCCTAATAATAATAATAAATGATAATAACCAGTCTGCTGATCTCTTCCTGTCTGTCTGGGGCTGAGCGGGCCGTAGCTTTGATCATGGTCGAGGTCTGGTTATCTGTGAGCTTCTTTATACACCGCTGTCCCGCCACTATGTTACAAACCTTTATGGAGGAAACAACACAAGTGTTATCACATTCATTTCTGTATATATATATATATATGAAAGCACCTCATATGATGGGCAGGTGTTACCTCGAGGGGCAGGTAGGTGTGCTTTTGTTCCTGCCCCACCTGGAGGCAGGGCAGATGGGGGTATTTGAGCTGCAGGCTGTACTTTTGTTTGAAATACTGGGCAACGGTGCACTCCATAGCTTGCCCGTTCTCGAGCTGCAAAGGAAACCTGCAGGAACACGCAGAGGAAATGCAACTGGTGGGTAAATAATAATGCATACATTTTTTGCAAACACTGATAAAATGTTGAAGACACTAACGTCTGATGGCTGGCTGGGCGGCGTGTGACGTTACACACACGGTACTTCCTCTTCATCTGCCCGCAGTGTGTGACCTCCACTTTCAGTCCTAAACACACAATGATATTAACTCAGCAATCAATACACAACCAGAATTTAAGCAGTCTTGGCCCTTGATGTAGTGCAACTTTAAAAAAAAAATAATAAAAAAATAATACTTTTAAATCAGCAAGGATGCATTAAATTGATCAAAAGCAACAGCACAGACATTTATAATGTTACAAAATATTCCATTTCTATTCAAAGAAGCCTGAAAAAAAAAAAGTAAGTTTCCACACAAAAAAATATGAAGCAGCACAAGCGTTTTCAACATCAGCTTTGCATAGGAATAAACACATTTTACAATATATTAGAACTGCACAATTCTGGATTAAATTGAGAATTATGATTTTTGTTTGTGTTTGTTTGTTTAAAATAGAGATCTCGATTTTGAACAGACAACTAAACAAAATAACGTGTACTTTACTAAAGGTTCAAAATGTTATAATTTCTGCAGTCTATTTTCAAAATATCTAATTAAAATACTAATAAAAATCAGATTGAGTGAATGATTCAATGACTCACTCAAAGACTTCATTTGTTTCATAACTGGATGAATCAGTGTTTTAATACGAATCTTTTGAATGAATGATTCAATGACAAACAGTCACTTGTCGCCACCTACTGGTGTAACGATGAAATTGCGTCAAGATCACTTTCAAAAGGTGATTTACTCTATTTTGATCGCTACTGTAAACATCAGTGTTTATATCCCGACTATAAACTTAATTATTAATGATTGCAAGACAGAAATAATGATACTGTGTGGTTAAAAAACAAAAAGACTGTTTGTGAAGCTGTTTCATACCTATATATGACACCTGCTCTCTCTGGGTCAGCGGCAGCGCCAACTCAGATCCCAATGTTCGCTGTGATCGTACTTGTCAAAAGTTTAATAGACAATTGGTAATTGTGCAGCTCTACAATATATTACAATTGAAAGTACTTTAATAAATAAATTGTATTTTCATATTACTGTTTTACTGTATTTTTGATCAAATAAAATGCAGCCTTGATGAGCAAGAAGAGCCTCTTCAAAGACATTTTTATAAAAATCATACAATCCCCAAACTTTTGAACAATAAATGACATAATGACCCTGTTCCAGTCCTCACCTCGAATCTCCTTGGTGAACTTGACACGTTGTGAATCTGTGAGGGGTTTGGTTTGCTCGTTGATGTTCTGGATGTCCAGAACCTCACACATGAACTCGATGACAGGCTGGGCTCGGTAGAAGGCTGTAGCTGACACTGGAGTGTGTGGGAAAACAAAAAATTAATAAAATGTGCAATATACACACAGTTCAATTACATACAACTCACATTTATTTGTAAAGCGCTTTTCACAATACACAGTTTCACAGCAGCTTTACAGACAAAGTCCAGAGTGTTCTGGTATCAGAGGGAACCGTCTACGTTATGCTTTTCAGAAATGTACACATACAAAATCATAGTTAGCTATAAATGTATTAATTCAAACAATGTAATAATTTAAGGCAGAAACAATGAGCTCATTGAAGTTGTTAACAGATGATTAGTAACACATAGAAAGCTTCAGAAGACAACACATACCATCTATGTTGAGCATCATGTTCCACATTGCTGGACGGACCGACTGATGGAAGCCGAACCACACCTCCCGCCCTCCTCCCAGTGGGTGATAGTATCCCTCTGGTGGAGAGAAGAAGGAGCGTCCCACTGGAGTGTACCTGCATCACACGGAGCGAACGAGGTCATGTCAACCACAGGGCAAAGAGTGGAAGACTGTAGGGTGTGTTCACACTTCAGGAAAATTATGCATTTAGTCCTGGTTTGCTTAGCAATCACACTGTCAGGTTTAAAGGATTAGTTCACAAACCCATGAACGTGCGTCTATATATGATTATTACCTGATCTCGGATCAATCAATTTGTGGATATTTAATGACATAAAAAGGAAGAGTTGTCATTAAAAGTGTCTTATTGGTGTGATTAACCTACGATTTAATAAGATAACATATTATAAAGACAATTCATATTTAATAGTTGATTTGTTAATTGGATTAAATAGATTACACTTTCAATAAAAGGTGTTTTTATGCATGTTTCCGCTGAGTTTTACACTGTTCTGACCAGCGCGTCGAACGCTTCAACAATGAATCTTTTTGGGAAAGCAATTGGTTCAAAGTTTCCTCCAATCACTCCATCTTGTGACATCACCACGTCCTGTTTTTGGTTTGTTTAGAAGTCTTTGCTCAATGTTGCATTCATATTTCAGTCGAACCGCACCAGAGTTTGATTGGAAGAGAATGTGGGTCTCGGTCCGCTTGTTTGGGTTTGGGCTTATTCAGATGAACCGCACTAACAGAGCAGTCGCACCCAGACCTGTCACGTGTGAGACGCTCTTACCGCATAGAGGGCAGGTGACGAGTGATGACATCCAGAGCCTGAACCGAATCCTCCGGGACCTCGTTGAGATGCCCAGACAGAGCTTCCAGGAGCATCTGCAGACTCACCACCGACACCCACTGCAGAGACACCTTAAAGGTCTGATCCTTGCCCTCGCCCGGCAGCGTCACCTCCAGGTCCACCTGCAACAGTGGAGGTCACATACATTGTTAATAGTAGATTTCACATAGGGTCATGTATGACAATTTAATGATAAACTGAAGGAAAAATGTGCTGACGAATAGAACTGAAGCTTCATTATTTTAATAAATTTGTGCATTGCAAACTGTTGTGAGTCTGTGAAAAGTTAAATTAAAATAAAATGTATTATAAAAAAATTAAGATAAAAATGTGACTATTTCCATTTTTGTAGTAAATACCGGACAGAAATCAGGAAATTAACTTTTGTTTATTCTATTGCCCTAGTTTTATGTTTCTCTTATTTGTCTTACAATAATCTAATGGTGTGTTTTGGGTTTAAAATCATAGCATATGTCTAAGTTAAATTATTTTAAAATATTAAGTAAATTTTTCCCAGATATAGTATTTTATATATTTATATTTTATTTTTAATAATACACTGTATAACATATGTGACCCTGGACCACAAAACCAGTCACATGGGTACTTTTTTTTTTAATTGAGATTTATACATAATCTGAAAGCTGAATAAATAAGCCTTCCACTGATGTGTGGTGTGTTAGGATAGGACAATATTTGGCAGAGATACAACTATTGAACATCTGGAATCTGAGGATGCAAAAAAAACTAAATATTGAGAAAATCTGTTCATTTATGTTGGCGATTGTGCAGCATTCACTCACACAACTAAATGTTTTATATATTTACGTTAAGAAATTTACAAAACATCTTCATGAAACATGATCTTTTCTTAATATCCCAATGATTTTTGTCATAAAAGATGGATAACTGTGACCCATGCAATGCATTGTTGGCTATTGCCACAAATAAACCCGAGTGACTCGTGACTAATTTGGTGATCCTGTGTCACATGTGTTCCTGCTTTCATTACCCGGTCCCTCCCGATGGGTAGCGGATGTGCCGTGTACATGTTCCTCTTGCCGTCGTAACCAGGCTGCCGGTCCCCGAAGATCTGCATCTTGAAGTGTCTCACCATCGTGTCCACCACCTCTCTATGAATGAAACATTACACAAACTTTAACATATGCAATTACTTAAACTCACTGCTAATTGTAGCTGCATTACTGTTTTCAATTTCCTCAAATACACACCCTAAATAAATAAATGCAGTTTTATTCTAAAGTTTTGGGTCAGTAAGATTGTTTTATATACATAAAAATGTTATATTTCAAATAAATAAAATCAGGATTCTTTGGTGAGCATGACAGTTTCCAATGTTGACAATAATAATAAATGTTGATCATCAAATCCTCATATTAGAGTAGTGATGCACCGATGTGAAAATTGTGGCCGATACCGATATTAATATTGCTGTTATGGCCGATACCGATATTTACCGATGTCGATTTCTCTGTATAGAAAACAAATTTTAATGATTATCAAATAAAGAGCTATTTTCCAAAACACTTTTTTTTTGTTTTTTTTTACTTTAGAATTTTTTTTGACTTTTTTACCTTTACCTGTGTGCAAAATATGTCACATACGACACACATGCATTATACTGCATTGCATATACAGTAATGTGTGCTGGTCAACTTGTCTAAAATTAAGAAGCCCTTAGAAAAAAAGAAAAAAAAAAGAAAAAAAACTTTATTATTCCAATATCCAAATATGATACTAAAAAATACCACAGGGAAAAGGGCTTCTATTTGTGACGTGCCGTCTTTGCGTTTGAACATTGCACATTTTAAACAGGACACTCATTAACTGAATAAATGTTAGCCAATACAAACATATTTATAGAAAACAGTTGACAATGAATAGACAGGAGTCCAATAATAGCATAACGAATCATTCTAAAAATAATAACAAGTAGCCTAGGCTATAAGACGAATCCGACATGGGCTGTGTTAACAGTAAAACGTCCGTCATTTAACGAATTTTAAAAACACGGATGGATAATACAAAATACTTTCTGATATTTTGACAGAAAAAAAACAAGCAAGAACAAAATTTAAACTTAGCCCGTCAATTTTTCATTTTACAATTATCTTCTCTCTCGGTGTGTGCGGGCGTCCGTGTTTGTGAGAGAGAGAGCTCGCACTGATACAACGGTAGCCTACTTTTTAATCCATAAGTAACGAACGCGCTAGTTTTCATACAAAATAAATATGTAACATAATTAGGTAGGCCACTTTAGTTATTATTAATACAATAACGTAACACATGAAGGCTACGTTTCTCAACACTGAGAATGAATCAATAAACACCTGTTTCTCCACTCGCGCTTATCAGTAATCCACAAATCACACGTGCTGTCACTTATGAGAAAAATCTAATTCGAACGGGTATCAAATATCAAGCAATATATTCAAATATCTACGAGTCAAAAAACGATCAGTCAAAAATGTGTCATGAAGAGGAAAAAAACATAAGTCGCACTGGACTGCGTTAACAATGTTACGGACGGGACAGTTGACGTGAGCGCTCTGAAAGCGCCAGTGACTGCTTTAAAACTTTCACAGAGACCTCAAACAGAAAGCACAAAAAGCCTGTCTTTAAATTTAATTTCGTTTTGTATTAATTGTATCTTAATTTTGATAAATGTTTCATCAACCAATTGCCTGGATTTAATTAAATAAGAAGTAAATATAGTAGAAAATATTTAATCAGGACACGGAGGCGACGGCGCGTGAACCTGGAGCGCGTCTCATAAATGAACCCAAACCTACACAGACCTGAGACATATATATAGAAAGCTTGAAATGTCTATTTTTAAACAGAACAATTCAAAACGAAAGAAAACAGACGGTTCTCTGCTTATGTCATCTGTATGAAATGTGTATTTATCTCAGGCGCGTTCACTACTGCTAAGATCGAGTCAGCATCATCAACTTCACACGTCAAATATCGGCCTGTTCACATCGGCCATATTTTGAACGATACCGATGTGTAAAAAAATGACTATATCGGCCGATATTATATCGGCGGCCGATATATCGTGCACCACTATATTAGAGTGATTTGTGAAGGATCATGTGACACTGAAGACTGGAGTAATGATGCTGAAATTACACTTTACTATATTCATCATAGAAAACAGATGCATCACAGTTTCCATGAAAATATGAAGAAGCACAATTGTTTCCAACAGTGATAATATAATAATTGAGCACCAAATCTTTTTTTGAATATATATCTGTGTACCTCAAATTACTTGTCTGGCCTTAAATTTATAATACAGAATTACCTTTTCATAGTAACCCGATTATACTGCTATTATTATATTTTAATATTATATATATAATATATATATATATATATATATATATATATATATATATATGCAGATTATATAGCCTCACCTGTTGACCCTGCGGGGTCTCTTCTCAGGCTTGATGTCGATGTCATAATGGTACACGTCGATCTTGGGGATCTGCACCTGGAAGTGATTGGCCAGAAGGCGAATCGGTTTCCCCACCGTTCCCAAGCCGGGCCGGCGCGGCGGCTGGAAGAGGGAGGGAGG